>NW_023425404.1:74703845-75303845 GCF_014108245.1 Pipistrellus kuhlii
AGATGGAGAGAGACATAGAAACATCAATGATGAGAAAGAATCATTGATTGGCTGCCTCCTGCATGCTTCCTGGGGACTAAGCCCGCAACCCAGGCATGTGCCCTTGACCAAAATTAAACCTGGGTTCCTTCAGTCTGCAGGCTGATGCTCTATCTACTGAGCCAAACTGGCGAGGGCCACTTATTCAAATTTTACTAACTACTATAAGAGATAACTAAGGTAAAACGTAGAAGTAAAGCATTTAATGGTCCAGTGGGAAGGGTGCTGGCCTCTGGATCCTTTCCTCCCTATGCTATGTGACCTCAACTAAATTACCGAAGTAATTTCAGCTCTGGGCCTTAACCTTCCATTTGGTTTCCTCATCGGGAAATGAGTTATTGTGATGAGGATCAGGCAAAATCAGGGAGACCACAAAAATGGTCTTAATAGTATGAAATATCCAGAAGGTCAGGATATTTCTGTGATAATTTGAAAACATGTATCTATGAGAGATCACCAATCTGAAGAGTTAAGTTAAAAGCTTTAGGGGTAGATATTTGACCTGAGTTATCTGGGCTTACTTACTGTTTTACGTCTGTAGACATAGCCCTGGAGTTCAGTAAAATGTGAAAAGTTAACTAGGTACTCTATTTTATGAGATTCTATTAAATTTTTCACTGATTTATTACATGCTTATTATAGACGCTTCCCACAGCTCAGAATGGTATAAAGAGAAATTACTTTCCCTTCACTGCTCTTGCTTTTTCCTGCCCCCACCCCACATACATCCATATACACCCACGCATGCATGTATACACACACACACACACACACACACACACACACACTCACACTCACACTCACACACACACTATTTCCAATTTCCACTCCCTAGGGATAACCTTTATGGACAGTTTCTTGTAAAATCAAATAATTAAAAAATGGTAAACATGTAAGACAATTTATAGATTTAAAAATACATTAAGTTAAAGAAAAATCAAGAATTATCCTGAGCTGCTCAGGGTTGGTGAAATCTCAAATTCCCTTGGAACAACAAAATGACCCATTGCTGGACGAGGGAACTGAAATCATAACCCTGTAAATAAGCTGCCCAAAGCGTGCAGCAAAGATGGAATAAAGCCTTCAAGGAATAGCATCTCCTCCTCGCGGTTAACAACTTGATGACGTTCTTCAACATGTTTTAATGATTATCATACCTTCCTCTTCACAAAGGATTGATTTATTATGGCTTAAATTTAAAGAATACTGGTTTCCCAGTTTTGAATCAGGCTTAGATTACAGAACACATAAAATCAATGACTTTGTTCTAGGTAAGAAAAAACACAGTGTTCATTTAAGTGCAAAGAAACAGTACTGGGGAAAATTTATGTAGTTTCCCAAGCTAACTGTTCCCACCACCAGTTTGCCCCCTCTGCTCCCTCCCTCATCCCTGTCATCAGCACCACCACAATGAACACTTCTACGGCACCTTAAAATTCACAAGCTGCTTCGCATACTATTTATTTTAATCCTCAAAACAATTTTGTCAGGAGGAATAAACAATCTTAGCTTCTTAATTTGCAGATTAAAAAAACTGAAGCTCCGAGCAGAGAAGTGATTGGCCCAAGACCATTCATCCTGTAAAGGTATTCTTGCCCAGGTATACTGATGGCTTCTAAGTGTCTAAGATCTCTTCTCAAGCTCCAGGACCCACAATCAGCATTCAATGCCTGCACTTTGGAGTTCCAAATGTGGTTAAACTCAGTTTCCAGGTTAAGCCCATAATATTCTCCCATAAACTTTTTTCTCATTCAAAGGTTTTCTTTCTCAGTGACTAACACCATTATCCTTTCAGTTATTCAAGTCAAAAGCCTAGGTATCCCCCCTAACTCTCCCCGTCTGCTCTCAACATATACATAGACTTCATTATCACATCCTATAGATTCTGCCTTCTGAAGATTTATCAAATATGTCCATTTATTGTCTCCACCATGAACACTGTCCAATACCTCAGCATCTGACATTGAAATCATTTCCATTCTACATCCCGCCTATCCCTCAGCACCCCTACTCTACTCATATTCCATGCTTCAGCCAGAGTGATTTCCCTGCTTACAACTTTGGTTGGCTTCCCAGTGCTCTTCAGACTTAGAAAAGAATGCTTAGTGTGGACTATGAGGGCCAGTATGATCTCATCCCAGTGAACTGGCAAGATAAATGAACTCTTTCCATAGTTTCAAATAGCATGATGCCATTTAAAAAATGAATATTTAAGCTTCTGGTTTTTTTTAATAATATACTTTTATTAATTATAGAATGAAGTTTGTACGTGTAGCTATTTTTAAGCATTAGTAACATATGTCCCCATATAAATCTTATTGTCTTCCTAAATTTCTTTCTTAAATACAACTAAATTCATTCTAACATATGCATTAATATACATGCAAAAATATCTATACTAATAAAAGAGAAAGATGCAAATTGACCTATGTACTCCCACCAGACAATCAGGAGTGAGTATGCAAATAAACACAACGATGGAAGGTTAATTTGCATACACAGGCGCTGAGCGGCCAGGGGGCAGGACGCTTGCATCATTGCCATGGAGACAATGCAGGCTTTTCATACTGCCCCAGCCCCTCCGTGCCTCTGGACAGCATGGGAAGACAGAAAGGCTGCTCTGGGCTAGAGCAAAGGCAGTGCCGACAGCCAGTGGAAGGAAGGCCTATTCTTGCACGGATCTTTGTGCATCAGGCCTCTAGTAGTATATGTAATGAAATATATACGGTGGAATGTGATACCATATCAATAAAGAAATTAAAAAAAAAGAAATATATAGGGTGGGGCAGAAGTAGATTTACAGTTGTGAGTATGTGAAACACAGTTCATTCTTATGTTGTTATTTTAATAGAGGCCCAGTGCACAAAATTCGTGCATGGAGGGAGGTTTCTCTCAGTCCAGCCTACACCCACTCTAATTGGGAACTCCTCCGGGGATGTCTGACCACTGGTTTAGGGCAGTTGGACACCCCTCTTACAATCTGGGACTGCTGGCTCCTAACCACTCACCTGCCTGCCTGCTTGATTACCCCTAAGCCCACTGCCTGCCTGTCTTATCACCACTAATCTCTCTGCTTACTTGCCTGATCACCCCTAACTGCCTCTGCCTGCCTGCCTGATCACCCCTAACTGTTCTCCCCTGCCAGCCTGATTGCCCCTAACTGCCTCTGTCTGCCTGATCACCACTAACTGCCCTCCCCTGCCAGCCTGATATCCCTAACTGTCCTCCTCTGCCAGCCAATTTGGTTTTGATTGGTCAATTTCTATGCCAATCAGCATCAAAAGCTCTGTCTCCTAAGTAGCCATTGCCTTCTCACAGTTGTCACAGATTTGGTTCTGATTAGTCAGTTTCTATGCCAGTCAGCATTTCTGGGCCTATCAACAGAACCTGATCAGAAAAGTAGGGCTGATCAGCAGCCCCAGGGGAGGCCTGGAGAGAAATGGAGGCCCAGCTGTGAGAAAGAGAGGCAAGTTCTGATCAATGGCTGCCACAGAGGCTATGGATCACACCCTACCTCTCCCTCAGCCTGATCTGCAGTCCCCTAGGCAGTCAGTGCTGGGTCACCAGCGCAACACAGCACTGACTTCTCTTTTGGTCGAGCCTTCATTTATAATGGTGGTTACGACCGTGGCTCTTTATTATATAGATTGTATTGTATTATTTCCATATGAAACAACTATAAACCTACTTTTGCCCCACCCTGTATGATACTTACATAATATATGTAAACAATTTATATAATTTATTTCATTGTGTATAATTTCCATCTGTCTCAAGCTTTTGGATAACTGGAGAAAGGGAGGCCTAGACATTTGACCTATGCTGTATGGATTACTCATCTGAGAGTCTAAAAGACAGGGTCAGTTTCATGCGTGTGTGACTCGAGCAGTCACCAGAGCCTACTCTTAGAAGGGCCTTATGTTTGATTTGTTGCTCTACCATTGCTGTCTTGAACTCTTTAATTGTTGAACAAGGGGCCTTGCATTTTCATTTTGCCCTCAGCCTCATGTTATTTAACCCATTCTGGCTAAAAATAATTTTAATATATTAAGAGCCAAAGTCTTTCATGTCACCCAGGCCCCAAGTGTTCATTGTGCTCTATTTCTATATTTCATGGACTCAACAGGAGAAGAAGAGCTCCATCAGAGTCAGAATTGTCAGTCAGTGGGAGGATTTACCTATGTGGCCAATCATAGATTTCAGATGAACAAAACGAGCTTCCACTCAATAAATGAGATTTACAAATACAGTGAAACCACGTTAACAACTTTGGCTAGTGAGTGAGGCAATGCCACAGATGGTTAACGGTGGAACATGCCTTGGATTCAGCTGTCCTCATACTTGCGATAAATCTTGGCCTAAAAAATGGGGAGTAGCTGGCAAATATAGGTATAAATAACTTCACATTAGAAATATTTTTATTATTTATAAAAAGTCCTTCAATGCTTCTGTACTGAGCTAAATGAAAAACTGAACCCTCCTGGAAACCACCTACATGTGAAAAATGTTGCCCCAACTGCTGCCTCCAGGGTTGCAATTTTCTTTGCCAGAAAGTGATCCAATGGTGGGAAAATTCCTCACAAAAGCTCACAGATGCCCATTTTAAAGCATATACTGTACTACTTTTATCTTCTAGAAGTTTAAAGGCTGCTGGCATCTGTAAGTTACCATTTGAAAGATAATAATGGTTATTATTATTTTGCTTCAAAAACAAATGATCCTAGAATTTGTTTACTACTTGTCTTAATTAATTTACGCAAATTTAACAATTAAGATCTAGGTAATATTTCAATTTTAAGCTGACAGTTTTACTCATGAGCTCAGAATTTATTTGCAACGCAAATACTTAAACTTTCTGAAAAATAGTTATGCTTTTAAGATAAAAATTAAGTAATAACATAGTTTCCAGAAACCCCCATTAGTGATAAATGTGAAGCATTCATGTGCAATGGCACATTCAGATATAATGTGATTGGTGTCAGACTTGAGTTCCAGTCTCTGCTTTGCTATTTACTATGTGATCCTGGGCACGTGTCTTGATATTTCCAAATTCAGAGCAGGATAACAACACTAAACAAATAAGGTTGATGTGAGGATCCAATTACATGGCTGATGTAAGTGTTCAGCACAGTGACCGGGACATGATAAACACTCCACAAATGTAGCTATCATCATTGATAAGATTCTCCCTCCAGGATTTTAATAGATAAAGTAGTTACCTTATTGACAGGAATAATGCTTTTGACATTAAAGTAGAAGCCAAAATAAACCATGTTGAAAACTCCGTGACGTCCCAATGTTGCTGTAAATCCTTTGTTGAGGCCCTGGAGCCCCCAGCCTTCTTTCTTGATGATGAGTCTTGCATAGCTCATGGTGGATGGCTGCTGCAGGAGAGAGGGGCCAAGCCAGAAAAGATCATCTTTGGGAATGTGACATAGAGTAAATTTCTATTTAGCTACCCTTCAAGCCAGAATCATTAGGGACCTCTTTTCCCAAACATGAATAATCAGGTCTAAATCCATGCTTTTAAAATTAGGAAACCCAAAAAGTAAACAAAATTACATGTATAACAACAGGCCTTAAAGGGAAGATTGTTGGCAAAGAGAAACATCTTTGGTGTTATTAGTGAAACTAATGTCATGTAATAACCACCGCCACTTTCAACATGTTAATAGCTGTATTCAGTTCTGGATTATCCACACTAATGGAGGGGATTAGCCATATGGATATACTGTTAATCCATAACTGTGTATAATCCAAAAAGAATTTATATTTGGTTCCTGAATTTAGTGTATTTACCTTCCCATTTCAGTGTTCTAAAGCAAATGTTACATTGCCTCAACAGTTTAAATGGGTGTTAAGCTGGAAATCAGGCCTGGCTAAAGAGCAGTTGATTGTAGACTCCCTCCAGAGGGCAGGCAATCAGCATGTGTATTACTTGCTGTGATAAATGCTAAATCAGTGGTGTTGGGAGTACTGGGTTACCTCTAATTCACTCCTTTGCACTCTGATTGATTACCCAAGGTTGAAATACCTTGACTGCTGGAATCAGTCTACTGCTATTTCTGGAACATGCTAAAGAGCTCACTGTTCATTACAATACAATTACAATGGCTTACGTGGGTTTTTAAAAAAAGGTTGTTTCCTTTTGGAAGTACAATACAAAGGATATCATTTCTTGTTAAATTTTCAATGGTAAATAGAAGAAATTTTCAGTATTTGTTTATTGTTTTGCCCATAAGGCAAGTGGCTGGGCTGATATTTGTTTGCTATTTCACTGGAGCAGGTTACTGGCATGGTCCTGTCTGTCCGATGTGCTTTCTGACTAAAGTGTTCTCATCATGTGTAAGTAAAGCTGCATCGGCAGAACAAATGGAGCAAATCCAATCAAAGCTTTTTATCTAATTTGCATTTATAGCTATATCATTAACATGATGCATTAAAAGAGCTTGTTTATATAGCAAATCCTATAGTTTTTGTTCATCAATGTTTTTAAAGCTCTAGCTACAATTCTACATTAAACATCATCTTTTCAGTTTAGAGTATTAATTATAATAAATTATATTGAGCTTCAGGAAATCCTTGTTTAACATGAACAAAATCACATGAGAATGTATCTTAAAACAACAAAAGACATTTCATATAAGAGAACCAAAAATTCTCAGAAGGTTAGAGTTCACTCTGTTTTACAAAATGGGACTTTTTTGTTTGTGTTCTGGCACATTGACTATCAACCCAAACTGTTTATTTTGGTTTTCAAAATAGACTTGAGGATAAGTTGAGCAGAACTGCTCCACACTGCCCGGCACTGCTCTCTTGCCCTGAGGAAGGGGGCCTTCAGGGCAGGGAACGGAGAGGGGGCAGTTCCCCTGGCCAGGGCAGGGACAGGGCAGGAGTGAGGCCTCCTGGGCCGAGGCTGACCAATAGTGGTGCTCCCTGCACCCAGCTCAGGCTTTCCTTCCCTCCTCACACACTCTGAGGCCTTGCGGTTCAGGAAGACGAGAACTCATCTAGATTCTAGAGCAAAGGAAGAACCAACAGCTTTAAACAAAAATGCAGATTAGCATAGCTTCCTGTAAATGAAACAGATCTAAAGATGTTTCTATTGTTTAAAAATCCTAGTGTGCTAAATTATCAGAATTAAAAGAGAAGACTTCTATCAGATCTTGGTGAAGGCAAACAAATATTCAAGTGACATTTACTGATGGTCTATTGTCTGCTTCTCATTGCTTTGGGTGGTAAGGTGGGTACAAGAAAGTATAGCACATGGATTTTTAATTCAAATGCCTTATTGAACTTTAACTCATTATGAATCATTAAATAAATCAAAGGGTAATATAGTAGCTAGAAATAGGGGGTCAGAGCCAGACAGTCTGAGTCTTAGCAGTACCACTTGCTAGCCCAGGTGATTATTTCATCCTCTGATTTATCTTCTCTTTACTCATGTATGAAATAAGGATAATAATGCAATCTTCTTCATAGGATTGTTGTGATAAGTAAGTCAATGAACTATGTCCTATGTAAGAAGTCACTGTATGCTAGCTGTTAATAATAGCAACAAGGCTTATAAAAAGTAATTATAATAATCAAATAACAGATAGAGCCCAGGACCCTGGTGACAAAGTCTAAAAGAAATGCATCCAGAATGCAAATCATAGGTCGGCTTCCTCTGTGGCTCACCAAATCCAGCCTCCGGGCTAGAGATCTCCTTCCATGGTTAGTTCCTTACCCTGGAAGCGTTCCTCTTGGGAGCAGTAGGTCCTGTAATTTGCCTCTTCCTTATCCCTCAGAAAGAATTATTGATAAGAACTCTCACATGATAAGGCTCTGGCTTATAGAAGCAAGGCCACACAGGAACAAAGGCTGGGAATGGAAAAAACACACTAACTGGGCCTTTACCTCACATAATCATGTATGTTAGGAGGTATCTGGAACACAGTAAGTGCTCATCAATATTATCCACTATCATAGATTCTTAGTACTTTATATAGTATCTTATTTAATCCTCTCAACAAGTGTGTGAGCTAAGTACTATTGTATCATTACCCCCATCTGACAGATGAGGAAACTAAGGTCAAGTTACTGGCCAAAGATCACAGAGTGAGTGAATGTCATGTGCAAACTGAGCAACCCTCACAACTCCAAGTTTGCACTTTTATGCTCTGAATAGATTTGCCATCGTAAGATATATGATTTCTTCTCTCAAAAACCCTGTAAGGTGGGCAGCAGGTATATTCTCCTCATTTTGCAGGTGAGGAAACCAAGGATTGTTAAGTAATATTCCTAACGTGAAAATACTGATAAGTGGTTTAACCAGAACTCTGCTTCTAATCCAGTGCTGTTCACATTCTGTGGGCTCATTCTTGTTATACACACGTAGTAAGATTTTCAGAGTCTGACAATCCAGCTCATACAGGTAATAGATACATCATAACACAAATATGTTTTTCTGATAACTCAGGGCCTTGAGATTAAGGAAAACCTGAACTGAAATTCCCATAAAAATTAGAAGTGTGCTTTTTGCTTCATTCAGTGACGCTGCATCACACACATGTAAGCAAATATTTAATTAGAAAGGCAAAATGTGACTTCCACCAGGATGCTTAAATAGGAAAATGTAGAGTAATTTTGACTAGACCTCTGTAAACACAAGGAATTTTACTAAACTTATTTGATTACTGGGCTTCCATTTCAAAACCAAATGGTGACTGATTAGCATCATCAGCCAAATGATTCCAATACTATCCAACCCAGCAGGTCACCCACAGTTTGGGTTCCTTCCAGTATTTAGATTCACTCCAATTTTCATATTTAGTTACCAAATGTGGGCCAAATGGCATGCTAACTTCCCTAGATGTACCTTTTATCGACTGCACCAGAGCTGCAAGCATGGAAGAACAGTGGGTCGGAATGTAGCTAATATTGTGATACCACACAGCTTTTCACATAAGTTTCTAGAAGATGTAGTTCACTGGTCCCTGCCAGAAGTATTTCCATTTGAAGGAACTCACAGTCTTCTTTAACTTAGACTTCTGCTGTTGCCAAGTGCGAACTGGTGGGAACTCACTGTTTCTTCCAGCACCATTTATTTGACAATATCTACTGAGTACCTCCTAGGTGCCATTGCACTATGCTAAGTGTAGCACTTTGCTCATATCCTGGAAACATAAATGTTTCTGCTTTGGTTTTTATTTGGAGAGATATGCTGGCGATTTTTATATCTACCCATGAGAATATTCCATATAATTATGAAATATGGAATCAAATTTCAGTTTAAAAAGTCCTTAAGCCATTTAATGGAAAGAGAAGGTCCTTTGCCTAGACCATCTCCCAGGCAACCCTCCAGGACACTGATTCCTTTCTCTCCGAGAGCCCATGATTACCAACAAATCACTGAGCTGACTTATGGCAGCCTAAGCTATTTTTTTTCTAGAGTTCCTCCATCCCACTGCTGTCCATAGCTGGCTCTGATTGGCTTGTGAGGCCACAGACAGGGGTTTCCGGTGGTGAGCTGTTCCCCGGGAAATAGCTAACAGAGAATGGCCAGTAGGTCCAGGTGTGGGGTGCGTGTCAGTGGATTTCTCAGTCCCGCCTGCCAGGGAAGAGCTCTCGGCACACCAGGTTAAAACACAGCATGCTCCACATTTGTTCCTTTCCTGCTTCCTAAGGTGAGGTGAGTTTTGCTGCGTTTGAGAGCAAATAGAATAAGGGTGTTGCACCAGATTTCACCACAAGGTTGAAAAGCAAACTGTGAGGTCCTTAAACAGTGAAGTGAGTGTCCACATCAGAGGCCTCAGAAAAGCCCTGCTTTGCTAAGAAAGAGAAGACCCAATTGCTACATTCAGGTAGAAAATACCCATGCTCTTCAGGAGAGAGATAATTACTATGCTTTTCATTACTCAAATGGAGTCTTGAAGCATTTTCATAAATTTGAAAAAAAGATGAGAACAAAATGTAGGTGAAAGGAGAAGAATTAGGCTTTAAAATCTCACATTTGCAATTTATTTTAGCTTTAGATACATCACTAATTCATCATTACAGTTTATTTAAATAGGGGATGATTATGGACAAAAAGATACCCCAAATATACTTTTGTTGTATCTGGAGTTTTACATTTGATAAACAGATCTATTTTAAAACAATCTGTGAGTGGACAATGATTTGCTATAAACAAATTCTCCCCAGATGCTGAACCACAAGCTACATTGACACCAGGATGATGCCCAATAATGGCCCCTGGAGGAGCATGGGGCCCTCTGGGTGACCAATGCTGACTCCGCCAGCCTGCACAGTGGGAACTGCTAAAAAACAAACCAAAACCTGACAACATGGCTGCTTTTTCATGGGTCCAGAAGCACTTGATTTTCCCCTAAGCTTCTTATTTAACCACATTTCTTTATCCTGATAAAAAGAAAGAGACCTCAATGTTAATGCTCAATGTTAAGCCATTCACACTCCATTGGGCTTAATTTTCCCTATCTATAAAATAGAGATAAAACCACACATAGGGACAATAGGACGATTTGAAATATTAAGTGTGTGTGAGCAGTTACCAGAACAATGGGATTAGAGGGAGGTGTCCGCAGAAGTCATTATTTTTTCATTAGATAGACCTATATTACTTGTGGAAAAAACACACTGTGCATTACTTTTGCAACTTATAGGATTACATGAATTTTTTAAAAAAATTAAATGGGAAAAAAACATTTAAAGCATGTTGCACAGTCTGGCATGTAGTAGATATTCTGTAAATGGTAGCGATTACCATCACTTCAAAGTCTCCATTCAGAAAGCAAAAATCTAGGGTTCCTGGCACAGCTGAATGGAAGGCTGAAGTCTATTTTCTGTAAATGATAATAGAGAGGCAACTTGGCTGCTGCCTTAGGCATTGTTGAAAGATAACTATAGGAATGGATTCATATACATAATTCCCTTTTCTGCCCGCAAGAATCATGAACTGGAAAGAAATAATTTATGTGCTGAGCAGTTTCCAGGCAGTGTTTCACATAGTAATGCAGGAAAAATTTGAACTTAACTCAATACATCATTCATGAATGTTGACATGCCCTTGAAACTGGCTTTTATACTATCTGAAAACAGAGCCACACACTCGCTCTCCATATAACTCAACTTCATCCTCTTGAAAGAGAGGATCACAAAATGCAGTCCTTTTATTCACTTTATGTTGACTCTACATAATATATCTAAGTTAAATATTTGCTAATTGCCTATGAAGAAAATAATCACTAAGCTTTGTGATATTATAAAAGATCTAATTGGTTTCTGTTAGGTTATTAAGCTCCCAGGCTGAAGTGTTTAGCATTATATTTAGTGATATTACCCAAACTCAGATTAAAACAAAACTCCTTATCTATCAAGACTCTATCAATGATACATTTGCTATCTATTTATTGATCCTAAAATTAAAATCACAGAGCATATGTAGAAGACTCATTATTCCTTTCTCGGGCTGAACTTCTTTCAAAACTCAACAGAGGAGAAAGAGGCTTTTGCAGTTTCCTAAAGGTTTAGCTTCATGTTTGGGGGAGAGAATGATTATGTTCATATGTAAGGCAGATAAAAATGACAGACTAGAAGGAAACCTGTGCCCCTCCACACATCAGAAGCCAATCCTATAGACCTCAAGGGAAGGAAAAACATAACCGGTTAGCCAAATAATAACTTTGAAGTAGATTTCAAAGTGATGGCAAAAACTGGGAAACAATTCATACAAGATTTTGCTTCTGGGGAGAAATTCACATTTTTCCAGGCTAGCGGAGAGCAGGCCAGCTACATAGTGCTTGGCCTCACACAACTGATACCAGGTTTCCAGTTCTTATAACTAAATATACAGATAAAAAATGGTGCATCCACTGAAGAGGGGAGAAAGTTCCTGTAAGGACAACTAGCTACAGAGTCACACTTTTGGCGAGACTGGAAGTCTCCACTAGAGAAATCCTTGGGCTAGCCCTAAACCAAAAAGACTACAAACCAGAACACTTTCCTTGGATTTAGTTTGAAGGACAGGGGGAAATTGGGGTCTATCCTGATGTTATCTGAACATGTTTTTACACCCCCTGAACCAAACCAGAGCACGACAAAGCTGAGATTTGTCTGCTCCCCACAGAAGGTCAAGCATATTTAAATTAGAGACCGGTTTTCTTTTTCATTTTGTGACTGACCAGTTTACCATATTTGTGTGACTTTAAGATGCTGGCCAACATTCTCGTGTTGGGATTGGAGGAAGTGTGGCAGGGCTCATACTCTTTGGCTGATACGGTGGCAATTAAAAAAGGGGAGGAGAGACAAGCATGCCTATTGAATTACTTTATACAGAAGCTGGAAGCATAAGAGAGAAGTATCATAACCCAAATTAACCACAGTTTCCTTTAAAATTTTAGAACAGTTTATGGCTAACCTGGATGGGAAGCCATATTTTATGGGTAACTTATGACTGGCTAGAGAATAAGTCCCAGACCACAGAAGGGAGAACCCAGGCAGCTGGAGCCAGAAGAGAACCTGCCATTCCTGCGAAATCCCGATGGGAACTGCACTTGGGGCTCCAAGAACATAACTGCTCTCAGCAGGTAATGCCTTTGAAGGGCTGGAGGCCCTTGTCCTAGATCTCATGCTGCAGAGGGACCTGTTCTGGCTTTCTGCCAGCCATGTTCTCCCCACAGGGCCAAGAGGGCATCCACTTACATCCCACAACCTGCTTCTACCAGTGGTCGGCAAACTCGTTAATCAACAGAGCCAAATATCAACAGTATAATGATTGAAATTCTTTTTGAGAGCCATTTTTTTTTTAAACTTCTTCTAACACCACTTCTTCAAAATAGACTCACCAAGGCGGTGGTATTTTGTGGAAGAGCCACACTCAAGGGGCCAAAGAGCCTCATGTGACTCGTGAGCTGCAGTTTGCCGACCACTGTATCTAGACCGTGCTCTGCGCACCAGGAACCGTGGCAGTCTTTTGCTCCTTCTTCATCACTCTGCAGTCGCCTCTAAGATGAGCATAATGTCAACTACTGTTGCCGTAGTCTGTCTTCCACTGAAGAGCCCCTCTCAGCTACCACAACTTCTTAGGAAAATTTCATGTTTGAAGGTCCAGTTTGTGACTTACCTCCTCAAGCTGACAAAATAGGAAAAACCACAATTACTGTGCAGTGTGCAGGGAATTGCACACCCAGGAGGGGAGACAGGCTGCCCCAGAAACTCACAGCACTGGCAGAACAGGAGTTATCTACTTGCAGAATAGGCCTCTGAGGAAACGTCTTTGCTTTCCTTAAAGGTGCCAAGCCATGATTCTGCAGCCACCCGTCCACCCAGTGTTCCACCACCGCTGGTAACTGTAATTACCTGAAAAGGGCTAAGCTTTGTTCACAACCTTCATGTGAAGTGACTAAGAAGGCTTGATCAATAACACACATTAACTTTATATGATCATTCCAGAGGAAAAATGTCTCGATTCTGGTAGAATTCATTCTGCTTTAAATGCTTTCAGTGTCATCTCTAACTTCCTCTGCTATATGCTAGTTGTTTACAGCAAGCAGATACCCAGCTAGTATTGATGAGAGTGGACCTGTGTCTGAGTTTAAAGACTTTGTCAGTAGGCACTGGAACTAGGCTGCCAGCCCCTTAGGTCCTGCTAAAGAACTCAGGCTAAGAAAATCCTATGGCAGCTGAGAATGACCTAAAGAGGAAGCCTGCCCATTGCCCAGTAAGCTGTTTCCATGCCCACACTGGTGTCACTTGTGACTGCTGAATATCAATAGGTCAATATCTCAAGATAACCTATCTCTGCTTGAACTTAAGGATTTATAAGATCAACTTGCATCTAGAAACAGTTATCTTTGGTTGAGTGCCTATCACGTACCAGGTGCTGTGTTAAGACTTTTGCATATATCATCACATTTAAATTTGCATCAAAAGCATGTTGTAATAATAACTGCTAACACGTTAAACCATCACTATATGTCAGACTGTATTGACAGCTTGACACCATTTGATGTGACCATTACTTCTATCCTTCCCTAACAAAAGAGGAACTGTTTGAGTCCTAACTGGGCTAGCAAGTCATTCCTACCAGGATCACTTGGGAAGGTTCTCCCTAGGGCAGGCTTGATCCTGGCAGAGCCATTAGAACACTTCTTTTGGATTACTTACTTTTATTTGTACTGTTCTGTATTTTCTAAGTCTTATATGATGAGCAATTTTTAGAGTAAATGTTCACAGAATACTTAATATGTTCTCATGTTAAACATTCAACTACACAAAGCCACATCCTTAAAATTCTTGCTTTCTTCTCCCCCCACTCCAATCTTTTTTCCAGAGATAACCAGTGAGAAGTTTGTATTAATTCCCCTAGACATGCATTTTCCTATAAGGACATGACTGTCCACATTTGGCTATTCAGCACTTGAAATGCTCTAATTAAAATTTAAATGTGCTTATAAGCATAAAATATACATGAGATTTAACGACTAAGTATAAAAATATAGTGTAAATTATCTAATAATTTTTAGAGTGATTACATATTGAAATGATACTTTTTTGGATATATTGGGTTAAACAAAATATAGTATTAAATTAATTTCATCTGTTTCTTTTTACATTTTTTTAAATATAGTTATTAGGGCATGTGGCTCACATTACATTTCTATTGGACAGTGCTACTCTAGGTTATTTTAGTACATTTATACACTTATTTATACACAGAAATACATATTTTTGGTGTTTTCTAAGCTAAATATGCATTACCTTTACACTTGAATTCAAACATTTTTCTTAAAAGAAAGAAGAATAATTTTTACATGCATTGGACATTACAGTAATTCCTCTCTTTCTTTTTCTCTTCTCTTCTCTCCAAAGCCCAACCCTCATACTTCTTGACAATCTACAAAACCCCAGAGTGAGGATAGCAATAATTATTGTTGGCCATACAAATGTTAAAGTGAGCACACCTAATATTTGGTAATATTCAACACAGGTTATCCCCTTATTGGATAAAGAAAAAGGCCAGTCAGTGGACAAGGCTTTGGAGTCAATGGGTCCTAGACATAGATGTAGAAAATGGCTGTATGGCCAAAAATGATGGGTAGTTTTAATTAACTAGATCCAAATTTGCTTTTCTTACCATGTCATCTCTTTCAGATATTTTTTTGGTAATAGACATAGTTTATGTTGCGTGACTGTGTACTACTATAACTACTTTCTTTTTTAAAAAAATAGATTTTATTGATTCTCTACAGAGAGTATGGGAGAGGGAGTTAGAAACATCGATGAGAAAGAAACTCCTCACTGGGTATGTGCCTGCAACCAAGTTACATGTTCTTGACTAGAACCGAACCCGGGACCCTTGAGTCTGCAGACTGACACTCCATTCACTAGCCAAACTGGCCAGGGCTATACCTACTTTCAATCTGATCAATATTGCCTGTAAAGCCACCTCATTCAGCTACTGAATCTTGATAGTTGCTGAAACATGTGACTCATGTGATCCTTACTTTGCTAAGTTCTAACTAATTAAAGGAATATTGCAAATATTTTACAATGTACCTAGTAGCTTTTACTTTGTCTAAGTAAATATCTGACAATGAATCAGTTCAGTGGAATATGCAAAAGAAATGATCCCAAACAAGTGCCTCTTTCTTCTCCACTTAAAAAACAGCTGCATGCACATAAACAATTTACACAGAGTGCACTCGTGTAAATGAGCTGGGAACACACACACACACACACACACACACACACACACGGCCTTCTCATGCTGGGCTGGAAGGCTGTTTACCATGTCCTAGCAAGGCCTTCACACATGCAAAACATTAACAGCTCTTACTTGGCCTCAGCGTAGAACCTCATTGAGGGCAGAGGAGAGAAAAGACCATTAGGTATGAGCAGAGATGCTGTGACAACTCATTATTTTCATCCTGTGAGCACTCCTTGGTGCTCTGTGCCAATGAATAAGAAATGTCCCTCTAGTTACATGCTGCCTTGATAAAGGGCTGCGGTTGAAGGCATGTTTATTCCTTTGCTTATTCATTGCTGCTCTAAGACCAGCTTCCTAATTGGTAAAATGAAGAATTGCACGGGGAGTTCCAAAATTTACTCCTAGCTGGTAATTCTCCCAGTCTAACAAATAAAATTTCCCTTGAGCAGATTCCATAGGTGTTGTTTTAAATGCTCCATGTTGATAGATATTTCTTTCATGGCCTCTAATTCCTCACCATCTTTCCCATCATTAAGGAAGAATAGAAAGAATGTAAAACAGAAACAAAGACTAGGGTAATGCAGGGGTTTTCAACCTTTTCTGAAGTGCCATGTATCACTGCAATTAAGACAATCTTTTGAAACCTGAAAAAAATCTCCCTCAATTAGGAAGGACTTCACCTGAGTAGATTACCATCTGCTGTAGGGGGCCAACCTTGTCCTCCTCAGGCCTTGGTAGCTACAGGTGAGTAGGTGCAACCCCCCTTGCCCCCCCCCACACTCCTCCTCAAGAAGCTGGCAGGGAGCTCTCAGCAGTATCAGCAGGCAGGAAGTGGGTGGGAGTGAGGGGGTCTCCACCCACTAGCAGCTGCTTAAGTAGTAGGCAAGGGAACTCTTCTACAGAGGAATTCAGGTCAGCAGATACTCCAAACCAATTTAAACCACATGCTACCCAGTTGTGGAATTAAATTAAAATGCTAAGAAAGGATCTGGAATACCAATCCCCCCCCCCTTTTTTTTTTTTTTTTTCCCCTCTACCTTGTGCTTGACACCCAAAAGAATAAAGCAAGAACAGTTGGATTTGGCGGGTTAACAGAAATGATTAGGCAACTGGAAGGAAGTGAAGGCAGCACACACCTAGGGAAGCTGTCTTCACAGAACATTATGTACCAGCGATTAAATGTCAAGACCCATCATTGTCCAAGTAGTGATGTCTACACAGGTTTAGTAACTTGCTCATTCAGACTTAACCAAAAGACAAGCTTGACAGATTATCAGAATCTTTGAAGGAGGGCTGTGGGTGGAGTAGGGAAAGGAGTGAGGTAATTTCTAAAAATGACTTCATAAATTTTTTAGAAACACAATAATACTATCATCTCAGTGGTTTTTGCTATAGTCCATTCTAGTATAATGTGAAATACAAGTGTTGCCAAATGTAGGGAAAACATTTCCAAATAAATCATTTTACATTACATCAAAACTCTAAAATAAAAGTGTGTAAACATGTATTTGTTCATCAGTCTTTAGAGCATTTATTTTTATTTATTTTTTATTGTCTAAAGTGTTACATATGTCTCCTTTCTCCCAAGTGACCCCCCTGCCTCCAGCCATTCCTCACCCAGCCAGCCCCATGGCTTAGAGCATTTTTGTTAACATTTTCCTTGTGGGAGAAATTTGACTTTTTCTTAAGCTACTTCTTTAACAATAATTTTATATGACTTAGCCAGGGATAAGAACTGGGTTCATAAATTAAAAAAATATATTTTTATTGATTTCAGAGAGTAAGGAAAAGGGAGAGAGCTAGAAACATCAATGACAGAGAATCATTGATCAGTTGCCTCTTGCCCTCCCCACACTGGGGATCCAGCCCACAACCTGGCATGTGCCATGATGGGGAATTGAACTGGGACCATTGAGCATGCGGCTGGGCTGGGTTCATAATTTTTATGTATACTTTTAATATTTTTTCTTACATTCCTTCAATAATAGGAAAACCTTAAATGATTACCTCTGTAAATGTGTTCCGATTAGCTTGCAAGCCAACTTTTACTACCTCGAAAGGGTTAACCACGATGGCTTCTGTTAGTCCACACCCTAGTCCAGCAATGGCAAATGTCTAGAAAATTAAATAAATCAATACTTTAAAACAAGTTATCATGTGTACTGTGTTAAGCATCCTACTCACAATACAGTGTAACTGAATGTTATGATGTAAATGGAGAAACATAAATGCACCATATACCATTACTAAACAGCTCTAGTTCTTGATTAGATGCTGACAATTCATGAAGAAGAAATTACAGAAGCCGCAAACCACATCCTAACAATTCAAAATAGAACGTCAAGGCCCCATCAACAATGACTTTTTCCTTTAATGAGAAGAAAGGTTGTTTTACTGATTTAAGGTGAATACTAAATCATTTGCACATGGAACAATTAAAAGAGAGTTTGACTTGTGAAAAGAGAGCTTCATTTTAAAATATCTACTTAAATACATTTATTGGCCAGATTAAAAAATTCAAGGAGCAGAACCACAAATAAAGTGTTTAAAAAGGTAACATTTAAGGTAACTAAACAGTATAGCTAAACCATTTAAATTGACAGCTGTATTCTTAGAGCCACTATTCTAGACTACTACCCCCAAAAAATCATTTTTTCTTTATCCTTCCCCTATTTTATAAACAGCAGACAATTGCAGTAGTCTTCCAGACCTAGAAGCTGAGGAATGGAACCAGAAATGGCTGTTTTTCTGAAGGCCTCAACTAAAATCTAGAACATATAGCAAATGACTTATTTGCTATCTCTTAAGAATTTCTGCAGTAGGGAAAAAATTTTTCTAGACTTTTTCTGTAAATAGAACACAAAGATTTTCCAGAAAATCTGTATAAAAAATAACCACAATAATCAAAACACACACACACAGCAGGAAAACAAAATGAAACAAAGCCTCAAATCTGCAAAACAGATGCTAAAAAAATTAATTCTTTAATTCCAAAGCCCTAATTCTTAGAGAAGAGGTAATACTATATAAAACTAAGAAGAGAAAAATGCCAATTAAGAGTAAAGAACAGATAACTCTTTTCAGAAGTTTTTATTTCTTCCAATAGGAGACTAAAAGAAAAAAGGGACAAAGGAATGTTCTATAACCTTAGAAGGGGAGGCAAGGATCCAGAGCTAGCGGGTCTGGGTTTAGGCCCTGGTTCCGCCATTTATTGGTTGATGTGGACCAGTGCTGCCATGTGCATTAGTTTGTGCACAAAGGTATGTGTAGAGCCTGCAGTCCAGCCTGCACCCCCCTTGCCAAGCTGGAGCCCTGGAGAGGTGTCAGTCAGAAGAAGGGGGTGCCTTTTTGTAATTCACATAAAGACACCACATGTGCTAGTTGCAGCCCTGTGTCTAATCACTGAATCTTCTGTAAGCCACAGTTTTCTCATCTGTGAAATGGAGGAAATCGTATCTAATCTCCCTACCTAATCAGGATATTACGAGGGTCAAAAATCATGCGTGAATGCCCTGTGTCAAGTGCTTTACAAAAACCATTCTTGCTACACATGCAGATGGACAGGAAGAATGGCGCTGTATGCAGACTCCAGGAGAGAGGGAGTACCGAATCACGTTTTTCTCTCCTGTTCCTTCATTTCCATTTTAAACAGGTTTGTACAGGGTAACAGATCAAATACCTTGTTCATGTACCTTGGGCTTCCATCATGGAAGCCAAAAGCAGGGAGGGAAAAACACTAGTCCCAAACTTTTCTGACTGAAAAAGCTAAAATCCAGATGTTCAGGTTTTTATTACTATATGCAATCTTCCAAGTAATTCACTTTTTTTTTGTTCTATAAACTCAGCTACATTTGCTGTCAGAAATAGTGTTCAGCAGTCCCTTGTCAAAAAAATTGATCAGCTATCAGCAGATCATGTTACTCAGATCGTTCCAGAGACCAGCAGTAACTGTGGGGTTTCCAGCCTCCCAGGCTTTTCATGTGGGAGCACCAGGAACATTTAATGCTGTTTAAGGGTCTAGCTGTATCAAAAAGAAACTGGAATAAAAGAGTTCAAGAGAAAAGGGAAAACTGTATACAGTTTGCACGCATTCGGTTATGGTAGCCGGAGTGGCCAAATGCTTTCTGTTTCAATTCCCAGAGCAGAGAGAGCTGCATTTCCTCACCTGGTGCCGATGCTCCGCACAGGAGCCACCAGCTGGCCCTCTGAAGGCCACATTTTATTGTCTTCTGCTAGAAAGGGTTTTAATTCTCTTCTTTTTAAAGGTAAGAGCGACATTAAGGGGAGACACTAAGGAATTAAAAAAAGAATAACTGGCCTAATTTTAGGACTCATGGTGCTACTTCTTTCATATGAGGCCACCTCAGAGCCACCTTGTTTAGGTGGGAGACTAGACAAGAGGTTTCTTTGTTCATGACACTGAGCCATACCAGTAGTTTTCTTAATAGGATCATTCTTGAAAAGGGACATGCACGGCTTTTTAAACAACAGATACTTCTTGGACTGCCTATTTGGCAAAGTAAATATTCTGAAATGAACCTTCACAAGTAAAGTAATGAGAGTTGAAGCCCAGAACACTGTCTCTGGTTGAGCTGTGAGGTGCTTTCAGCAGGCAAACTAGGGCAGTTTTCAATCGAGGGCCAATACACATTTGACTTTTTTGTTTTGTTTTGTTTTGTTTTGCAAATGCAAAGGGAGAAATGAGTGCATTTGCTCTCTCTGGGGCTCTCTTGCACACACATATATTGTGCACGTACTTGGTCAATATTACTTAACTCGTTTTGTGAAAAGCCGCAAAGTCACCAAGAAGGAAAGGAGGCAGTAGGAAACATTCGAATTACCAAGTGTTTTTCATCTAATAGTTGAGATGTGTCATTGTTAAGATCACTGGACTATAAAAGGTTCTTCAGTCTGCATCTGACCACAGAGTCACCTGAAGCCGTGAATTTACTACAGCTAAGAAAAAGCTGGGGAAGTAACCAGCTAGGAAGTAATTTTAGGCATCCTGACTTTTGCATAGATATGTGCAGTATGTAAACATGCATGTTTTGGCTTTAAAAGAGTCTTTGACAAATGTATTCTTTATTTTACATTCTTGGCCATATATCACATGAGCCTTTCTACACATATCATTATTATAATAAATTCATCACTGGGTGCTATAAAATAGCCAAATTGTGAGTTATTAGGAAGATGGCTTTCAACAAGTAGCTGAACATTGAATAACTCGAATTCATATTTTAGTAGTTGGGCTTGGGAATTCAAAAGGCTTTTTGTTTCCAGATTTTGTTTTATGAAATAACACACACACACTCAAGTATAATAAATATTCTCACTTACCAATGCTGGTGACAGTGACACATATCCCAGCAATTTCTTATATTGCTCAAAGGTGAAAAACTGTGAAACAAAACCAAACCCAGAGATTTATAACAATTTCCTGCAACAAACCCTGTAATTGACTCAAATTTCTTTAGTGAATCATTATATTAAACAGCATTTTTAAAAAATGATAAACTATTGAACACAGTTTCTAACCTGGTCTCCGGTAGACGCCGTTGGATCTTACTTTAACATTCACATTTTCAAATGCAGCTATAAAACCTACAGAGGAGCTGATGGGATCCTTTATAGCAGTAAATGGACCATACAGCCTCCATTTACCATGACCATTTTCAGTTTCCCCAGACATCAATAGACTTCTTTTTTATGGCAGTGATTCAGAATTATAGGCATAGAGACCTCGAACCTTCAGTCTCCTCTGTAGTCTCTATGAATTGCTTTGCCAGGGAATGCCCAATTATCTACCCAACGTGTAAAAGACAGCCACTTCTCGGCTTAACTTGCATTTGTATTGCTGTGCACACCTACTGTCCCAAGAAATTTCCCACCACTCAGTGATGATGAAGATGTCATTATAAACTAGGAAAGGATGCAGTGAGGTCACCCATCCCATTTCTGCTTAAAGGCAGACTGTCCACCTAAGCGGAGGACAGCTGCTTATTTCTTCCTTTAAAATATGATGATGATGATTGTGTTGGCTCCTCCAGTAGATGATGCTTAATTTAATTTGCCTAAAAATGAGTTTCTAGGGATGCAAATCTAATCACTTTGAACAACAAGCCCTAAATACATTACAGCCCCCCCCCCCCCCCCCCTAAACATTTTGGGCAACAACTCTGCTTAAACAGGATGCTTTACTCCTGTTAGGCAGCCACAAGCAACTTCAATAAGGCATCTTAGGTCCTGCTAGTCTGTTTCTTAAGACTTCAGTAATGGCCTGGGTATTTTGTAATCACATATGTATTCTATTCTATTATTTTTTAACCCAGTGAAATGAAGCAAGAAAGAAATATATAGAGTTGGGGGCCAAATAATACTCTGTTGTTAGAAAGAGGAAGTTCTGTGGTGTGGATGTGGCTCAAATGAGTCTTTGGGCACCCCAGAGGTCATTACAATCCCAGATAGATATCCAGTCTTTTAAAGACCCAGGAACTACAATACTTCTGTGTCATGCTTCTTTAGGTTAACTATGTTTATAGTCTTTTCTAGAAATGGGATTCCTTCATTCAACAAGTATTTTCTTGGACGCCTCCTATGTTCTAAGAGGCATGGGGAATGCAGTAGTAAACCAAGATAAACCCTGCCATCTTGATCTAACATTCCAGTGGATGGTGATAACCTTGAAATAATATTCTGGCATTACAATAATACCATGAGGGACCACCACTTTTTTTGATGAAAGCTGCACTAGAAACCACTAACAGTGAAAGAAAACACATTATAGTTTTTGGGTTTTAAAGATAATTTATTTTTTATTTTTTTTATGGTCATCATCTTCACTGTTTTAGGCAATTACCTTACTAGGATTTTGACAGAAGCCTGAATCCTGGGTCTGAATCCTGGCTACACTACTCAGCGGTTGAAGTATGGGTGAGTCGCCTGACCTTTCTAACCCTCAAGAACAGAAAACTTGCCGTTTAGAGCAGTCTTTAGGTAAGAGCATTTAAATAAGACTTCTTGACATGCCTGGCACATTGGAGTTCAGAAAGTTTTAGTTTCCATTCCCTGTCTTCACTTTGGCTACTAAAGAAACCATAAATGCCTTTGTTACATATTTGTATCACTCAGGAGAGCCTGCTGTGGTCCAGGAAACAGGTTAAGGTCATAGTCTTAGCATGTGCTCCTGCATTTATCCCATTCAAAACCATCAGATCATAGTTATAACACAGTCATGATCCCCATTTTATAGATATATGTCCTATAGTTAGTGAGTGGAAAAACAGAGATTCCTCTTAAGTTTAACTCCAGGCCTGTGTGTGCTCTTAAACACAATACTGTACTCTGCCACTGCAAAGCCATGGTCGTTAGTGGTTTGGGTAGAGAGCACTGCCCTGGAGTTTTCTTGCTGCTGAGGATTCTTGCCTTCCCTGACCTGGAAGCCCAGATCCCTGAAGGCAGATTGCAAACTTTTTTGACCACAATCTACATACAAAAATATTTGCTCAACACAGGTGTTTGCATGCACACGCATACACACAGTGCACTCTTGTATTTATAACCAAACAAAACATCATTCAAAAACAATATTTACCTCTTTACTATGTATAATTCAGTTTCTATTTTATTTATTAAAAACCTAGAGGCCAGTATATGAGAATTCATGCACTAGAGGGGGGGTTCCCTCAGCATGGCCTGTCCCCTCTCAGAGCCCGGGAACCCTCGGGGCAGGAGGTGATCTGGCAATCAGGGGAAGGCAACGCCCCATCACACCTCTGCTGCTGCCACTGCTGGCAGCACAAGCCTTGGCCGGCCCTGGTTACCTGAGCCTTGGGGAGCCCTGGGTGGCTGGGCAGCCACGATCTGAGGCTTGCCTGCACCTCGGGCTGGGCCTGGGCAGCTGGAGGACTGAGGGGACTGAGGGCCATCATCTTGTGACTGTGGGCACCACCATCTTTGAGGGAGAGGCAGTAAATTAGCATATTTCCTCCTTATTGGTTGTGGGTGCTGCCATCTTTGAGGGCAGGGCAGTCAATTAGCATATTCCCTTCCTATTGGCTGTGGGTGCTGCTATCTTTAAGGGCGAAACAGTCATTTAGCATATTCCCTCCTTTTTGGCTGTGGACACTGCCATCTTTTCTAGGGTCAATTAGCATATTCCCTCTTTATTAGATAGGATTCTAGTGACTCACTAAACTGATTTCATAACCCATAGGTCATGACCCACATTTTGGGACACTACTCTAAGGGTCCTGACTGGGTTCAGAAAAGTTCTGGGAGATGATGGACCCCACAAAAGGCCTTACTATCATGTTCCCTTCTGGTGTAAAGATGTGTGTGTGTGTGTGTGTGTGTGTGTGTGTGTGTGTGTGTGTTTCTGACTTCCTGTGATTACATTATTATGGAGGCAAACCCCTCTGAGTACTCCTTTCGATGCCCTGTACATTTGAAGCCTTCTGGTTTGGCTGGTAGGAACAGGTACTACTCTCAGCCTTGTGTGGCTAGGAGCACTGCTCCCTCTAATTCCTGAAGGCTCTCTCTCAGGCCATGCTAATTTCCTCAGAGGCAGGCACTGGTCAGTTCTCAGCTGAATACTCAAGGCATCCCTCTGCAGATCCTTAGATCACTCTGTGCATCTCTCTCTTCCCTGTTACTTTGTCCAATGAACTCCAGCTGCCTTGCCTTCCCTGGTCTCTCAGCTCCTTCTCAACCCAGGGAACCCACTGGGCTCTGCCTATATTTCCCTGGCCTGGCCTGGCCTGGACTTGAAAACCCTTTCAAGGCAGTTGGGGAGGGCAGTCTATAGGGCTCATCTTCTTTGTTTCCTATCTTTCCATCCTTTCCTGTCCGATGTCAGTGTCTTGAAAATTGTGGTTTATATTCTATTCATTTATTGTGGTTGCTATTGCAGGCAGGAGAGGAAGTCTGGTCCTTGTGTTACCCTATCTTGGCTGGAAATGGAAGTCTTGGCATTCCAAAAATTCTGAATAGAAGATGTGTTAATTTGGGGGAATAGGATAGAAATGTCTCCTGTTATTAAACCCATAAATTTTCTTTCTGTTTTTCTCTACATATGTTTTATTTATTCATGTAATATCAATTGAACATCTGCTTGGTGTAGACACTATGAAAGGTATAAGGATAGTGGGGCGCAAACAGCCTTCACAATTTATAATCTCTCACGAGTTTGTTAGTCTTTGAGAGTCTGATCATGGAGAAATGGTGTTCCTTGAACTGTGATGCTCAAGACCAGACCCTGGAACCTGGAACATGGTGCCTCCCATTTCCGAGGAACCAGCTGGTCTCTTTCTGAGGTTTTCATTTCCTTTTGCTAACTGTAGTACTATTGGTCTTAAATTGTAAAAAAGGAAGTTTCATTTACTTAGCATCAGTGAGTCTTATTATTTTAATGATGAATCTCATTTCAAAGAATAAAGTGCAGAAAAAACAACATTGTCTGTATCTGATTATAGCAACAATTGCAACAGACATGTCAGTATCCAGGACAATCTATATCTATACCCATATATGTATGAAGTATTCATAATCCATATACAGTATATGTATAAGTGTGCATGTGTGTGTATACACACATATATATGGTCTGTTAATATTTTTTTCTGAAGTAAACTTTGATGACATGCAATGAAGCAGTTTATGATGTATGAAATTGTTCCTCACAAATTCTAAGATAAATATCTATAAAGTGAATGTTTTCATAAATTGTGTTAAAAATAGTGCTATCCATCTGGCAAAGATACACTTTTAACTTCAAGTTATACTTTAAAAAGCCTACATACTTACCATATGTCTCAATAATTTTAAGGTAACAACTACTTGAAACAAGATGTCTGGGACACATATACCACAGCCAGTTGCCCAAAAAGTTCATCTGTTAACCATTGTTCTGGCAGCAAGCATTGCTTTTTTTTTAAATAGAGACTAAGTTTTGTAAAACTCAACTTTCTTTTTTTTTCTTCTGTAAAAGACTGTTCAACATTGATAAACCTTAATCATCTTCAAGTTTAAATGTGTAATATTAATGAACAATATTCCAGGAAAATCTTTAATTATAATTTACTTTATTTATACATATAAAACACTGAACAAATGAATATATTATTCCATGGAGACAAAGTGGCTTTTTTTTTTTTTTAAACAGGAACTCTGCTCTGTTTGTTTACTTGGGCAATCTTTTATCAAGTGAGGCAGTTTCATAATCCCATTCAGCCTCGTGTGTACTTTGGTGAACTTTTTCCAGATCCTCTGGTAGTCAGATCCTTAAAAGGACATTTGAAGATATAATACAAAAATCACAAAAACTATGGCAACAAAGAGGATGAATTTATAAAGTGTGTTTTAAAGCTTTGTTTTCTGAAATCTAGATCTGAATTGAATCCTACTAAATTACTATTTTGACATAATGTAAAACTTTGGTGTCTCTGTATGAGGTTATTTTATCATTACTTTTAATCTAGTTCCCCTCTTAACTTGCTGAGTAAAATATATATAAGTTGCCTTTCCTCCCAGGAATATGGGGAATATTATTTGAGTAATGTATGTGACAAAAAGCTTTGTGTCATTGATTGGAAAGGAAGTCTTTCCGTCTAAGTTTATGTTTCCTTATTATGGAAATGTAACAAGTGTTGCTGGTGGTCTGGATGTGGGGGTCAATGCTAGTTAGAGTCATTGTGATGAGGACTTTTGTCTGAAAGAAGATATAAAAAAGTGATCAGATTCAGTTCTCTCTCCCTCAGAGAATCTTGCCAGACCTCTGTGTTCCTATCCAGACACTGAAGCAGTGTGTAGTACATAGCCTCCACAGTTATGTGGTTAAGAAGATGGGAACAGGCTAATGGAAGTAATAATTTTGTAAAAACCAGAATAGAAACTTTGAACAGAGATGGAGAGAGGGTACTGAAGTTAGCATGACAAAGAAATGTGATATATGAGAATCATATCAGGGAAATATAGTGTATTAGTTTACTCTGTTCATAGAGAGTGTATTAGTTTGCTCTCATCTCTCTTTCTTTAATAATTATTACTCCAAAGAAAAATTGATGAATTGCTTTGAGAAAAAGTGCAAGCTATTTTGTGGCTGTTGTGTTTTGATTACACGAATTTCATTCACCATTGTGCTTTTTACATATTTTTCCCATTAAAAAGGAGTGCATTTACCTGAAAAAAAAATCCACAAACCAATATTTGAAAGATTGATAAGTCTAATTATAATAAAATTATGCTATAATTTCTGCATTGAATATCTTATCTGATGCTTAATTCAATTGATATTCCACAGGATCTTGTGAGATCTTTTAACACTGAAGTTGTCACTGTAGTCTGTCTTTAGTTGATGGGAAGCATACACTACTTACCTTCACTGCTCTTTTTGGTGTTTCAGCCAATATGGGTGGTAGAATTCCCTTGTAAAAACCAAACAACCTGTTGGAAAAATAAAAAGATTTTATATAAGTAAGGGAATTGCAAAATAGGTGATTCTGCTTTTGTTTATAGATAAAGCAACTAATCTTAAAAAGTATTCCCAACTTTTTAACGTAGTCACCAATTTTGGAGTCATCCTTTATTTTATTTTGGTATTTAAAAAAGATTTTTAAAATTGATTTTTAGAGAGAGAGGAAATGAGATGGAGAGAGCGGTACATCAATGTGAGAGGTGAACATTGACCTGCTGCCTCCTGCATGTGCCCTACCAGGGATCAAGCCTGCCACCCGGGCATGTACTCTGACTGGGAATTGAGCCAGCAACCTTTTGGTGCCCAGGATGATGCCCAACCAACTGAGCCACACTGGCCAGGCTCTTCCTTTGTTTTAATTCTAAAGTAGAGAGGTTGTGAATACTATGTTTATTAGTATTGTTCAGATGAAGAACAAATGATTCTGAGACTGAAATCTCTAAGGTAAGTTGCTAAATACAACCATGAGCTGAACCTTAAAGATGTAGTTGATTCTCCTTAATCTAAGGAATCTTGAATTTATTTTCTAAGTTGTATAGTGGATAGCTTCAAAATGTCTCTTGTCTTGCATTTTCTCCCTTATGGGAACTAAATGAGGCAGGGTCATTAAACTCAAATTTTCTGAGGCTAACAAGGTGATAAAATCTAAAATTTAGCTTTACTAACACATGGACCTTTAGTAACAGACCCTATGGCTGTGGACTAGGACTCCTGGGCTTGTCCTGACTTGTCATAATTTTTAAATTCCCTTAATATAATTGGAAATAGGTCAGAGTCATATGTTTCTGACAGAACAAATGTCAAACTCCCTTGCTAATATGCAATTTCACAGGGCCTGGGACAGCTATTCTTGCCTGTGGTGAGGAACTTGTCACATATTCAGAGTTTTTAGAAAATAATGAGTAGATAAGATAAGCTTATGATAGGTTTATAAAAGGTCATCACTTATTTCATATTAAATTTTAAGACAGAAAATTTTTAATTTGTCTAACATAAAATCTTTACATATATAGGGTGTCCCCCAAAAATGTATACACACTGTAACAGCTGATCACTCAAACTGTAAAAACTAAATGTGTTTTAATAAACACTGCCTTTATAATTATTCAAAAGTGTGTGTATACATTTTGGGGTACATTATATATATACACACACACACTAGTGGCCCAGTGCATGAAATTTGTGCACAGAGGAGGGTTCCCTCAGCCCAGCCAGCACCCTCTCCAATTGGGGACATCCCTCTCTCAATCAGGGACCACTAGCTCCTAACTGCTCACCTGCCTGCCTGATTGCCTCTAACTGCCTCTGCTTGCCTGCTTGATCACCCCTAACCTCTCTGCCTGCCTGCCTGATTGTCCCCAACTGCCCTCCCCTGCCAGCCTGATCTCACTCCCAACTGCCCTCTCCTGCTGTCCTGGTTGCCCCCAACTTCCCCTCCCTCCCAGCTTAATTTCACCCTCAACTGCCATCCCCTACTGGCCTGATCCCCCCCCCCCCAACTGCCCTCCCCTGCTGGCCTGGTTGCCCCCAACTGCCCTCCCCTGCCAGCCTGATCTCACCCCCAACTATCCTCCCCTGTTGGCCTTATCTCTTCCTAACTGCCTTCCCTTTGCCAGCCTGGTTGCCCCAAACTGTCCTCCCCTGCCAGCCTTACCTTGCCCCAACTGCCCTTCTCTGCCAGCCAACTTGGTTCTGATTGGCCGGTTTCTATGCTAGTCAGCATCAAAAGCTCTGCTGCTTAGGCAGCCATTGGTTCCTCACACTTCACCCAGATTTGGTTCTGACTGGTCAGTTTCTATGCCAGTCAACATTTCTGGGCTTATCAACAGGGCCTGATCAGAAAGGCAGGGCTGATCAGCAGTCCCAGTGGAGGCCTGGAGAGAAATGGAGGGGAGGCTGCTGGTCAGACTGGGAGAGAAAGAAAGAAGTAAGTCCTGATCAAAAGCTGCCATAGAGGCAACGGATCAGTTCCTGCTTCTCTTTTCAGGCCTCTCTCTGGCCCTAATTTGCAGCCCCCTCAGCAGTCAGTTTTGGGGCACCATGCATGCAACAGAAGCAGTCTGACTGCAGGACTGACTTTCAGTTGGTCTAGCCTCATTACAGGATGGAATGATCCAGGGTTTTTATATATTAGGATATGTGTGTGTATGTATGTACCATATTCTCACTTTAAACCTAGAAATACATACATAAAAGAGTATATTCTGCATTATTTGCTGAGATAATCAGTTGTCCTGATGAACCCACAACTGACTAGAGATAAAGGCAGGACTCAGTGTGTTCCTATGTTAGGATGGCCATTTTACATGGGGCTGGAGATTCTTTGATTGACCCCTCAAACTTCACTCCAACTTCTTCAAATGGGGTTCTGATTCTGATGTGCTTCTGGAATAAGAAAGTTAAGAATTTATTCAGACTAACCCACTGTGCCACCCAATCTAACATGGTGACCTCTTGCTCTTCCTTAACTAACTGGCATATATAGCACCCTTCAGTGAGGGGAGCAAAGGGCTCATTTTTAAGCTTTTAAACTGTTAGCTCCTTGAGGACTGGGTGTGCATTTACAGTGCTTATTCCAGACTCTCTCTCTCTCTCTCTCTGTAAACAGAATATAGTGTTTGATGAATTTCTTAAGAGGAAAAAAGGAATCAAATAATCCCCTCTTATGGACTTACTGTGCTCACTAATTTTCAGTGAATGAATAGTACTAGCATTATAAATAGGAAGTGAGGCAAATATATGCTTTGAATAATTATGGGAATTTACAATCCCCTCCCCCCCACACATACCTTTTTTATTCCAATTTCAAATACTAATGCCTGAAATTCACTTGTAAAATTTAAATATCAGCACTCTCTATAATTTCAATTTTATTATAAATCATTATAGTGATTTTCCTGAAGTTCTATGTTTATAATGAAAGATATTATTAGTTCTGTTATTTCTGTGTTGATTTTTCTACATCCAGAAAGTTATGCCTGATTATGGAGGAGGGTGAAATTAACAACATGTAAGTAACTAAAGCTTCTAGAACTGAGTGTCCCAGTTAATAAAGGCACTTGAAATCCCATATAACAGAGAACAGTTATGGAAAGAACAGTTGCTCAGCCTTAAGAAAAAGACCATAGGGAGAAACATGATAATGTGATGGAGCTCTTGGAAGTTGGGCATGTAGGAAAAACATTAGACTTGTTTGTTTCTAGTGATAGAACTAGGCCCAACAGGCACAAGCAATAAGGAAAGACACATTTTTGTCCCAGTAGGAACTTAATACATGGAAATGCTCCTAACAGTCAGGATTATCTAGAGATAGACTGGGCTCTCCTGAAAAGTGGTGAGTGCCCCTTTGTGGTATGTGGTCCAGCAGTCTAGATGGCTACTTTTAATTGATGCCAGAAATGGGACACAAACAGTAAATGGACTTTCTGGCCCTCCAGGTCTCCTCTGACCCTCAGATTTTGTTCTTCTAAAAAGAAGAACAAGAGACCATGGGAAAGTTCTTTTCTGAAGAGACAAACTGCCTTCTTCAAACTTTTGCCTAAAGCTTCTCTGGAGGGCAGAAGTCTTATAAGTAACACAGAAGGTCTTCATTTTAAAAATGATGGAAGAAAATATTAAAAAGAGTTGTAAGACAGGAGGAAGAACCACAGCTGGGAGAACCACAAGGATTTAATCGAAAAGATCTGGGTGGTCAAGACCCTCTGCTTCACGTTGGCAATGCTTCCTGATGCATCCTCCTTCCCTTCTCCCTGCTCGGTCAGGTTCATGTGCAATCACCCTCATACCCCCAGCAATCACCTCCAGCCTTCCCAGCATCCTGAACTTTCTAACAATGAGTGGATAGCTTAACAGGAAATTCTCAAGGACTGTAGGCAGTCTTTGCTGGCAAATGGGAAGGTAGAATGATCTACCTCCTTGTAATGTATTCACAAACTTCATGCAATAGAGAACATCTCTGGAATAGTCAGAGATGGCCCCTCTTCTGGTGAGATTGCCCCACCCCACTTTTAAAATAAACACTGCCTTTATAATTATAAAGGAACCAACATATTAGTACAATGATATTGCTTGTAGGCAGTGGTTGTTTGGGTGCCTTACCAAATGGATCCAAATGCAATCCTGTCTTTTTGCCCCAGTTAATCTGATCCAAGTCAGACCTAGCTGAGTTTTCCTCCAGGATTTTGGAATTAGAACTAAAAAAGTGATTCTCCTTATGTCTGGTAGAAGCTCTAAAAGCTAAAAAATCAAAGGCAGTCTAGTCTTCTTTGGAAGAACTCAGTGTACACTGATAAGAAGGAAGGAAGCTACCATGTAAGGAAACAGAGGCAAGATGGAGAAGAGAAACCCTGGTACTGGGAGTCTTGACTCTCCTGACAAGACTTCTTTAAGCTCATTTACATCTCAACCCTTGTAAATATTGGAATTTTCCATTGCTTTTGGCTTCCTGAGATACCCAGTTACATTTATGATACACTTAAATTTTTACTTAAATAAGTCTGAGTTGGTTATATTACTTATAACTGAAAGTCCTCGATCTACAAAGGAAACCTCATGGCCCTTCCTGCCCAAGTGGCTGCTACAGTACCCCAGTTCCATGCCCTCTCACATGAAGAGTCTTTCTGTCAGTTTAAGTGGGCCCTTGGGCCAACCAGAAGAGGCACAACCAAAATTTGAGCAAGAAAATGTAGGTAAAAGATCAAGCTGATGAGATATTTTTCTGACTTGATTAGAAAATTACTGTAAGTTTTCCTAATGTAAAGTGTGACATACAGATTCTGAGAAACAAAATGGAATTGTAATGTTTTATGAAGGACATACATTTTTATCTGCTGAAAAACTGATGTTTATTATTCACATGCACTGTTCATTCTGCCAAATTTTTCTGCCTTCATGTAGTTTTGCCTTGAAATACAGAACACGTAGCTTACAAGGATAATAAATAGGGAAGTTAAGAGATTTGTGACACACATATAAACATGTTTTATAAGGTTTATTTCTCAAGATTGACACTCCTTGGATCAATGAAAAATGGGATTTTAATGTGTGTAATGGCAGTCCCTTTCCCTGAAAAGACAGTAAAGCCACCACTCTGGTTTTAAGTTTTGACCAAATCAAGCCCACTGGAAAACTCTTTGGAAGAGGAAAAAGAGCCAATGCCAGACCTCCCATAACATCCTAATATATAAAAAACCAGGGTCCATAACATCCAAAATGACCGAAGTCTCGACCAACCAGAAGTCAGTGCTGGGTTGCCATGGCAACCTCGCACTGACTGCTGTGGCTGTGGGAGCCTGGACGCAGCACTGACTGCAGAGGGAGCTGTGGATCAGGCCCCACAAGAGGCCTGGAGAGAGAAGCAGGGTCTGATCCGTTACCTCTTTTAAAAGCTGTTGATTAGCACTTACCTCTCTGATCCAGCGCCGTTGATAGGCCCAGAGAAACCAACCAATCAGAACCAAATCTGGGAGAAGTGCGAGGAGCTAATGGTTGCCTAGGAGGCAGAGCTTTTGATGCTGACTGGCTAGGAAACTGACCAGTCAGAACCTAATCTGGGTGAACTGCAAAAGCAGAACCTAAAGTGAGTGCTGGTGAGGGGTTTTAAGGGCAACAGCTGTTTGGTGTAAGGTGTAAGAAAGTGGTTCAATTTTTTAATGACTGGTTTGGCAGTATAGTGGATATGGCTGGCTATCAGTCCAGATATAGGGATTATGTATTTTTGTCTGGCAAGAGCATCTCATCCTGCTGAAAAAGGCTTTTCTCCCCCATTTAAGCAATCCTATCCTATATAATCAATCTATACTACTAAAAGAGTAATATGCTAATTAGACTGTGTCGACTAGCCATCTTCTGGACATTTGACTTCCTTCCGGATGAAGCCATGATGGTGAGGGCCAATGCAGAGGCCATTAGGGGAAATCAGGCTGGCAGAGGAAGGCAGTTGGGGGTGAGATCAGGCTGGCAAGGGAGGGCAGTGAGGGGGCAATCAGGGAGGCAGGAAGGTGAGTGGTTAGGAGCCACTAGTCCCAGATTGGGAGAGGGGTGTCCGACCACCAGTTTAGGCCCAATCCTATAGGTGGTTGGAGAGGGTGAGGCTGGGCTTAGGGAACCCCATTCCATGCACAAATTTTGTGCGCTGGGCCACTAGTCTATATAATAAAACCCCAGTGGTCATGACACTGTAAAAACCAAAGGCTGCTCATCAGGAGGCTGTGTGCATGGTGAGGCAAGTGTGGATGGGTGGGATCACAAGATTTTGCATGTTGGGCTTCTAGTTTTAGTATAAACTATATGGCAGCCCTTGTGTTTTGTTTCTCAAAGTTGCTACTTCTGAAAGTAATGAGTTTGATTTTAACTAGCAAGTGTGGGAAAATGTTAAGTCGAATATTTATAAACTTTTGTTAAACTTATCTAATAAAAGAGTAATATGCAAATTGACCATGATTCCAACACACAAGATGGCTGCCCCCATGTGGTCAAAGATGGATGACCCCATGTGGACACGAGATGGCCACCACAAGATGACTGGCAGGGGAGGGCAGTTGTAGGCAGTTGGGGGAACCAGGCCTGCTGGGGAGAGCAGTTGGGGGGGACTCAGACCTACAGAGGAGGGCAGTTGTGAGTGTTCAGGCCAACAGGGAAGGCAGTTAGGGGTGTCTGGACCAGCAGAAGAAGGCAGTTGGGGGAGACCAGGCCAGCAGGGAAAGACAGTTGTGGGGGAACCCAGGCCTGCAGGGGAGAGCAGTTAGTGGCAATCAGGCCAGCCAGGGAGCAGTTAGGTGTCGATCGGCTGATAGTGGAGTGGTTAGGGGATGATCAGGCTGGCAGGCAGAAGCAGTTAGGGGCAATCAGGCAAAGGCAGGTGAGTGGTTGGGAGCCAGCAGTTGGGACCCAGGAGGGAATTATAACAGCTTGTTTAGGCCCTATGGTATCAGGCCTAAATGGGCTGTTGAACATCCCTCAAGAGGTCCCAGATCAGAGAGGGTTCAGGCTAGGCTGAGAGACACCTCCTGCCCCGTGCACGAATTTCATGCACCGGGCCTTTTGTATTTTATAAGTAAAAATAGTCAAAATTTGTTGAATGCTTACCACGTATTAGCCACTCTGTTAAGATAAATATTCGAAGGCATATGGACATATTTTAATCTCATTCAACTCCCACAACAAGCCCTTGCAGTGGATATGACTACATTGACCATTTTACAGGGGAAGCTATCATCATATCACTGCCAAATAGGATACAGTGACTCAAATCAAGTCCCATTGTCCTCATAGTCCATGCTCTTGACCACTGGGCTATACTGTATTGCAGTTTTTCTTGAAATAAAGCTAATTTTATAAACACTTTTAAAAAGTTACTTCTGTTGCAAAAATGTTTTGACAGTTCTTATTTTAGGAGGAAGCAGAAATATGATAGCAAATAAAAATCAGGTTTCTACTCCATTTCATTCAATTCTGTTCTAAAGTAATGTGAAACACTACATGCACAACTGATAGATTTGGGCTGAGATGAACAAGATCATTTTTTTGGTGAAAGCTTTGGGGTTGTTGATTAAGTATTTTCTAGTTGAATCAGAATGCGAAAAAATAGTACACCCTGGGATAAGCCTTCTTCCCCTCTAGGATAAATGTTGCCTTTAAGAGGCACACCAGGATAATTCTATCAAAGATTAAGAGAAAGAGAATACTTCAGTAACATGATAAAACACTGAAATACTAACATTAAATATTAAAATAAAAAATTTTGTCCAAAAAGTTAGTGGTGAGCTCTATTAGTTTGCTCACCCAACAGATACACCTCCAACCTCTTCTTTTTCCTCGGGGTACAAACGCAGGTATTCATCATCCCCTATGCTAGGAAGAAAGCCCTTACGTTGGGAAGAAACCCCTAGTTGGGGATGAAGCAGAATTCTTCAAGCCAATCATGGTGGTCCCATTCTTTGCTAGTGGAACCTATTGCATACATGGCATATGACCCAAATCTAGCCCATGAAACCTGGAAGAGGAATGGATGCTGGAAGTCATGGATTTTCATCTCAGGATAGAGGAACATGGGAAGAAAGTCCCTCTTCCTTTCAAGATGTTGTCCTAGCTCCACAAGGTGCCTGTGTCCTATGGCCAGCTGAGATATCATTACCTGCAAGCTGGGGATGGCTAGCAGAAAGATGGATAGGACCAGGATCTTGAAGAGTGAATTAACTCATCTTGGCATCCTACCTTCAAATATACGATTATGTGCAATTAAAAAAATAAATCTTTACTATTTGAGCTTTCAACTCTGTCTTCTACTAATCTACAGCTAAAAACATTCTGATAGAAACAGCCCTTAACACCCCATTTCTGAAAAAGTCTTAAGTGGTAATTTTTAAATCATAACTATAGCAAATATAGTTATTAACTGTTAAACAGAGCTTTAGAAGGAGACTGTGAGAACCATTTTAAAAAGTGGATTTAGATGATTTCTTTGAGGAGCCCATCACACTCTAAAATCCTGTCCCATCAGGATGGTTTCTGCGAGAGAACCCCATACCACAGGTGGAATGTGGCGGAGCTTGTAAGCGAACACGAGGATGGGGTTTCAGGTCTCTAAAGCCGTTAGATCATGATGGTTCATATACTAATGAGAGTTGTTGTTCAGAAACTTAAGTAGACAAAGAGAACTACAATATTGGATCACATTTGTTTTTAATTTATAGTAAAAACAGATTCTATATTACTTTGTACCTCTATAAAATGTAGATCAAAACTACACTGCACATGTTCTCAAAGACACAGCTCATACACAGCTTATTTGAGATAAATATTGGTGCCAAACCCCACAACATAATTTTACCCCTCATTTCCCCCATACCCACTTTACAGTGTGAAGCTATTTAACACATTGGGTGGCTCCAAGATTATAGACCCACCAATGAAAAGATGTTGATTGTACGATGCAAGGAAATGTGGATTTCCTTTGAGTCTGAGTTTGTGTCCCATCTTGGTGGTTCATTTACAGCCATGTAAACCCTCAAAGAAGCCTTCCTGCTATCTCTCATTAGTAGGCTCTGCTTTTAGGTTACTTTGTTTAAGGTCCACATTTTAGGCATCCAAAGAGACTAGACATATCCTTAATTAAACATCTTATACCTGACAACATCTTTAGTCCATTGGATGGCTGAGTAAAAAGTTATTTGCTTTAAGTCAGCTACTGAAATCTGAAGACTTTGTGGTGAATAGTGAGTAGACAGAAGAGTAAAAATTGGACTCAGGTATAGAAACCAAAAAGCAGCGGGAAAATCACATGTGTTGCCTGCCCCTCCTTCCTCTTCTCTGGGTTGGTTCTGCTGTCATTTTCCTAATTCAGAATGTAGGAAAAGTTTGTTTGGAAGTCATTTGTACTGTAGAGCTGGACCGCTCCTCCAGGCAGGCTGGGAAATTTCCAAATTTGCTGGGCTAGTCAGCGGGGTGTTGGTGTTAGGAGCAACAAGATGGAATCTTTTCTTCAGAGCAGCCCCAAGGAGGAAGGGAAATCGTTGCTGCTTCACAGTGACCGTCAGAGAGAGTCATACCCTGTTGTTCATCAGAAAGCTTATAAAACTCAACTGATAGATTCTTGAGGAATGAGTATAAGGAAACCATGAATAAATTATCTTCCCATCTAAGAGAGGAAAAGATCAATGTACAGATCTGTTGCCCGTGGAAACCGAGGCTTTCCCTGGCTGTTGGAGAAGGGCTTTGGGGCCCAAACTGCTTCGATTCATAATGTAGGTCCAGCAACCATCACACCGAGTGCCAGGATTGAGATGCACATCATCCAACCATGCAAAGGCCAATTAAAGAAATGATTTCCAAGTGGCAAAGCCATTTTCCAAGCCACCTGCGGCACACTCGCATGCAGCATGAGAGGATGCTTTCACCTGGATCCCACGTCTCTGCCAAAAGCCTGGCATTCAGCAAGTGTCCAGAGCAGCAATAATACTCACCGGTGAAGCATGAAATAGGAGCGACAGGGAAAGTGACACCAGATCTCCATTGGGGAAATTGGAAAGCATTAACACGTCTGTGTACCTAACAGAACACAATTACTACATTTTATTTTGTTTCAACAGTCAGGGCCTAAATGAACATCACCATTCAGTTCTGTTCTGGGCAATGATCCAAGCTCATCTTGGTACAGTTGATTTTGAAGCCTTACAGTCAATCATATCTCCACAATTTGTTCTTTTTTCAGTCTTCAGGCATCCTCCTGATTTCCATTTCTTGTTTGGAAGCCTTGAGTCATCTGTTCTGGCAACATGACCAACCCAAATCAGTCATTTTCTCCAAATTATATTGAAATAGGGATCGTGCTAGTTTGTTTTCTTCCTCCTTTCTTTCACATAATTTTCCCTTTAAGGATCTCCTAATACAAAGCTGATTGAAGACATACAATATCCTCTTTCTTTTGCTGTTGTCAAATCCAAGTTTCTTACCCACATGCTGTAGCTCTGTAATTAAAACAGTGAGGGTGGCTCTCAGCCCTGGGTTATGAGTGCAAGGCTGCCATTGCTCCATGGATTATGTATCCCAGGGCAGAATTCTGACCCTGACACCAAACCTTTAGGGCATTATTCTGACATCATTTACACTGATTCACAAAATCCAAATGAAAGAGTGAGGTTTCATGCTCTGTTATTTGAATTATGTAGAATCTGCAATCCAAAACTCTCAAAATTATATGCATCTTCAGGCCATTTTCATTTAGGTAAAGAAGAGAGGGAAAGCTATACAGTATATCTTTCACAGGAGGGAAGAGAACACTTTAAAAAGTGAAACAGATTCTTTTTAAAGAATCAACTGAACTTCAAGGAAGTGCAACATAACTCAAATTTTAGCTAACATCTATAATAATAATAAAAGCATAATATGCTAATTAGACTGGATGTCCTTCCAGACGAAGCTGGGACTGGGAGGGGAGCGCAGTGTCGGCAGCTGGGGGAAGGAAGGCCTACTCTTGCACTTATTTCATGCATCAGGCCTCTAGTTCTAACATAAAGCTAACAGTTTTCCCTGCTTCAACTCACTTCAGATCTTCAGGCACAACAAATATAGCTATTACTTTTCATTACAGAGAATTAATTGAATTAAATTTGTGCATATGGTCCTCAAATGTATTTGCTACCCAAAACCCATACCACTTTTATTATATGCTATATGAAGAAATTCTTTAAAGTTTTCCAGAACACACGTGTTTAACTGAACTTTTAGTATGATCTTACTATGACAATTAAACTTCGTTGATATGTCTAAAATAAACTACAAGTTTGATTTTCTAAGACACACAAAAATGTAGTGTAGCTCTCAGTCTCACTCAGGAGGTAGGTCCACGGCTCCAGTCCCTGGAAAGTTGGCAGGGTCCTCGGTGCACTGAACATGTTGCACAGTTCAGCCCAAGGAAGGCATTAGCGTGATATAAGAACCAGAACCCTCATGGAAAATGCCAAGGAAAGAACAAGCAAAAAAGATATTTGAGAAGCAGCTAAAGTAGTACATAATGTGGGTAGAATGTGTTGTTAATTGCTCCATTAATCTATAAATGAAGAGACTTACTTAGAATTAACTATGCAAAAGTGTATTAATTTTTAGTGACAGCCGATTACCTTGCTTATAAAGGTGAACTCATTTCACTAGGAAATAAGAATCATAAGAGCAGTCATTCACTCATGTGAATGACAACTATGAAGAAAAAAAAAGAGAAAGAAAGAAAGAAAGAAAGAAAGAAAGAAAGAAAGAAAGAAAGAAAGAAACAAAGAAACAAAGAAAGAAACAAAGAAACAAAGAAAGAAACAAAGAAACAACGAAAAGGACTGGGACTGAATGGAAGCCAGGAAAGGAAAGAGAGAAAGAGAACCTGATCATACCCTGGCTGGGTAGCTCAGTGGGTTGGAGTGTTGTCCTGATACACGAAGGTTTGGGGTGCTACCCAAAGTCAGAGCACATACAAGAAGCAACCAATAAATGTATAGAAGGTTGGAACAACGAATTCTCTCTCTCTCTCTCTCTCTCTCTCTCTCTCTCTCCCTCTCTCTCTCTCTCTCTCTCTCTCTCTTCCTTATACTCTTTCTTGAATCAATTAGAAATAAAAGTCCCCTGATAAACAAGTTCCACTGAAGAAAGTCTTTGCTCCATCCTCTCACCAATCCTCCATTTTAATTTTGTTCTTTCCCCCATAATGAAGTAATTATCACTCATTTATTTATTCATTCAGTATGTTTTGTTCCCAACACTAAGCTAAACACAGTTTTTTAGGGTCAAATGTTGATTCAGTCTCATAATCTCAAAATCAACTAAGACACTTTTCTTTAAGAATTCTTCTCTGAGATGGCAGACAATATTTTGATATTTTACCTGCCTGCAATACTTGAAAGATGCTGCCCTTCACATTACATTATATTAGCACATAGTAAAACTCAATTAATATTATATTAAATATACTTATATTCAAATAAGAAATGTATATATTTATGCATATATGTACAGGGGTAGGCAAAAGTAGGCTTATAGTAACTTGTATGCAAAAATAATGCAGATTGTGATAATCACAATAGCTTTCTTTTAAATATATATTATTGATTTTTTTTTTTTTTTACAGAGAGGAAGGGAGAGGGAAGGGATAGAGAGTTAAAAAAAAAAAAAAAACTGATGAGAGAGAAACATCAATTCAGCTGCCTCCTGCACACTCTCTACTGGGGATGTGCCTGCAACCAAGTATACGCCCTTGACCAGAATCGAACCTGGGACCCTGCAGTCCACAGGCCAATGCTCTATCCACTGAGCCAAAGCAGTTAGGGCACAATAGCTTCCTTTAAAAAAAATATTTGTATTTATTTCAGAGAGGAAGAGAAAGGGAGATAGAAACATTAATGATGAGAGGAAATTACTAACTGGCTGCTTCCTTCACTCCCCCCACTGGAGATCAAGCCCACAACCCAGACACCTGCACCTGACCGGAATCGAATCCAGGACACTTCAGACTGCAAGCTGATGCTCTATCCACTGAGCAAAACCAGCTAGGGCTCACAATAGCTTTCTTAACCCAAAAGAATGTTACTCACAGCTGTAAAACTATGTTTGCCTGCCCCTGTATACACATATTCATACACACATATGTAAATAGATCCTGTATACAGATTCATACACAGATATGACTCAGTATGTTAATAGTCTGAATGACATACAATTTTAACTGAATAAAATATCTATTATTCACATGATTACCATATTTAATCCAGGTTATTCAATGACCACTTCTGTTCTTTATCACCACCCTCTGGCATTTAGCCTTCATTTGATGCTACCTGTCAGTAAAGGCAATGCGATGTGGGCAGGAGTGTGGGCTGGAACCACACTCTTTGGGTTTAAATTCTGGCTGAACCAGTATTTTAGCTGTTTATCCACCATGAAAAATCACTGGCATAAGAGGTGAACAAATTAATTCTAAAGCATTCCTGCCAGAATAGAGATGTTTGTTTATGCCAGCTCTCTTACAAGTGCTTATGGAAATGAGTTAGTACACTGTTGTAAGTAGCATGATTTAATAGCTTGCCCAAGCTGCAGAGCTAAATATGATTGCAGCTGGGACAGAAAGACTCAGAATTCAGAGATATCCTTCACCAATGGAACCTCATCTAAGTGTGTGACCCAGTGCATGAGGAATTCACACCCTGTTGTGAAATTCTGCTACAACCAATTCATGCATGTTTGAGGTCAACAATGTTGCTCTCTAAGTGCACTGAGCGGACAACTCCCAAAGTACATGTCACTTTTGGAAATGCATTAACTCTATGGCCACCAGTTACTACAGTAGGCTCCACATGAATTTCTTGAGGTGCCCCCTGGTGGACTTCCAACAAAGCTGAGTCTATTGAGAGAATCTTGAGAAACAAAAATAGCAATCATTGTGCTACATACTTTACAACTATTATCCCATTCAAACATTCCACTCTTTTCATTTTATAGAGAAGAACATGAAGACCCGGAGAAGTTAAGCAATGTTCTTACTAGTCATGCAGCTAGTAAGCAGTGGAGTAGGGATTAGAACCCAGGTGTATTTAACTCCCAAATCTCCACTTTTGAATGTTGTTTGACTTCTGTGTTCTCAGAGAGAGTCAGTCAAGTCCACTGGGAAAGGTCATTCCACCTCCTGGCTCTCATGCTCTTTGGGCAACTGTGTCGCCAGTGTTCAGGCTCCAGGTTCTCCTTGGTTTCTGAGAGGGGCTAAAACTCTGGTTTTTGAATGGAGAAACAGCTAGCTGAGCCAGGGTTTATAATCTCTTTTGTCATCTGCAGTGCCCTGCACCGGAGTTTTTTAAGAGCCTGCGTTCTTGTTTAACTGATTGAAACAAAAGTTAAATGGGTAGTCAGAAAGCTTTCTGGATTTAATAAGTCAAAGTCTTTTTTGTACTTCATGGACTTCTGGATATGCCCTGTTTTCCAGATCACCTTGAAAAAAATTTCCTTCATAGCACATTACTATTAATGAGTACTTAAGGCCTATTTTTCTAGTCAATGCACAGTGGGATAATTTATGTAGAATTCCAGATATTTGAAAAACAATGCAGAAGATAACCGTAGGACTTCGTTTCTGGATAGTTGCTACCTCTCTCTGGTGATTTCATCTAGTCCTGTTACTTTAATTATCACCCACATGCTGGTAATTGCCATACATCTCCAGTTGGATGTAATGATTAGCATGTTCAAGGTGAATTCCTGATTCTCCCTCCACAAATTTGTTCCAGTCACAATATTCTCCAGATCAATTAACAGAAACTCCATCTTTCCGATCACTCAGAGCAGAAACTTTGAAAGCATATACTTGAGTTGTCTTATTTGTCTCTGTTACCCTGGTCTGAGCCTTGATCATTTCTCAAGTGAGCCACTGTGATAGCCTCCTAACTAGTTTTCCTACATTCTGTTGGAAATGCAGTAACAGAATAGTCCTATTAAAATAAAAAGTGGGTCATGTGACTCCTCTGTTTCCAACCTTCCAATATTCTCCCATCTCTCTCAGAGTGAAACCAAAACCCCTTCAAAGGCTCTAGGCAATGTGCTTCCACCACACTGTACTATGCCTCCCACCGCAGCTCCTACCACTTTCCTTGGTTCACTCCCCTCCAGCCCCAAAGAACTTCTTGTTCCTTGGACCAGGCACACTCTCACCAGAGTCTTCACACTTGCTGCGGCTTGTCTGGGATCCTCTCCTCTACATACCCCCATGGATCACTGTTCACTTCTTCCATTCTGTACCAGTGTTACCCTCTCAGTGAGCTTGATCTCACCTTTCTTTTACTTAAAATTGCAACACTCTCATCTTGATACTGCCTATCCTTTTTGGCTGCTTAATTTTTATTTATAGAATGTTTCCCCTCCAAACAAACTTTATAGTTTGCCTGCTTGTTTTATTTATTCTCAGTTGCTCCCACTAGGATATCAGCTTCATGAGGACAGGAAAGGGCTTTTGTTTTTTATTTACTGCTCTATCCTAGGGGCTAAATACAGGACCCTTTACATAATCAATGCTCAGTAAAGATTTATTGAATAAAAGAATAAATGCATTATATTCCCACTGACCCAGTCTGATGGCACTGTGAATAGAAAATTGTACCTGGTATTTGAACTATTATAAGATCAATCTCTTTCATTTTCCCACCAAATATCAAATCTTCCTGATTTTGTTGGAATCACCTAGACTTCACCAAATGACTATAAACAAGGAAAGCTTGGGATATCTGATCTAGAGAATATGAGTAAACTTCAGGAGATGGCAACGAGGAAGTCTAGACTTCATGAGTTATTATCAGCTGCCAACCTGTGGTAACAAACAGCATTTTCACCCACCCAGCCAGCCTCATCACTACTCTATACCTGCAGAGCCTAATTCTGGTGTTCACATAGTTGAGGCCATGTGTTCTCTCTAGCTCTGGCATGATTGATTTAATCAGCTGCTCTTATACTCCTGCCCCTAATTGTATGAGACATGAGCATGACACCTAATTTTAGCCAGTGAAACTTGGGGAGCTTTTGAGAGAGGTTTTGTTTTTTCTTTGCTAAAGATAGGGTTCTTGTGTCTTACCTCCAGTGATGTGAATTTGGTAGATCTGAGTAGAGGTTCAGGAATTTACATTTTTTAAAAAATATATTTTATTGATTTTGTACAGAGAGGAAGGGAGAGAGATAGAGAGTTAGAAACATCAATGAGAGAGAGTCATCGATCAGCCGCCTCTTGCACACCCCTTACTGGGGATATGCCCGCAACCAAGGTACATGCCCTTGACCGGAATCGAACCTGGGACCTTTCAGTTCCCAAGCCGATGCTCTATCCATTGAGCCAAACCGGTTTTGGCAGGAATTTACATTTTTAACACCTGCTTAATTCTGATGCAGAAGGTCCAGGAACCATATATCGAAAAATAGAAAAACGTACTTCCCTAATAGGTTAATGACCTAGAGCTGCTCTAACACAGATATCTGTCTGTTAGGATGCAGGCTAGAGTACTCACTCAGTACCATTACCAGTCAATTCCCCTAGGAACTTCAGGAACACATCTCATTTTCCTCTACTCTTTAGCCTAGAGTGCACCCACTTTTTAGCCCAAGTTACAAATTGCAGGTGTGCTTAGTACGTCTGATGTGCCCATCTCTGGTCTCCAAAACTACGAAGCTATGGATATTCTTACCCAATTCAGCAGTGACTCATCCTCCTGATGAGCCACTGCTGAATGGGGTTACCAGGTCACATCCCCAGTACCCTTCAGAGGGACTTTGTTCCTACTTCTTGATTTTCTCTTTGATTTATTGAGGAACAGCACCGAGACATGCCAGAAACAGATTATTATCTTGTCCACATCTTTTTAGAGGAGCTTAATATTTCATTTCACCTCTGTCTATCAAGACTAGCAGAAATATTGGTTGGCATACAGCATGTTTTACTGTATAAACACAAGAATAAAATTTAAATGAGGCCACTTTCTCTCATTCTGCTAACAGTCATGCATTTTGCAGAACAGGTACAACAGGAAGTAGCCTCCACTGCAAAGAAGCTGGACCACACCTACGGCAGTTTGAGCTGAAGAATGTAGGAAAATACTTTCCTTATGTTTTATAGAATAAACTAACGAAGAAGTCGGGTTTCTCTGGGGCTCTGCAGGTGACTTAGGTTTAGAGAAGGAACACTGCATGGGGAGTGGTCCTATAGTTTTTGTTTCTACCTTAATTAGTTATTTGAAGAGAAAAAGACCTGTGAATTACTGACTAATTTGTTGTTTACACTTCTCACCACATCCACTAACTGTTTGGGATTCTTCTGTCCCAAGGAGTTCCATTCCCTTCACATGCAGTCTATATTTTTATTATCATTTAGTTACAATTTTGGGGACTATTCCCTTATTTACTAGCAAGTATTTCTTGAGCTAATATACCTGGTACTAATATACCTACTAGCCATCCATTCATCTGTCTTATTGGTTCTGATTCTCTGGAAAACATTGACTAACACACCAGGTCAGATTAAAAGTCTAATTCCAGTCTTAAGGAACTGCAAAGTATTGAAGATAATTACTAAGCCCCATGATGCCTCTTCCTATAACTCAACCCCCATTAATCTACCTTGGAGTCCCTGGACAAAAATTCACACTTAGTGTGGGCTGAGGGCACAGTTGAGCAAAGCCATTATTTCCTTGTTCTAAATGTAATATATGTGGCTACAGATAAATTTAGTATTGTTTCATCCACCCTATTCTGTTGTGTATATGTGTAATAGGCTCACACACAAGTATATACAATCAATTTCTGTAAACTTACTACTCTTCCACTTCCCTAAGGCCATAATAGAAGAAAAGAGATGTGTAAGGATAAATATGTTCCATGTACATTAGTGGGGAGGGAAATAAACTTTAAAGAGGGCTGTTTAACATATATAATCTTATTTCATCTTTATTTACAGATGCAGAAAGAAAGATTCTGGGAGCCTAAGTAACTTACCCTCATTGATACAGTTAGGAAGGACTTGAGATGGAATGAATGCCCAGGCCTCTCTGGTCCTAAAGCCTGTGGTCTGTCCAGGGCCCACACCACACAACACACACACTATCAGCACTTAAAATATAAGGTGATGGATGGCATAAAAATATGAGAAAAAGACAGTGCTCAAAGAGGAAAAAAGGGAGGACATTATAATATAAGGAAAATTTCAAATTTAATAGCAAAGGTATTATTAACTCCATGTGGGTTTTTTTTTGTATATCTTTCTACAGAATTCAATAATTTTCATAGAAAATTACCAATAGCAAAGAAGGAATAATTACATATTTTTCAGGTGAGTTTAGGAGTGAGGAAACAAACAATCAAAAACAAATAAACACAAAAAAACCCAAATACACACTCAATATCATAATGGTTAATTTTAAAGTTGATATTTAAGATTAAACTGTAAATATCAAGGAAATAGTGTAGAAAAATAGATATTTTAAATTAATATAAACTGCTATCTACAATTCTAAACTAAAGAGAAAAAAAGAAAATTAAACAGAGAATTCCACTTAGTCTTGGCCCTTGAAAAACTGTGGCCCAAACTGTACCCCCATTCATATGAAATAATAATGGATGGGGAGAAATCTGCTATCTGATTACATTTTAGAAAAATCTGACACGGAACAGTGTTCATCCAGCCATAGGCATGGAAGTCTCCGATGCACTGAAAAAGGAATAGTGTGATACCTGAGAGGAATTCAGTTACCACCCACCATGAAACACAACACTGCAGTCAGAAAGTGGGCATTTTCCATGTAGAACAGTCCCATGAACCACACATGTGCACACACACACTAGTAGGCATACTTGCATACACGGTGGTTTTCCCCCTCCATCTCTGTCAGTGCCCTGTGGCGTCGGGAACTGATCCCTTGGGACCCACACTCCCCCTGTGTTCCTGCGGGGCTTGGGAGCATATCCCACAGAGCTGCCAACAGATGATCCTGGTGACGGCCTCAGAGCCTCTTCCCCTGGAGGCCAGGTGGGTTATGTGTAGAGGTCTGGCATCCCTACCAGGACGGCGAATGAAACTCTGGGGCTCAGGGCTGAAAGTGGATTTCCCGCACGGCTGAGCCAAGCACTTCCAACTATCCAGCCAGATGTTTCTTTACATGGTCCTGGCAGCCATGGCTTGAGAAGGAGCCAGAATCTGGCCTGATTTCTACACTGAAAAGTTTGATGGAATGCTGGGGTTGTGCCATCCCGTAATAAAAGCAGTGGCCCTTCAGATTGGCACACCATTCCCATCTGCCTTGGGAGTCCCTCCACAGAGAACAGGGGCTTGAGTAAAAGTGGGTGTGTCCATCCAACCCGCGCCAGGGCCTGGGCGGGGGAGGAGCAGAGGGGTGGGGGCTGAGGGAAGGTGGATGGAGAAGAAAGGTTCTGAGTGAGTGGAAGCTGGTGCCAGATGGAGCTGGAGGACGGTGCTCTGCTGCCTCCCTTGCACATGTGTGGCCACCAGGGGATTGCCTGGCTATGCACGCTGCTTCACATCTGTCAGCTAAATCAAAGATGCATAATTGAAGATGCAAAGTGAGAAACATTACGTGGTGCACAAGGCTCCCTGGAGGATTCCGGATCTGTAATCCAGTGGGGAGATTTTAATGAGAAGTGAGCCTTGCACTCCCGTCTGTGAGAGGAGATCTCACCCCAGCTGGGTCTAAGGATGTGGAAAACTTCTTTTGCAAAACGGGCAGTCTTTCTTGATTGGCCACTGCCTGCCTGTTTCTCCTGGAACCCTCTGGCCTTCCTCCCAAAAAATGTTTCTTTTTGAAGCCTGGGCAATTTCTGAGCCTGAGGAAGGCTCAAGAGATGCTGTGGTTGAGGCTTGAAGATAAATGTGTCAAGGAAGGCTGTCTAGATAAAATCATTAACCTGGTAGAATGTCTTAAAACCAAATTTAAACATTTCCAACTGTTTAATCCTAAAAGTAATACATATTCAAAAAAATTAATACATATTCAAAGTAAAATTCAAACAATATCTAAGGATGGAAAAAATGAACTAAAAGTGTAAATAGGATTCTTTGCTCAAGTTCCTTAGATCAGTGTTTCTCAAGTGTTCTGTGGTAAAGGAATACTCTTTTCCTTATTTTCAATTTTCATGGGCCCACACTTTATAAAACACAATACAAATGAATTCTAATACAATTACAAACAAAGCATGCAAAGGCATACAAGATACAAACCCATTAAAAAAAACTTTAAGTTCAACCCATTACACACAGGGATGTAGTGGCAATATCAAACTGCTCTACCATTTCTGAACACTCTCCATTTCTGCACTTATTGTGGACTTCACTTTCCCATTCAATTTCTTCTGGAGATTTTCAACCACTTTTATACATACCAAACATATGAACATGTAGATAAATGTTTTTGAACATAAGAATCATACTATACATACTGCTCTATAACCTACTTTTGTACCTAATATATTTTGACATCTTTCATATTAGCCCATTAAAGATCTACTTCATTATTCTTTAAACTGATCTCAACATTTATGAGTATGTAAATGTTCTTTTAGGTTTTACTTATAGTCAAAATGTGATGGCATGACCTCCAGAAATGGACTAGTAATAATTCTATATACCTTTTGATGCCAAAGTCACCACCAGCATTTGTTAGAACTTCTGCTTTGTAAGCAAAATGTTTTGCAGTCCAAAGATTCTTTTCTTTCAAACCAGCTTGTTAACCTCTCTGAGTGTCACAATTGTGGCGCAATGATTGGAGTAAGCATTTGTCACCATGTACACCAGGGGAAGGGGCTAGGTACTCACTGCAAGATGGTAGAGAGAGATAATTTAATGAGCAGGCTTTGCCTTATCCATGAAGTAACAGAAAATGCATGTGTAACACTGAATGCTTCAGGGGTCCCACACACCACAGCCACTCAAGAAATGGTGAGCTCCTGGTGGCTCAGACCAGAGAGCCAGCATGAAGGGGAGGTCAGACTGATGACAAACCCCAACTTAATGCCCAATTCTTCCCTGGTATTTTTGCTGAAGAAGTGAATTTGGGGCCCTGAATGATTACCTGTGTGATTTCCAACATGACTGTAGGGCTTTAAGTGGCCCATTGTGGGAGCAGCCAGCTTTGTGTGTGTACACCTCCCTCCCAGGCAGGCAGGTCTAGTCAAGATGAACCTGAGCATTTGGCCCCGGCAGTCCTGCTCCAGGCACAGGGCACAGCCCAAGAGATGAGTGTAGTGTTTCTGATATTTATATTTTCCACGTCTCCAGTGCAGCCAATTATGTCAGGTCTCTGGGCATGTCTGGAAATTCTGGAAAGGATTTGTGCTCAAGCAGAAAGATGAATTTTCCTTTCTCCGGGATTAGCCAGGTCAAAGGGAAAAGGGGGTTCTAGGTTTCTACCGTGACGCCTATCAGCCTGGGTTTGGTTAACCCAGGTGGGAGGAAGCCAGCAATAACTCCCTCTTGCCTTTCCCTTTGAGAAGAAAACAATCTCGGTTACCCCAAAGACTCAGAGGGCCTGAGCTGCTCTTGTTGCATGAGAACTAGGCACATACTGAGAGGCCATGTGGGAACCTAATTCCGTGGCCTGGCTGAAAATTTACAGGCTCCTGACAAGAGCAGCCCCGAGTAAAGGCATCTAGGCTAAACCCAACTTCAACTTACATGGAGAACAAATGAGTTTTATCAAGGGCTGATTTAGCCTCACGTCTGGAGCCTACATCATCCACATCGCAGTAGGCTCAAGAGAGGTCTGGGCAAACCACCCAGAGCTGTGTGTTTTTCTTATTATCCTGTGCTCAGTCTGGGCTCTGAAATGGCACCCTGAGTACCAGCTTTTGCCTGCCCCCAGACAGGACTCAGGGTGCAGCATTTCAGCAGTGACCTTCCAGGCCCTGGTGAGCAGCTCCTGCAGGTGTTTTTTTGTTTTTTTTTAAACTGTGCAAAGAGCCCTTTGAGTGGAAACCTGCCCCGGCAGGCCTGCCTTACACATCCCTTCAGAAATGTTTTCTTTTCTCCTGAATATACTCTTTTGAGTGGGCACCCTTCCTACTCCCAGCCTACTTATATGAAAGTAAAGTTGCCATCTAAATCTAGGGGGTGTGCTTTAAAATGGATCCAGTTTCCTTCTCAGAAAACCAAGAGACCCTCTCCCTGTAAACATCACCCCCATTTCCAAGTTCCTAGGTGCGCATATCATTGTGCTGACATGGAAATGCGTATTCTTGTCTTTGAACTCCCTGATCTGACTAACTCTCTGCAGACAGGCTCTAAATGTTTTGTGTTGCTGACACAATCCCTTGGTTACAAGGGAGCCCTCACAACCCTCATGTTCTCTCGCTGCTATTCGGCCCAAGATGACCTCATTGATGTCTTGCAGAGGAGAAAGGGCAGGATCACAGAATAACTCAGTTAATAAAGGCAGGAAAAGATCACCCATTTTCCCCTTTCAGCACGAAGCTCTAATCTCCAGATGATAATGACTAAAGCAGTTACAGAAGCAAAATTCCAAATCCCTATGTCATCTTGGTAAATGATTTGGTGTACATCTTCCCATGTACACTTTCTCTTTGGGTAAGTGAGGAGAGCGTCTGGCTGTTTGCTGGCAGCCTGCTAAGGACTTGTGCTCAGGTGACGTGGGCAGTGTAACCCCAGGTGTAGCAAGGGCTGCCATCCCTGTGAAGGAGGCCTTTTCAGGGCTCTGTTCTGTACCATCACAGGCTGTGGCAAAGTCAACCCACGTCACATTTTACCGCCATGACTAAATCATTACTAGACCCCATTACTATGTTGATTTGTGAAGCAAGGGAGGAAAAAAGACTGTGGATACTAATAACTGGAGACGATTCTCTACATTTTTTTTTATTGCATGTCTTATGGAAGCAAGGCGAATCTTGGTCCCTATCAACCAAAGACTCTAAAATTTAGTGGGAGTGAAAAGTTAAAATTAAACACAAAACTAAGCACCATTCCCTGCCTGTCACAGGGAAGGGACTGCCAGCGTCACACCGGCACACCCAGACTTTGTCTAAACACCCAAGGTTTTCTGTACTAAAGGGAATGGATTAGTCAGAGACGTCCAAGAGCAAAAAGCTACATCATTCATAGTTTTTAAAAGTGTTTTCACCTCCCATCTAACTCCCGCACTCATTTCCATATCTCCTATGATAGGGAATGCTGGAGTGTGTCTAGAATACTCTTCAGAAGAATGACTGGCTCCATCCCAAAGACAGAGGGAAGGAGAAAGGAAGGAAAGATGATCACAGGGGAAGAGAAAGGAAGGAAATAGGAAAGAAAAGGAGAGAGGAGAAAGACAGGAAAACACAAAGAAAAAAGGGTATCAAATGGTTTCTGCCTCATTATTATCTTCATTCTTGCCAAAGTTGCTTGGCAGATTCTTAGAGACTGCAGAGCCTATTCCTTGAAAGCCAACTGGATGTCTAGACCAGGCTTACAGGCATCTCTTTAATTATAGCCACAGAGATGTTCCTTTTCCCTTTCATCTTGGGCCTTTGTGGGGCTCAGCACTGGCCCTCACCATCATCTTCTGAAAAGTTATACGCACCACATCCCCATTCAGTTTGTGCATCCAAACAGAAGCCTCGAAGCATTTTTCTCTTGTTTAGGTTGGCACGGCCGGTGCATGGGGTGTGACTTTGCTACTCTCCCTGGTCCTTTATTTCTCCGTTTGAGCACTTATCACATTAGTGTCCTGCTCTGTGCCAGACATACCTTTATGACAGCATTCACTTCAGACAACTTCCTTGAAGGGGCAGCAAGTAAGCACCTCTCTCTAAAAAGATGTAAATCAGGAAAATATTGGCTACTCTCTATAAGTTGGCTCATTTAAAGCTGACCTAATCAAGCTGAGCCTGCTAATGAGCATTTTTAAATAATTTGCAACAATTACTGAAAATCAGTTTATCTATAGAAATTTTCATGGAGGATCTTAAGATGCATTTTGTAGGTAATGTAACAAACTAATAATTGTAACTGACTTCTCATGGGCCACACAGCAAGTTGGAAAACAGCCAGCTGAAGAGCTCAGTACACAAATCACTTTTCTGGTCTCCTGACATTATATTTGCTTAGAAGCAATTTAGAATTAAAATGAGTCCTGGCCAGTATGGCTCAGTTGGTTGAATGTCATCTGGTCTACTGACAGGTCACTGGTTCAATTTGTGGTCAGGGCACATGCCTGGATCCCCAATAAGGGGCGTGTAGGAGGCAGAGGATTCTCTAATCAATGTTTCTCTCTCTTTCCCTTCCCCTCTCTCTGTCTCTCTAAAAAATCAGTAAAAACACATATTAAAAAATTAAAATGGGATTCATTTGTGAGAATAAAAAGTAATACATAAAAATGTGAACCATTATGAGTTTTAGTAAACTTTGATCAGATTATCAAACTACAGAGATATATAAATTGATGCACAACAGACAGGGTGACTTCAAGGACATAATGGACTCCGGTTATTGGGTGCTAATTATTCATCTTTTATATATAAGATCTGAGATAAATTTTAGCTTTTCTTTTTTCCTTCCTTCTTCCATATTTTTGTTTATGTTATTGCTCAAAAGTGAGGTATAGACAAGAGAGAAGGAACTGTATAGCCCAAACCTGCTCATTTTTAGTGTCAAAATTTTTCAAAATATAGGTAGCCACAAGAGATTATGGGTAGATTTCAATAATAGGAGCTGTATCTGCATATGTAAAAAGGTACCATGCAGTGATCAATTTAGTTAAGGCAACACCCCCTCTTTCAGAACTGAGCTGCTCTCTCCTCTAGTGATCACACAGACTGGGTTTGTCAGAAATCTCAGCAGTAATATTAATCCTATCAATACCAATTCATATTGGGATATTTAAGACATATTAGGCACAAAGTTAATTATTTTACACATTATGATTTCTAATATTCATGTTAATCCTGAGGAAGATGTTCTTAATTTCATTTTTCCTTATGAGGAAACTGAGAGCTCAGTAACAGTGTCAGCAAGAGGGGAGAGGTAGCTCCAGGTCAGATTGCTGTTTTTCATTGAGATCGCTCTCCTGGCCCAGCCCTTGATGGAAACTGTGTCTGCCTCTAGGAAAAGGCAGCTAGGAGACTTGTCCAAAGGCATGCGGTTAGAAAGAATTTGAAATTAAGTGTGTAACAGCAGAACTATGGGTACTTAGAAACTCAGACTTCCCTGAAAATAACAAATTTACCTGAGCTTGAAAATATACACTGTAATCAACTCTAGTATAAAGAGGTCATCAAGCATTTAATCTAGAATTGAATCCTAATTTAATTCCTAGCCCCATGACTTAGTTGTTGTGCAACCTTGGACATGGATCCTTCTGAGCTTTAGTTTCTTCATCTGTAAAATGGGACTTTATGCCAGTCTCTTTGAGTTGGTGTGGTGCATAGTAAGCCATTGATAAATGTTAGTATTATTGTATACTGTAGCACAGGTTTATGAACATCTCATTGAATTAATCCAACATATTTATTCAAATAATTAGCAAAAAACAACAAGTTACCTAAGTTACATAGATCCTGGTAATTAATTATATGGATGCATGAACTTACAAATATTGTAAGAAGGTAAACATCATGTCATAATTATCTTCCTTAAGTTTAAAAAAGTCTGCTAAACCATGCAAAGCAAAGAAAGTAGATCTTGGAATTTCAAAAATTAACATTGCAATTTTATAAAACAAGTGAAACATGCTAATTAAATTACAGTCAATGTAGACTTCCAAACACCAAATGAAAAATAAAGACACTGATTCTGGGGTGGGGCCAAATTAGTGCTACTGAGGTCCAGACCTGGACTTTTCTCTGAAAGGATTTAGAGAGAATAGTCATTTGTTTATTTGTGCATTCACTCAATCATTCTCTCTTTTGTTCATGTAACAAATATTTGTTAGGTGTTGCTAGGCTGTGCTCAGGCAGTGAGAACTATTTGTCATTTAGTCACTCTGCCACTGTAGGTGACACCAGAGAGAATCTTGAGCTGCGAGTGCTGAGTAAGAAATGTTCCCAGCAAGTACCATATTATCGATATTTTACTCACATGTGGAATTTAATGAACAAACTGGACTACCAAGCAAAATAAGCACAGTCTCATAGATAGAGAGTAGGCAGTCAACTCTGTTGTTATGGTTGGGCGGGGAGGAGAGGGGGTTGTTGGGGAGAAGTGGAGGAATTGAGCGAAAAAGAGAAAAAGAGAGAACTCATGGACATGGACAACAGTGTGGTGATTGTGGGGGAAAGGGAGTGGGTGGAGGTGGAAGAGGGAATAGAAGAGATACATATTGATGAAAATAAATAAATTAAAAAAATTTAAAAGAAATGCTCACTGGACCATCTCAGGTGTTTGAGTGGGGTGGTAAGCTTGAAATAGATGTTCACTGTTGAGGAATGGGGATCCTTACTTGTTTCAAAGTGGTGCTCATGTAGGAGCCAGACACATTGGTAAGACCAGAAAAAGCAGCCCCAACAAGTCCATTACTATAGACGCTGTGTATCCTCCCAGGACAAAATTCATCCCTAGGGTGAATTGGAACCTTCACTTGGCCCAATAGCAATGCCTCTGCCCTAGTCAGACTGTGGCCTGTCATTGAAATGGCTTCCCTGGCTCAGACCCCAGTAGCAACTGGGTTTGAGTGCTGGGGACTCCTAGGAAAAACAGTAACAATGGAGAATGAAAGTCCAGGAAGAGTGGTTTTCATTTACAATCTCTATGAGATATTAAAGCACAAGATGCATTGCTTGGAGACCAATGTAATAGTAGTTCTCTCTCTCTCTCTCTCTCTCTCTCTCTCTCTCTCTCTCTCTCTCTCTCTCTCTCTCTCTCTCTCTCTCTCTCTCTCTCTCTCTCTCTCACACACACACACACACACACACACACACACACACACACTGGCACAGTTCACAGCATGGCTTTGATGTATTTGGAGCTCAGACAGTTCAGGCAGTGACTATGACATTCACAGTAAGGAAACGGTATAGCACAAAAGTGTTGCTTTGAGGGCAGGCCCCCTAGCAGGGTCTATGACAAGACATCCCGTATGGCTTCAGATGGTACAGGAGCCCTTCTGCACAGCGGGACCCTCTGAGCAGACTTCTGGAACTAGTTGAGTAGGAGGGTCTGTGTCCCTTCTCTTTAAATCTGTGTGTGCTCTGAGACTATTTTGATCCATAGAATATGGTAGGAGTGATGCTGGGCCAGTTTGGGGGCCTAAGCCTTTTGCAAGTAGAACTTGCACTTTTTTTGTTTTGAAATGCTTGCTCTTGGTGCTCTGAACTGCCATGTAGTCACCATGCTCTGAAAAGCCCAGGCCCTGGAGGATGAAACTCCACATGGAGAGAGCTAATGCTGAGGAGCCCTGAAGCATCAGATGTGGGTGAAGAGAGCACCTTGGAAAGGATCATCTGGCTCCAGCTGCCCCAGCTGACTCTGTGGAGCAGAGAGGAAGCACCCTGCACGTCCTCCCCAAATTCCAGACCCACAAACAGGTAAACAGTTGTTTCAAACCCCAGTGTTTTGGGGTAGTTTGTTACACAGCAGAAGATGACTAGAACTGGAGGTCTGAAGAAAATTACAAGTACCAATGATATAGCTGAAGGGTATGAGAAAGTAGAAACCAACGTTGTTTATCACTGTTTACTATTTTGTTTCCAGTCTGCTGTAGCCTGAAAAATTCAAATTATGCTAGGAAAGATGGAAAATTAAAATAGGAAGAAGCAGTTACACACTACACTGTTTGACTTTTCCTCCTGTGTTTTGTTTTTTTGCCCCCCCGCCCCCAGCTTCTCTTGTGTATCCCTCTCCTCTGGAATCCCCCAAACATGTGTGTTTGAGGGAATTTGTCCTTGGACTTTACCCTTCTCTCAGACATCATTTACTCTCTTCAACTTTACCTCCTTCTCTGTACAGATCGCAATACACACTATTCAACAGACAATGCATAAATCCCAAGTCTCTCCTGGCTCATAGTTTCTCACTCTCCACTGCCTGCTTGGTGCCTCTTGGAATTGTAAACTGTCTTCCTGGGACCTGAGATTCAGCATATCTGAAATCAAACTCTCCTTCCACACAGAGTCAGACCAAATTTCCTTATCTCTAAGCCAGAACCCTGGATTGCTGTGAGGATTACAGGAGATAACTCGCACAATGTATTCAGTACAAGGGGTAGTACCCACAGGTATCTAGGAACCAGAGTCGGTATCTCCAACGTGCCAGTACTGTGGGATGACATTTATGTTCCTAATGACACAGCTATCACTTATATAGTTGTATATATAAATAATCAGGACATAGCATCAAGCATGTTGGAGACACTCAAATATTAGTTCTTTCTTTTATCTTACTCTAATTTCATTCTATTTCATAGTAATTATTGTGCTTGTTAACCATTTAGTGGACATCATATTTCTAGATTAGGGATTATAGAAAGCTATCTGGTACCTCTGGTGTTTTGTAAAATGGCTTTTATATAGAAAGTGCTAACAAAATAAAATGGGGTTGGAAGTAGCAATGCCACCACTCTTCATTCTAGCCAGAGAAAAGTTCTATACCTGTGGGTGAATCTGCATCAACCACCGGAGAGGGAATCATGACTATCTGATTTGGGTCTAAACTCACAGGGCGGTGGCATGTCTGTAACCATGAGTACCTTTTCGTGGAGTGGAAAGTAGATAGTGGTATTACACTTTGTCTTGGAGAGAGGCCATGAAGATCAAGGCTATAAATTCTGAGTGGTATGTTGGGAAAGTGAGTATAAAAGTAAAAAGTGAGAATCTGAAGCTAGTTACTTTAGAGGAAAAAGGAACCATCAAATCTTGAAAAGTTGGAGTGAGTCAAACATGCCAAGGATCAAATGAGCAAATTCCAGGACTGCACTTACTCACTGCGCATAGTGAATGCGCTTGCCCCTAATCCATTATGCTAATGCAGATGCCATATTTTATGAGGCCAAGGTGAAAACTAATCAGGCTCTATTGTAACTAAGCCTGTTTGGCTGACACATGACACCCCAGCGGATTTCTAGCCCAGCACATCAAGCTCGCTGGTATCTGCTGAGAGGTGATGAATAGTGAGGTAATCACCAGGGCTTGTCTCACAGGGCACTTTGTGGGGAGGTGACAAAACAGGCCTGGGACCCGAGCTTTAACCCTTTGTCACTGGACACTGGCACTGCAGACGCTGCTGTGGTGGTGCTGCTGCAATCCTGACACACAGGCCCACGCCTGCGGCACCGCTTCGGTGAGCTCTGCAATGTGGAAAAGCGTGGCTGCCTGCAGAACTCTACTCTCAGGATACTCGGGATTATCTGTGGCCCTGAAATCACCCACAGACAACAATAGCCTTTGTTTAATGGCTTCCGAGCGTTTGAGATGGGCCTTGCATTTTCAGCATAGAGAAGGTGGGGTCCAGTAGCTTGCTCACTTAGGGACAGTAGTGGAAGGAGGCCAGCTGGAGTGTGAGAGCAAGCAAGCGAGAGACACAGTATCAGTGTCAGTGTCAAAACGAACAAGAAGAGAACCAACTGTATCACTTACTACAGCTTTAAAACACAAAGAAAAAAAAACACCCAAATTAGCATGCTGACAAGGATTTGGGCTTAATTACCTATTATTTTTAATACAATGCTTTTTATAATTATCTTAATGGCTCAATTTAAAAAAATAGTAGCAGTCCATGTCTCATTCTGATTCCACCCCACTTTCTAGCTTTGGCTAGAGCATCCCTGCTCCATCTGGAATCCCTATGGCAGGGGCAATAAGGCATAAATTGCTTTCTGCTGACTGAAAGCTGCTTTCAGACAGACCTGGGTTCAAATCTCCCCAGATTCTACCACAATGGTTACTTAACTGCTCTAAATCTGAGCTTCAATGTCTGTAAAGTGAGGTAGTAATAGAAGCCATACTTTAGGGTTGTTTAGAAAATAAAATGAGTAATGAAGGCACAAGGCTAAAATGATGCCTGGCTAAGTTCCCAATGAACAATAGCTGCTATTAAATTTACTCAGGGTGATAAGAAGCCATGTGCCGCACTGTCTTCATTCTGTGCTGCCTTCACATGGCAATATGATGTCCCTTGACTCAATGTCACCTGTTACTGTTGCAGCTGGAAACATGATAATAGATTTTTATGAAAATGTCTATGAATTTTAATGGCACCTTTATTTGGAAGGGAGGCTCTTCTCTCAATCATGCAACTCGAGTTTCTTTGTCTTTTTTTAATCTTGGTTCTTTTGAACACTTCTATCATATTTTGAACAATTACAATTTTTTTTTTTCTTTCTCTGGGAATTGGCAGGGCAGGTACATGTTATCCTTCTCCCTTCAATATTCTCATGAATGGAAGAGCTTATTTTTGAAAGAGTTTTCTTTCTTTCTTTTTTTTCTTCAAACCACTTTATTGAGGTACGATTGACATACAGAAACTTGATGTACACAAGTTGGTAAGTTTAGGGACCATGTGTACACCTGTGAAACCGTCCACAATCTATGCCGTAAACATACCCACCACCTCCATGAGTTTCTTCCTGCCTTCTTTACTTTTTTGTTTTTTAAGAGTTTTCAATAGCCTTTCAGATATTACTGCTTTTAAAACTGTATGTTTTGAAGGTCATTCATATTTTAGAACTTTTTCATTTATCAACATTGAAAAAAATTTTAAATAAAATACTAGTGATTACAAAACAGTTGCATTTCTAAAAACCTCAAGGAGAATCTGCTCTTATCACATTATTTCCATGTTATCCAAATGCTGAACAAAGACAGTAATTTATCTTTGGGTGACTCATGTTTACATATTTCCTCTCCCATGGGTATACGCTTTCCTTAGTTGCTTAAAATTCTTTTTAAAATATGTAGACCCATATTTTTCCTACAAAAATAGAACTCATGACAAGGAACCGAAGAAATCTCAGAATATGAAACCTCGAGAGGCAACAAAAATACTCAAATTGTTGTGTCATATCTACTTTTATATTTCTTTAATTAACACGTCTTACTCATACACTTCTGGGCGAACATTGCTCTCCAGCTTATTTAGTGGAGCACCCTGAGAGGGCCTGGCACGGCGCCTTGTTTGAAGAATGAACAAGCTATATTTCCTGTCAGGTCAGAGACTGTGAGTCCGAACCCAGCAGCCACGTCTGCAGAGAGCCGTCTAGAATCCTTCTCCATCCACATCAAGGGCTCCGGTCTAGACAGAGCTTGTCTCTGAGACTGGAACCTGAAGGAGAGCCTGCTTTGGTTTATATCTATTTCAGAAAGCATTACACTATGTACACACAACATTTGCTGTTGATTATTTATGATTTCTAGAAAACGTTAGGCATCATACTCTTGGTGAGGCATATAATCCCCTATTATAACTGTTACTAGGAGGAAATCAGAGTTGACTTACGTCTTTCTTACTTACATTTCCTTAATGGGAACATAGGTAGACTTAGAGGCTGCCTCTACAACGCTTTGCCATATGTAATTATGTTATATGTATATTCAGTCTAAAAAATTTGCTGGCTATCTCCTATCATTCTCATAATCCTCTTGACTTCCTGCACATCTGTTTTATTTAGATGTTGAGCTTCTACTCGATGTCCACCTTACACCCTCATGTGACACTAGTCCATCCCTTTTCCTTCTCGATGGAGTTTTCATGGAGAGGCCTCTCTTGGGGACCAGGTCTCAGGTGCAGCATTCTGACTCCACAGTGAGTCAACATTCCACTGCGGTAAGCAGTGGGTGAAGATGTAGGTTTTCAAGAATAATATCTTGTTAGCTCAAGTTTTGTTATCTGATAGCCCATCCATCTGGTCCTCGGTTTGATTGTTATATTTAAATCTTTGATATGCTTTAAAAATCATTGCCTGATAATTCCCTTAGTTAGTGAAGCTTAGCTTTCCTCAAGTACTGTATGTGTCTTACCAAAACAGAAATACTACAACTAAAAAAACAAAAGAAAAAAAGAAAGAAAAAGATACAAAATAAATCACTGATTCAATCTTATATTTTGTAATTGTCATTTTTGGATGATAGCCAAGAATGAATTTTTCTGATGTGGCTTATGATGCAAAGTAAACTCCCTCCATTGTTATCAGAACAAAGATGACTTACTTTGAATGGCTCAGGTATGTCAGCACAGCTGGTCCAATAGCTTGAGCAGCAACGAGACACACACTGCCACAGAAGAGCGGGGCTTAGGGGTGCCCTGAGGACTCAGAGGCTCTTGTGCAAAAAGCCCAGAGATCATACTATGTCTGTTCCTCCCTGAGAGCAGAAACCTGTGCTCTCTAGAGGAGTTTCTCCCTTGAGGAACCCAGAACTACACATAACCTTTCAGAGTTCCCAGGCAAGCAAAAATTCAAAGTTATTTTGGGGAGGTCTTATATAAAGCTCCCAATTTTTAATCTTGTCAAGTAAGAACCCTTAAAAAAATAAAAAGAAACCCACCTATCAGCTATAACACCATCATTTTTAAAAGCACATTTTAACATAAAAAGTTAATACGCTATATGTCCAATTAAATACATATGAGCTATATGAAGGCTGCCTTCTGATTTTGTAGTGAATCAGAGAACGCTTGTTACACACAGCATGGTGTTTGGGTCCATTAGCCTCACTCCAGTTTGATAAGTGCTGATTACTGATGCTCAGAAGTCTGGGCTAAAAGCTATTAATATATGAGGAGGGGCACCATTTTCTTTTTCTTTCTTTTTTTAAATAAATATATTTGTATTGATTTCAGAGAGGAAGTGAGAGGGAGAGAGAGATAGAAACAACAATGATGAGAGAGAATCATTGATTGGCTGCCTCATGCAAGCCCCCCACTGGGGATTGAGCCCACAACCCAAGCATGTGCCCTTGACTGAAATCAAACCAGGAACCCTTCAGTCCGCATGCCAATGCTCTATCCACTGAGCCAAACCAGCTAGGGCAAGGGGCACCGTTTGATGGGACAGCTCACCGAACCTAAGTTTCCACATCCCCAGAGTGTGCTTCTCCGAGGCCACCGAGCACTGCTCACAGGTGCATGGGCTCCTTCAGGAGCCAGTCATGCCACTGGGAGAGGCCCCACTTCATAACGTCGGAGAGAACCCTGGCAGTACAGGCACTCAGCAGCCATATTTCAACTGTATCAGAACCAAAGCAAGGAAAATGTTTTAGCATTTCAAAATCTCACCCAGACCCTCCAAACTACATGTTTGGAAATCCTTGACATTTGGAAGGTACAAATCATGAGACATAAAAAACCAAAATCACCAAACCTTTGAATATGCAGATATTTAAACAGGCTCCTCACTTTTTAAAGAATTAGTTTGTTGTTGTTTTTGAGACATACGCATTTCCAAAACATATCATCATTTAAAACCAAGCAAATATTTCTAAAGAGTTACTTATTTTAACTTTCATATGATACAATTTTTATTTTTTTCACAGAATTCAAGTTTTTAATCACCAAGTTACTGCCGACATCAGGAGCAGAGAACAAAAAATCTGATTGGAGAGGGATGCTGAGTGGCTGACGAGGCTAACTCACTAGCTCCTCAATCATTCCCTAATGTTAGCTTCAAAGTACATGTGATTCAAATTTGAACCTCAGCAAAACTGCCAATTAACACATCACAAACCTTCATGGTCGATTGCAAATATTCAAAACCTAGAGTGTTAAATCTGTGAATACCAGGGTCTCCTGCATAGCTCTCTGGCAGTTCAGTGTTACATAATTTAGGGTGCGAAACCCGCACTGCTGTTGGGAATGGTAACAATCACTAGCTTACATCTTCCTTTGCTGCAATTCAAAGTACACTGAAATAAAAGGAAAATATATTTTTAGAAATGAACAACCAATTGCCAGGAGTATCTCTTGTTTTCACCATGCACCAGCATGGAGGTGAGGATGTTATGAATTAAGAATTTGAGAGATCACTGAACATTGTTCAGACGAAAAAGCTGGTTAAAGGTCTTTTTATTGTTAAAGTACTATTCTAAAGAAAAAATATCTCACATTTACCAGCATTCTTGAGGATTTCATGTTCTTTCAAAATAAACTTTGAATACTTTGCCTGTTTGCATGCATGATGACAGATTTTAAGAAGAAAAAAAAATCTCTGTGGCTAAACAATGTGGAATGTTTGTGTCTTCTCAGCTGTGAGTGATGAGCCAGTGTCCCAGACACCACTGGGACACAAGACTCACCATCTCAGGCACACAAGTCACCAAATTAACATTCATTTGGAAAGACCCCTAATAGGCAGAACAGTGGTAAGTCAGAAAGAGAGTATGTGGTAGAAAGGCTCTGTGCTTGGCTCATCCTGATTTCACCAGTCTCAGAAGGAATATGTCAGAAAGTTTAAAAGTCAAAGCAACATACATCTATTATGTGCTTGAATCTAGAGCTTTGTTTTGAATAAGTTTAAAAAAAGGAAATGATAAATGGCCCCTGTGTACTAAAGGAGCTCAAAATCTTATTGTATTGACAAGAAACGGCATAATGGCAAATATAATGGTAACATTTGTTGAATGCTTACCAGTTGCCCACTGGCTGTGCAATTTCATTTAATCCTCATCATAATCCTATGTGGAAAGTGCTAAGGTTGTAACAGGACATAGATGAGAACACCGAGGCTTAACAAAGTTAAATAACTTGCGCAGCCAGGTCTCTTTGACTGCAAAGAACATGCTGTTAACCATTACACAACACACACATACACACATATGTACACACACACACATATACACATACACACCTACATGACAGTGAGGAAAAACAGAACTGTAGCAAGGTGAAGGTTCAATGGTATTCATTGATTCTTATGTAATGAAGAAACATGACTTATATTATGTGTATTTTGTGGACATTTGTCGACATCTTGGATTAATATGTCTACCTCAACTGAGCAAGCCAGGGGAATGTCCAGATATCAGCTCAAATTCCTTTTTTCTTCTATGGAAGGAACTTCTAGAAGTGCTTTGTATTCCTCTAACACAGTGGTTCTCAACCTTCCTAATGCCACGACCCTTTAATACAGTTCCTCATGTTGTGGTGACCCCCAGCCATAAAATTATTTTTGTTGCTACTTCATAACTGTAATTTTGCTACTGTTAATGAATCGTAATGTAAATATCTGTGTTTTCCGATGGTCTTAGGCTCTAAGACCATGCTGTAACCCACAAGTTGAGAACCACTAACAGAGTTGCCTAAGACCATCAGAAAACACAGATATTTACATTACAATTCATTAACAGTAGCAGAATTACAGTTATGAAGTAGCAACGAAAATAATTTTATAGTTGGGGTTACCACACCATGAGGAAATGTATAAAAGGGTTGTGGCATTAGAAAGTTTGAGAACCACTGCTCTAACAGCATGTCACCTTTTGCCATATATTGTAGTGATTTACGTATTACTAGAGGCTCAATGCAAGAAATTCGTGCAAGAGTAAGCCTTCCTTCCCCTGGCGGCCCACACCGGCTTTCCTCTGGCACCCAGGACCTGGGCTTCCCTCTGGCCGCAGGCAGGCACCTGGGACCAGAGCTTTCCTTGTAGGCCCAGCTTCGTCCGGAAGGTCGTGTGGGAGGACTTCTGGAAGGATGTCCAGTCTAATTAGCATATTATGCTTTTATTATTATAGATAATTATTTACTAGATTGCAAACTCTTGTACAAGAAGTATTTGGTTCCTTTCTTAATATTTCATAAGTGGTACACATATTATAGCAACTTGACATTTATTCTAACAGTCTAATCAATTACTCACCATACACCTAATGTACAACTTTGATTTTTTTTTATTACATTGTTAATTTCTACAAATTGCTTTGGCTTGAATGTTAGCAGATATTATTCCATTGATACGCTGGAGAGAATATTTAAAAAGCAGACAAAAATAAAATGTTTTCCTCTCAGTATTTTCCCTGAGATTACTTCAGTAAAGCCAGAAAGAGAAACAGAACTGGTAGTTTGCTAGATAGATTTTGATAACAATCTGTTCTGGACTCCAAATTCTAAAATAAACAGAATACTCTATCCATCTTAATAATGCAAGTTAAGGTATTTTAGTGACTAGTTTTAAAGGAAAAACAAAAAGGTACAATAAGAACTCAGATTATCTCTTGGCTTCTGAGGACATTGACTCATTCTAGAAAATTTCCTTTCTTTAGCAATACAAGCTGTGTCAACTATCCTGTCATTTTATTTAAACAAATTGGTACAAATTAAAGGAAAATGTTGATGTTTCTATTTTAGAAATAATCAGTATTTAAAATGTTTTCGTGAACATTTAAAATAATTTAAAATCAATCTCATTGGTGCTTATGTACAATCTTATTTTAATCATTTGTGCAGCATAACAATATTAATAAACACAATAGTAATCCTGTAGTTTACTCTTACCATTCATGAGATTTTAGTCCCCTCACTCTAGACTTGCAAATGAGGCATTTTGTAATTGCTCATTTCCAAAGAACTGTTTGAGTAGAAATTAACTCCCATAGGACTTGTAAAAAGAAGTATTTAGTGAATACTTAGTAAAGGTAAATAATTGCCACCAGGAAGTCAACAGAGGAAAAGGAGAAGAGTAGAAACTCAGCCTGATGTTTAACTTTGGTTCCCAGAATACTTACAGCTACATAGAAGAACTATTTAAATAAACCAAAAATGTGAAGTCTGTATAGCCTTTTAAAAATATTTTTCCCCCAGCTAATTTGTATAAATTTACAAAATGACAAATAGTTAAAGGCTTTGCAAGTACCAAACAGTCAACCTTCATTATGGTAAAAAGATACTGGTTTCAGCATTGGGCTGCATGGGATTCTCCACTGCAGAAGTCATCAGCATCAACATTGAAAAGAGAATTTGGAGGACTATATGTACATGAAACCCATTCAAAAAGAAAGAATCTTCTATATTCCATAACCAAGCAAACATTCCTTTGGGTATTTCTTGACTGTCTCTAAGCAGAGGGGTACTCTTTTTTCTCTCTCCCATTGTTCAGGGCTGAGTGATTTTTTTTTTTTTTTTTTTTTTTTTTTTTTTTTTTTTTGCCAGTTGCCCACCATTAGTGAGGATTTAAATTATTTTACTCTGTACTCATCAATACTAGCTAGCAAATTTAATAGTCCCCACATTTCCATTCAAACACATTAGCTGAATATTTCCTTGATTTATTTATTGCAAAATTCTTTATCACCACCTCAATTTAGCAACCTGTTCCCAAGGCCTGGGTGTTTCATCACCTGGAATTGAGACACTTACAGACACCAAGTGCCACCAGCAATTTTTCTATCTTTGTGCTGCCCCTCTCACTGCCTTGGTTTAATAAAATTGGCCTTTTAACCTCACCTGGACTTGATCATTTCATTGTTCCTACTAACCTCTGTTAGAACTCCTCATGGATTATCATCTTTCCTTATTCTTGGTAATTGTGTTTTTGTTTTTGTTTGTTTTTTGCAATCACACTCAATCCATCAATTCTTAAAAATTTCTATTCACGGTTGTGGTGTGTGTGTGTGTGTGTGTGTGTGTGTGTGTGTGTGTGTGTGTGTGTTTTCCTTCTTCTATCCTCATATCACATGACCTGAAGTTTGGTGCCAGCCCAAATGTATGGTGAATTCCTTGTCTTTTTTCTATCCTCACAGGGCCTATTTCTAACCCTCATACTACTTTTCTCAAGTTCCCTCTCCATTCTCAGCAGATAATATTGCCTTCTATTTCAGAGTAAATAGTGGTTATCAGGGAGGATATCTGTCAACATTAGCTCTCCACCATAAGATGTATTCACCTTCACACATCTTGTCTCAGAGAACTAGAGATACTTCCTCCTGTTAGAGTCTATTCCTCTAACCAACATCATCAGCTCATGGCTCCTCAGAGGTTTGAATCTGTCAATTATTCCCTTTCTTGCATGAAATATAGCTTAAGCCCCTCTCATTTAAACAAAACAAATCAACATCAGACCTCTGTAGTGGGATGACTAGTGGTCTCAAAGAAATATGTCCAAATCCTAATTCCTGGTAGCTGTGAATGTGACTTATGTGAAAATAAGGCCTTTGCAGATATAATTGAAGGATGTTGCAATGAGATAATCCTGGATTAGACTAGGCCCTAAATCCAATGATGGTGTTCTTATAAAAGACAGGAACAGAGAAGACACAAAGAGAAGGTCATGAGGAGATGGAGGTAGAGGCTGGAGTTGTGCTTCCACAAGCTAAGGAACACCAACGATAGCTAGCAGCTATCCAGGAACTAGGAGAGGGACATGAGATGGATTCTCCTCCAGAGCATCAAGAAGGCACCAACTCTATGATTTAGACACCTTGATTTAGACATCTTTTAGACTCTGAGAAAATAAATTTATGTTGTTTTAAGTATTGTGGCTTGAGCTAATTTGTTATAGCAGCCCTAGGAAACTAATACACTCCACAAGCCTCTCTATAATACTTCGCAATAATTTCATCTTTGTTATTCCTTTTTATTCCTCATTATATTCTGTCTTACCCTGACTGTGACTCTGAAACTATACACCCAAAGTCATCATCTTCCAACAGCCACCTTGAATGGGAATTTTGTTCCTTCAGGGAGCTCTCAGCTGTGTCCACAATGATGATGCTTCCTTGTTTTTTACAACTCTGTTTCCTCTGTCTCCTCTGACTTCCATAATAAATCATGGAAGTACGTCCCTGGGGCACTTCCTACCTCTCTAATTGCTCCTTCAAGGTCCTTTCAGTGGACTCATTTCTCTCCTTTTTGTCTTAGATTTCAGCATAGCCAAGCTTATTCTTTGGCTTTCTTCTCATTCTACAAGGTATTTTGACTCCATCTCCCTCATATATGTCACATCTCTTCTGCCCTCCACATTCCTATAATAAGTATTACAGTCAGAAGAGGATGGTGTGTATGAAGATAAAATGAATAGTTGCAAATCTCTTTGAGCTTCAGTTTCCTCCTTAATGTTATGATGAGACCATCAACTTATAGGTCTGCATACAGGATATGAAAAGTACATAGTATACAATGACTACTCCACATATATTTGTTCCTTCCTCTTTCCCATCTGCTTAATTCAAATATTCATTCATTCATTCATTCATTCATTCACTCCAGACACATTTTTTGAGCACTACCATGAACAGGCTGATTCTAGGTACACTATAGACAGATAAAGTAGTTTATATTCTAGTGAAAGAAAAAGAAAATGAACATGTAAACAGAAGAGAACATTTCAGATAGTGATAACTTCTAGAAAGGAAAAACAAAGACTGATTATCTCATAGAGAATGATCAAAAGGGAGTTTAACTTTAGCTAGAATGGTCAGGGAATAACTCTTTTATAAAGCTAAATGAATACTGCATGATGAGAAGCCAGCCCTGCACAGAGCTAGGAGAAAGAACATTCTGGGCAGGAGAAATTGCAAGTGCAGAGGAATAGCTCAGGGGTGAGCTTGGTGGGGTTGAGAATAGAAAGAAGGCCACTGTACCTGGGACACAGTGGACAGAAATAGGCCACAATCTTTCATCTGGATGGTTGCAATTGCTTCCTAAAGAAGCTGTTCTTCCGGGTCTCTTTCCACTTTGAAATCTTCCTATTGTTGCCAGAGTTATTTTAATATCATTATAATAATAGCCAAGCCAGTGTGGCTCAGTGGTTGAGCATTGACCCATGAACCATGGTTCAATTTCCGGTCAGGGCACATGCCCAGGTTTTGAGCTCAATCCCCGATAGAGGGCATATAAGAAGCAGCCATTAGATGTTTCTTTCTCTCATTGATGTTTCTATCTCTCTCTCTTTTCCTCTCTCTGAAATCAATAAAAACATATTTAAAAATAATAATAGATAACATTTATGGAGTACATTAAATGTATCAGTTACTGAGAGCTTTACACATGTCAAGCAATTTAATCACATCATATCACAGCAACCCTCTGAGGTACGAATTATTAACTGTTATCTCCACTTAACAGATGGAAAATGACACCAAGAGATTAAGTAACTTACAGGAATTGCAAAGATGGCATGCAATGGAGCTGGGACCTGAACCCAAGAAGTGGGATTTGAACATGAATCTGGAAGTGTCTCTGTCCTGCCTTAATTCCTCAGGAGCTCCCCAGGACTCTCAGGGTCAGAGTGTGAGCTATTTCACCATTTGCCTGGCTCCTTTCCCAGTGCTGACTCCCCCTCACACACCATGTATTGTGGACACACCAGGTCACTTACTGTCCTAGAACATGCCATGTTCTCTCATATAGCATGTGGTTGTTCCTTTGCCTAGAAAACTCTTTCTTTTCCTCGCCTGGCTGTTTCTACCACTCGGTTAAGACTCAGTTTAGATGTCATTTACTTTTTATTTTTATTTTTTTTAATGCAACAAGGAAAAAGTTTATTTTTTTACTCTAATTCTCCACAATTTATTTTTGTTATTTTTAAATTTTTATTTTATTGTTTAAAGTATTACAAATAGTAGTACATATGTCTCCTTACCCTCCCCCCCCTCCATAGACCTCTCTCCAGCCTCCCCTACCACCCTGGGCACAAGCCCTCCCTCTCCTCCCCGCTCCCATTCTTGGGTCCATTGGGTATACTTATATGCATGCATAAAAGTCTTTTGGTTGATGTCTTAATCGCATCCCACACAACTCCCCCCTGCCTTCCTGCTGTAGTTTGACAGTCTGTTTGATGCTTCTTTGCCTATGTATCTATTTTTGTTCATCAGTTTATAATGTCCTTTATAATCCACAAATGAGTGAGATCATGTGATATTTATCTTTCACTGATGGGCTTATTTCACTTAGCATAATGCTCTCCAGTTCCATCCATGCTGTTGCAAATCATAAAAATTCTTTTTTTTTTTTTTTTTTTTTTTTTTACAGCAGTATAATATTCCATCGTGTAGATGTACGACAGTTTTCTAATCCACTCATCTGCTGATGGGCATTTAGGCTATTTCTAAATCTTAGCCATTATAAATTGTGCTGCTATGAACATAGGGGTGCATATATCCTTTCTGATTGGTGTTTCTGTTTTCTTGGGATATATTCCTAGAAGTGGGATCACTGGGTCAAATGGAAGTTCCATTTTTAATTTTTTGAGGAAACACCATACTGTTTTCCACAGTGGCTGCACCAGTCTTCATTCCCACCAGCGTTGAAGGAGGGTTGCTTTTTCTCCTTATCCTCTCCAGCACTGGTTTTTTGTTGAATTGTTGACCATAGCCATTCTGGCAGGTATGAGATAATACCTCTTTGTTGTTTTGATTTGCATGTCTCAGATGATTAGTAACTTTGAGCATGTTTTCATATGTCTCTTGGCTTTCTGTACCAGTATGTCCTCTTGTGAAAAGTGTCTATTTAGATCCTTTGCCCATTTTTTGATTGGGTTATCTCCTTTTGTTAAGTTGTATGAGTTCCCTGTAATTGTTGGAAATTAAACCCTTATTGAAGATAACATTGGCAAATATGTTCTCCCATGCAGTGGCTTTCTTGTTGTTCTTTTGATGGTTTCTTTTGCAGTGCAGAAGCTTTTAATTTTGAGGTAGTTCTATTTGTTTATTTTTCTCCTTAGTTTCCATTGCCCTAGGAGTTGTATTGGTAAAGATATTACTACTACAAATGTCTGCTATTTTGGTGCCTATGGCCTCTTCTATAATTTTCATGGTTTCCCATCTTACTTGTAAGATCTTTCTCCATTTTGAATTTATTTTTGTGTATGGTGTAGGTTGGTAATCCAATTTCATTATTTTTTGCAAGTATCTGTCCAAATTTCCCAACACCATTTATTGAAGAGACTGTCTTCTCGACTCCATTGTTTGCTCTTGCCTCCTTTGTCAACTTTTAATTGAGCATAATGGCCTGGGTCAATTTCTAGGTTTTCTGTTCTGTTCCATCTGTATATATGTCTATTCTTGTGCCAGTACCAGGCAGTTTTGAGAACAGAGGCTTTGTACTATAGCTTGATATCTGGTATTGTGATCCCTCCAACATTCTTCTTTTTAAAAAATATATATTTTTATTGATTTTTTACAGAGAGGAAGGTAGAGGGATAGAGAGTTAGAAACATCAATGAGAGAGAGACATCAATCAGCTGCCTCCTGCACACCCCCTACTGGGGATGTGGCCACAAACAAGGTGCTTGCCCTTGACCAGAATCGAACCTGGGACCTTTCAGTCCACAGGCCAATGCTCTGAGCCAAACTGGTTTTGGCTAACATTATTCTTTCTCAAGATTGCTGCAGCTATTCGGGGTCTTTTTTGATTCCAGATAAATTTTTGGAGCCTTTGTTCTAGGTTTTTGAAGTATGCCATTGGTATTTTAATGGGGATTGCAGTGAACTTATCAATTGCTTTGGGTAATATGGTCATTTTAATGATGTTGATTCTATCAATCCATGAACATGGTATATTCTTCCATTTGTTCATGTCTTCCTCTATCTCTTTTTTTCAGTGTCCTGAAATTTTCTGAGCACTGATCTTTTATCTCATTGGTTAAATTTATTCCTAGGTATCTTATTTTTTTGTTATTGTTGCAATAGTAAATGGGATTGCTTTTTTAGTTTCTCTTTCTGTGAGTTCATTATTGGTGTATATAAAAGCCAAAAACTTCTGGGTGTTAATTTTGTATGCTGCTACATTGCCAAATTTATTTCTTAAGTCTAGTAGTTTTTTTGATGGAGTCTTTGGGGTTTTCTATATACAATATCATGTCTGCAAATAGGACAGTTTTACTTCTTTTCCAATTTGAATGCCTTTTATTTATTCTTCATGTCTGATCTCAATGGCTAGTACTTCCAGTTCTATGTCGAACAAGAATGGTGAGAGTGAGCATCCCTGTCTTGTTCCTGTTTTTAGGAGAAATGGTTTTACAGTAGTTTTTGCCCATTGAGTATGATGTTGGCTGTGAGTTTGATATTTGGCTTTTATTATGTTGAGGTATGATCCTTTTATTCCCAGCTTGCTGAGAGTTTTTATCAAGAAAAGGTGTTAGATTTTGTCAAATGCTTTTTCTGCACAATGGATATGATTAAATGGTTTTAATCTCTCAGTTTGTTAATGTGGTGGATCACATTTACTGAGTTGCGGATATTGTACCATTCTTGCATCCCTGGAATAAATCCACTTGGTCATGGTGTATGATCTTTCTAATGTATTGCTAGATTTTTTTTTTTTGCTAGAATTTTGTTGAGGATTTTGGCATCTATATTCATGAGGGCTATTGGCCTGTAATTCTATTTCTTTGTATTGTATTTATCTGGTTTTGGAATTAGGGTAAATCTGGGTTCATAGAAAAAGCTTGGAAGTGCTCCTTCCTCTTACATTTTTTGGAATAGTCTGAGGAAGATAAGTTTTATTTCTTCTTTGAATGCTTGATAAAAGGTCACTGTGAATCTGTCTTTCCCAGGGCTTTTGTTTGTTGGAAGTTAAAATATATATATATATATATATATATATATATATATATATATATATATATATATATATATATAATTGAATTTTTACAGAGAGGAAGAAAGAGGAATAGAAAGTTAGAAACATTGATGAGAGAGAATCATTAGTCAGCTGCCTCTTGCACACCCCCTACTGAGGATGTGCCCGCAACCAAGGTATATGCTCTTGACAGGAATTGAACCTGGGACCTTTCAGTCTGCAAAATGATGCTCTATTCACTGAGACAAACCGGTTTTGGCTATTGGAAGATTTTTGATTACTGCTTCAATTTCCTTCATAGATATTGGCCTATTCAGATTTTTTAATTACTCCTAGTTGAGCTTTGGAAGGTTGTATTTTTCTAGGAATATGTCCATTTCTTCTAGGTTGACCAATTTGTTGGAATAGAGTTGGTCATAGTGTTTAAAAAAATTTTTTTTTATTATTATTTTTTTTTACGATTCTTTGTATTTCTTTGGGCTCTGTTGTTATTTCACCTCTTTCATTTTGTTTATTTGGGTCCTCTCTCTTTGCTTGTTGATGAGACTGGCAAGAGGCTCATCAATCTTGTTTATCTTTTCAAAGAACCAACTCTTGGTTTCATTGATCTTTTGTATTATTGTTATTATTTTTTTGTTTCTATGTCATTTATTTCTGCTCTGATCTTTATTATTTCCTACCTTCTGCTCACTCTGGGATTTTCTTGTTTCTCTCTTTCTAATCCTTCAAGTTGCAGAGTTAGATAGTTTATTACCAGTTTTTCTTGTTTTTTGAAGTAGACCTGTAATGCTATGAACTTCCCTCTCAGGACTGCTTTCACTATGTCCCCAAAGATTTTGGATTGTTGTGTTTTCATTGTCATTTGTTTCCAGGATTTTTAAAATTTCTTCTTTAATCTCTTTGGTAACCACTCATTGTTTAATAGTATGCTATTCAGCCTCCAAGTGTTTGAATTTTTGTGATTGTTTTTATTGTAGTTGATTCCTAATTTTATGCCATTGATATGAATTCAATCTTCTTGAATTTGGATATACTTTGCCTATGTCCCAATATGTGGTATGTCTTTGAAAATGTCCTATGTGTGCTTGAGAAGAATGTATAATCTGTAGTTTTGGGGTGGAATGTTCTAAAGATATCAATTAAGTCCATCTGATCTAGTGAGTCATCTAGTATTGCTGTTTCTTTGCCAATTTTTTTTTTTTTTTTTTTTTGTCTAGAGAATTTATCCAGTGATATTAATGGGGTATTAAAGCAGTGATTCTCAACTTTTCTAATGCCACAACCCTTTAAGATAGTTCCTCATGTTGTGGTGACCCCCAATCATAAAATTATTTTTGTTGCTGCTTCATAACTATAATTTTGCTACTATTATAAATAGTAATGTAAATATCTGTGTTTTCCGATGATCTTAGGCAACCCTACTAGTGGTTCTCAACCTGTGAGTCAACACCCACAGGTTGAGAACCACTGCTGGAGAGCAGCAGTCCTTTCTACTTACATTATGGTTCATTAACATCCCAAAAAACCCACACCAAGACACTTCATAATTACAATGACAAATGATAATGACAAAAAGAGAATTTAATCCTTGCTGCTTTTCTTGTCCTTCTGGCACCCTTATTATACGTATGTTACTTCATTTCATGTTTTCCTCCTCTTTTTAATTTTTTTTCTCCAGTTGGTGTTCAGATTGAGCTTATTTCTATACCTTATCTTTTAACTCACTAATTTGGTCCTCTGCTTCCTCAAGTCTACTGTTGAAACCTTCTGATTGTAGTTATATCACTTTTTATTTCTTCCTGATTTTTGCAAAATTTGTTCACTTCTCATCCATCTGGTTTATGAACTGTATAACCATTACTCTGAATTCTTTTTCTGTTATATTGCATGCCTCAGTTTCACTTATTTCCTTTCTTGGTGATTCCTCATTTTCTTTCCCCTGGGATTGTTTCATTATATCCCCATTCTTACTATTACCAGAGATACAAATGCAGAGTTGTGGGGACCTGAGCCATGTGCAGTGGGTGTGTCACATCACTTGAGTGTCACTGAAGAGCTCTGATACTGGGATGTGTGGCTGCTGAAAGACACACACACTGAAAATCAGAGTCACAGCACTCAGTGTGGCCTTGTGCACACACCTAGAATCAAGGACCCCCACATGCACCGCACTTGAAGAAAAAAAGTCCCTGTGGTCATGTGTTGAAAATCAGTCCCCTAGCATGTGCCAGGTGTCAGAGTCCCTGTGCGCACATGCTCAGGACTGAGTATTGGAGTCTCTGTTGCTTGGTTCAGCCTCACACCAAGAGTCAGGGTCCCTGTTTGCACATGCACCAAGAATTGGAGTCACAGGTGCTCAGTGTGTGTGCACTGGGAATCAGGGATCCCACTCATGTACAATGAGAATCAGAGTCCCCACGTGTACGTTCCGTAAGTCAGGTCACTGGTGCTCAGTGCTGCCTCTCCCACAGAGAACCAGTCTGCTTGGGGGATGGGTTGCACAGTCTCCCTGTGTCAGCAAGAGGCTCACTCCTGCACTGTGGGAAACAGACTCTGGTTGTACATGCCCAGAGTTAAAGTCAGGTGGCATGGCTGCCCTTTTTGGATGGGAGGCCTGGTCATGTGCATGCTGTGGGGAAACAACTATCTGTGTCTGCATGCCCAGAGTCAAAATCAGGCAGAGCAACCACCCTGTGTTGGTGGGAGGCCCACTCCTGTGCTACGGGAAACAGACTCTCTTATGTGTGTGCCCAGAGGCAAGTTGCACAGCCAGACTGTGTGGACAGGAGACCTGCTGGTGCAGAGCGGATCTGGCAGGTCCTATGCAGCTGCATTGGGTTGACAGGGAGGAGGACGGGCTCCATGACTCACAGAAATCTGCAGCTGGGATGTCTGGAGTCTTGGTGTCTGTGAGTCTGCAGCTGTGGTTGCAGGTCTTTGTCCAGAGTGGTTGTAGGGTCCTGTCTTGTGTCTGTGACCAAATTGTGTGGTGGTGAGGCCAGAATCCTAGTTGCAAGCATTCTTGTTCTTCAAGATGGCATAGTCTCTGTGCCCATGCTGACGGCCCAGAGTGACTGTGGGGTTTCACAGCCTATGATTGCTCGGTCTGACAGACCCCTAGAAACCCGCAGGATCTAACTGTCCCTAGCTTTCTCACACACATACCACGCACATCCACACACTTCTCTGTCACTCCCTCACTCTCTCACACATACTCCTTCCCTGCCTTCTTGCTAGTCGCCATCTTTCGATCTGGAAAAAGTTTATTTCAATAGGCAGCCAAATGAAGAGACAGGGAGAGAACCCAGACCTGCCTCATGAAATGGAAAGAATGATGTTTTTTAAGGAGCTTGAGAGCTATACGTGCAAAGGGAGAGAAGCTCAACAATTCTAAAATCCGGTAAAGCAAGTTAATGATTTGGTGTGGAGGGCAGTTTTTTCCCAGGACCTGGGTGCCAATTCTTCTTCATTGTATGGAATCTGAGGAGTCAGCTTCTATTAGTGTAGACTTCTTGGAGCCTGTGGATTTTTCTTCCATGTTCTCTTTAGATCCAGTCGTTCTTCTGATTCCTGATGTTGCAACAGCTAAGCCATGTTCCAGCATCTCAGAACCTCACTGGCACCTGCTCACACTTCTTTCTTCTTAAATCACTTATGTGGGAAGCCAGATGCCATGAAAAGAGGCCACACAAGCAGGCTATGGAGGGGTCCAGGTGTCAAGGAATGGAGGTCTCCAACAATACCAGTGACAATGGAGGCCTTGCCATAAACCTGGCTGTGCTTTCTTATGTAGATATGGAGTAGCTCCACCCAGGCAGCCCCTGAGTAGATGTTGCTACTTGATTTCCTCACTTTAGGAAGTGTCATAAGTCTCATCTACTTTAGTGTCTTTTCCATGGTGACACGGAAGGTTACATGGTCCTTTAGATGCCAAGGGCAGGTCAAAGTAGTTATTATTTACTCTTGATACATCTACCTTCCTACCTGTGGATACATCTATCACTACAGATAATATCAATTAATGTATCTTCCCATTGATTAGACCTCAAATGGCTTAAAAGTGAACACTCTGTCAGATTCACATTTATCTCAGCACATAACATAGCACCAAACACATTCAATGGATAAAGATACAGTACACATTTATACCATGAAATATTACTGAGCCATGAAAAAGAATGAGATCTTACTTTTTGTGACAACATGGATGGACTTAGAGGCTATTATGCTAAGTGAAATAAGTAAAATATAAATACCATACAATTTCACTTATATCTGAAATCCAAATAAATAAATAAATAAATAAATACAACAGAAACAAATTCATAGACAGAGAACAAATTGATGGTTTCCAGATAAGAGGGGTTTGGGGAAATGGGTAAAAATTGTGAAGGAATTAAGAAGTATAAGTTACTAGTTATTAAAAACAGTTGTGGGGATGTAAAGTATAGCATAGAGAATATAGTCAATAATATTATGATAACTATGTCTGTTGGCATATGGGTACTAAACTTATCAGGGTAATCACTTTGTAAGTTATATAAATGTCTAATTAGTCTGTTGTACATCTGACATTAATATAATAGTGTACTATCAATTGCAATTAAAAAACAAAAAACAAAACACTGTTGAATGAATGAGTGGCCTGTCATATTTTGAACACTTACATAACACCAGGAAGAGCTAAGCTGTTTAAATACTATTATGAACTGAATATTTGTGTTCCCCTAAAATTCATATATTGAAGTTCTATGCCCCAATGTAATGATGCTTAGAAATATGCCATTAGAGTGGTAAATTAAAGTTAAATGAAATCATAAAGGTGGGACCCTAATGCAAGAGATTGGTGTTCTTTTAAGAGAAGTGGGAAACACCAGGGGGCTCAATCTCTGCGTGTGCACAGAGGAAAGGCCATGTGAGGACATATGAGGAAGTGGCCATCTACAAGCCCAGAAGAGAGCTTTCACCAGAAACTGACCATGCTGGCACCTTTATCTCAGACATCCAGCCTCCTGAACTGTGAGAAAATGAATTTCTGTTGTTTAGACCATCCAACCTGTAATATTTTGTTAATGGCAGCTCGAGTATATAAATACACATATACTTTCAATTTAAAGAAATTTATTTATTTATTTATTTTTATAATTTTTTTATTGTCTAAAGTTTTACATATGTCTCCTTTTTCCCCAAATTGACCCCCCACAATACTTTTCAATTTGAAGTTACCTGCTAAGATTGCTATCTCCTATGTTCAGAGAAAGAAATGGAGGCTTAAAGAGAATACATGCATTTGGTTTCACAAAGTGGTACAGCCATGCTTTAAACCTGAATGACCTGAACCCAACCCCCAGGAACAAGAAAAGCAGGTGTCTGTCCTCCAAGAACTCAAAAATTACTAAAGGCATGACTAAAACACCTGAACAAGACCATGTAGGCAATGCCCAAATTTCTCAATGTCTTGTTCTGTGCTGATGACCTAGGAACATATCCATTTTGATGTCTCCTTTGCTCTTTTAACTCAACCCAACACCCTCTCTCTCCTAAAAGCTTTCTTTGCTTTCAGATGCCAATATATCTCTCTTCATCAAACTAATAGAAGCAATTTGGATCACACAGATGATTTATTTCTGTCTTTTATGATTACATGCCTGTTATCCCCACCCCTGCTTGAGTTCCATAATTTCTTTCTTCATCATCAAGCTACTCCCCTCTATTCCCCCAGCATCTGAACCCACCACAGCCCACATAACCTCTTCCCTGGGTTATTTCAGGCTTCAAACCTGTAGCTCTGCCTTTAGTTCCACCCAATCAAGTACTTGATAAAAACTATATTCTGTTTTTCCATGTAAGGTTAAATTTAGTTCTCATTAAGATCACAATAACATTGAGGGCAGCCGCAACACCCTACCATTTCCTCTATATCTCCTATCAGCAATAGGGGTTCTAGCCTTATTCTTTCCCTTTTTGTCAAGGACTATTTTGAGAATCAATGAAGACTACATATTCTCTCCAGAAAAACACGTCTACACAAAAACCGGCTGATGGTGTCATACCTCCAGAGGTCTATGGACCCTAAGGTAAGATTCCAGCTCTCTGAACATTGATTACCAGACTGCAAAGTCAGTGTGTGCGCACCCCACTTCCTGCTCTCAGCCTGTGAATGTAACTGAGAAGGCACTTTGTGTATGAAGGTTAGTGAGGGTGAAAGATGTTTGACAAGGCTCAGTTAAGGTGGGGCTTGATCTAGATTTTAAGGTAAAGGTAGGATTGTACAAGTAGAAGAGAGAAAAGGGTATTCAAAGAAGGAGAAGAAGCTTGAGTAAAGGCATGATGTGAAGGTCATGGAAGAGACCCACTGGAAGAGATGGAAGAGTATGCTGGGGGTGGGGGGTGAAAGTATGTAGGAGTGTAAAGTAGTATCAAACCTGACTTGGCACAGAGGGTGATGAAGAGCCTGTACATCTTTCTGAGCAGAGGAAAGTCATGATGATAGTGATGCTGAGACATGTGGATACAGAAGAGAGGGAGAAGGAAACAGCTACAACAGCAGCAGAGGGAATGGAGAGGCAGAAAGAGCCAAGGGGATGTCCCAGAAGAAGAACTAGGAATCGGTGAGGGATGGATTAGGGGACTGGAATTGGAAAGAGTCTGGGAGATAGCAGGACTAATGGAACAGGGGCAAATCCATCGGGGGCATCTTGCTCATGGGTTGGCGTGCCCTGCATCACACTAAAACAAGCACAGCAGATCCCTTTACCAACATACAGTCTAAAGCAGGCACCAATGTATCCAACATACTTTTCAGAAATCCTGCAGTCAGTTCTAACAAATTCTGTTAAGTGAAATAGGTACAGGAGAAATGTTTCCAGGATAAATATCAAAATGCCCACATGGAAAACATCTCCGAGAACAGTGCCCTGTATGGAACCCGCTTTTAATGCAATAGCATCTAATCAGTCATGTTTTCATTCTGCTGCCTAAAACAGTCCCAACAATAGTGGCATTAATAATGTCCACTAGCATTTGTGTTGGGTTTACACAGCTCCGCCTCATTTTCCAAAGAAAGCATACCCAGGGATTTCGATCTTGGCATATCTAAAGATGCACAGTGTTCATCTAAGGAAACTGTCACTTGTCACAAACCTTTGCATAGGCACAAAAGTGTGTTCAAACATCTCTGCACATGCAGGTTCTCCGCACACAACAAAATTGCCCTCCAGGGCCATGCCAACAGTGCATGGTAACAGTGGCAAGTAGAAACTAAGTGATTAGGTAACTATTGACTTTGGGATGATGCAAAATATGAAAGGCATCTGAAACATTCTCTATTGTGCTCAATCATCTTAAGTTGAATTGGGCATAAATTTAAATTTGTGGCATGGGTGGATGGGGAGATCAACTCACCCTCCCTTTGTTGCTTAAAATAATGCGTTCCAGGCTCAATAAAGACACATTCAAACCACCATGGAGGGGGTGCAGTCTTACCATTAGAATGGAGGCCAAAGGGTGTCCAGAACTGGCCCTGAGCTGGAAACAGAGTCACTGTGAATTAATGCAAATCGGGAACTACATCCTGGGTTTTGTTCCTCCCTTCTATCCCAAAGCTTCACCAGTCAGGAAGGCACACTGCCCAAATTATATTGTGTTTCTGGGATGAGAAATTTTTTTTAAATAAAAAAAATATATATATGAAAGAAAATTTAAGGACATGAGCATTCTTTTTCCTTTTTGTTGAAACTCTCCCGGTACCACCAAAAATGATTACTCAGGTTGTCAGATGCTTTGTTGATGAAAGTTATTATTTTTCGCAGAGAAGCCCAGGCACCACAGATGAGATCTTACTGACAGATTTGGGGAATGTTTAAACCAAGCTGTGGGTTTGGGCATTTTCCAGCACAGAATTCAGACACATCTGACCAGCTTGACTCTTAGACAGGAGATAGTGCTTTAAATCAGGCTTGTTATGCAAGCCGTTCAATAGTTCCCAATAGAAACTTACACATTCACACAGTCTGCTACCAGAATGCTGGCCCTGGCTGCACTTACTCTCTGGGCTGGAAAGATCTCAAGAGTTAGTTCATGGGCGGCAATGGCTCTATGTGAGAGTGGCCTGAGACCACATCACACAGCCTAGAACTACTCCCACTTCCAAGTCTTAGATTTAAGGCCAACCTTAATCTCTTCCAGGGTCTGAGAGAGCTAGACTGGGTGGGGCCAGAAACCTCAGGTGTCCCCAGATGTGAGCACAATTCCTTTCCTTTTGGGAACAGATTTGTAAGCTAAGGCCAATCAGACAACTTCTAGACATAAGAGTGAGAGTAGCAGGAGGAAGGGGCCAAACTGGATGGCTTCAGCTTTGCCTCTCTCTTCCCTCCACAAAGTGGATGAAAGGTGGGGATGAAACCACCTGTTGAGCACTTACCATGTGCCCTTGCTATCTAATGCCACAAGCCAGCTTCATAAATCTATGTGAGCATTGTGCTAGCGAAATAAGCCAGTCAGAGAAAGATGAATATCACATGATCTCACTCATTTATGGAATATAATAAACAACATAAACTGATGAACAAAAACAGATCCAGAGACATAGAATCATCCATCAGACCATCAAACCTCAAAGGGCAGGTAAGGGAGGGGAGGGTAAGGGGGAGAGATCAACAAAAAGACTTGCATGCATGCATATAAGCCTAACCAATGGACACAGACACCAGGGGGGTGGGGTGAGGGCATGAGTGAGGGGGATTAAGAGGGTAATGGGGAAATAAGGACACATATGTAACACCTTAATCAATAAAGAAATTAAAAAAAACACACATCACCACTACCACCACCACAACAACAACAAAAACAGAGCTTTAGGTTTCTGGAAGCTTGCTACACTGTATGCTTTTGGCAGTTTGCTTTTTGAAAATATCTTATATAGAAAGAAAAGAAGTATGACATTAGAACAAATAGCTGAAATTATTGATTTGGATGCTCTGTACGTCATCTCTCCTTACTTTCCCTTGGCCTGGGGGATTCTCAGCGAGGGTGGTCGCCAGGGGAAGATGGTCTGACACAGTGTCTCAGTGATTCACTGTGCCCTGATGGGGTACAACATTGGCCTAAGAAGATGTGGTCCATCCTCCTACAGGAGTGGGTCAGGGAAATCCATTCCAGACCTGACCACTCCTCTTTGGCATGAAGGTGGGGAGTCCCAGGTGGACAGAGTGAGCGGCATGCGCCTGGGCTGCTGCATTCTTTCCCATGGAATTCTGATTCTGTTTGCATCTTGGGTTTGCCAACAAAACCCAACTAACCAAACTAACTAGCAAACAAACAAGCATGTTTGTTGGACTCATCGGCACACATTTCATAGTCTGACGCATCCCTCTGGCAGTTATCTGGAAAGTGACTCCGTTGTGCCTGACCTGCGTGTGCAAAGTGGAGATGTATATTTTCCCGTCCTCTACCCCAGAGGGCTGGGGAAGGGATTACGGAGACAACAGCCACAAAGCTATTTGAGCTTCTTACGGAAAGGTGTTCCTGGAATACAAATTATTATCAGCGTTACCATTGTTTTGTGGTTTAAAACTCCAATACGAAAAGGGGGGTACATAGATCAGTGTGTCAGCATCCTACGTAATTTAAGTTGAGTTTGAAATTGGTTGTCTTTGCACACTCAGGTCCTATATGAAAGCATTCTTTTGATGAAAGCACAGTCAAGGGGCCAGATGTAGTCACCCTGCAAAAAGAATAATGAAGGTGCAAGAACAGACATGCACAGGTAACACCTGTGAAAATGGATGTTTGAGCTTTCATTTCTGTAAATGCATGTTTATATTACAACGTCCCACCGCGGTGAGGTGGGGGAACTCTGGTAGGTCTTTATTAAGTGCTTAATGTACAGATGATGTGACCTGAGACCAGCTAGAAATAGACACTGAAGTTTTGCTTTGATAAGTGAAGCATTTTGATAGAAGCTAAAAATGTGGTATCACTGAACATTCCTGGGGACAAGTGGGATACGTCCAGCTCTTTAAGACGCTGCCCCTGGGTTTGATCCTTGGGAGGCACCCTGGTGCTCTGGCAGAGCATGGGCTCTGGAGTCAGACACGCCTGGCTTTATTTATTAGCTGTGGGACCTCAGGCACCTTGGTTTCCACCTATAAAATGGGGACAATAAAATCTACCTCAAAGGTTGTTGTGAAGATCACATAATGCAATGTGCATAAAGAACCCAGCCCCAGAGTAGGCACTCATTAAAGATTATTCTTGTTCCCTGCTGCTTGGCACGTTTCAAGCCTCTATATTGTTCTTCAAATACAATCGTATGCTGCTGGCAGTTAAAAAAACAACCCATTTTTTTAAATAGTTGAAACTAAATGCTGGGCAATCCAGGAATGACTTTCTTTTCTTTAAGTAGATCACTAAAAAGATATTCCTCCCATTAGGACAGGCCCATTCAGAGGAGGCCAATTAGAACAGCTCCATTGGAAAACTGATCATGAGAATATTTTGGAGTTCAGTTCATCACTAACTGAACTCCAGAATATTCCTAACTTGTGCCTAAATTCCCAGGGATGTCATTTTGCAGGCAGGGCAGACATTCTCAGACAGTGTAATCCCTCCAACAATGTCTCTGTGAGGTCCTTCCTCGGAGCCCTGAGATCATGTAAGTTCCCTTTTAGAACGCAGAGGTCCTGTGCAGTCACTGCTCCCTTCACCCTCCTGCATGTCCTTGCTCTTTAAAACGCCTTTTAAGGGCCATCTATCAATACAAAAGGGGAAAAAACGGGGTGGGGAAACTTTGAAAGAGTTTGGCATATCGCCCTGCATCCCAGGCCCCAGCCTCTGCACAGGAAATGCTTTGAGCCGTGCCTCAGCCTCGGCAGAGGCCCACTGGCTTTCACAGCAATTAGAACTGCTGGAGGTGAGGCCCCTCACCTCTCTGGCAATGATGAGCCTGCGGTAATAAAATAAACACGCACAGCCACTGTCCTCCACCGGTTTTCTCGGTTTTCTCGCTTGAGGGTTGCAGAATCAACATCGAGAGCCTCGGTAATGAAAGCTGGAGGGTTGGGGCAGGGACCCGGTGGTGTTCTTAAACATTTGCTCAGTGGCCCTGGATGAGCCGGATTCCTGCATAATGTGCAGACACCTGCTCCCCTGGCTGGAAGGGGTTTTGCATTATTTGGCAAGAGCACAGGAGAGGAGGAAAGGAAGAGAAAGCTGATCAAGATAGAGCCAAAGAAGTGCCTCTTCAAATATCCCGAGAAGCCGTGGAAACTGTGGGGGTGGGTTTGGAGCAGGCATTTATTCTAATCCTGGATGGGGTCCTTCTTTATTATATACTCAAGGATTATCACTGTTAATTTGCCTTTTCTTTACAGAGGGTCAATGAAATTATTATTATTTTTAAATACATTTTATTGATTTCAGAGAGGGAGGGAGAGGGAGAGAGATAGAAAGATCAATGATAAGAATTACTGACCAGTTGCCTCCTGCACGCCCCATTGGGGATGGAGCCCAAAACCCTGGCATGTGCACCTGACTGGGAATCAATCCATGACCTCCTGGTTCATGGGTCGATGTTCAACCACTGAGCCATGCCGGCCGGAATTATTATTTTTATTCACAAAAACAATAGATGAAATTCAAATAGGTTTAACACATACAGTTCCTGAATTTAAATTCTGAATGTCTTAAAAAAAAAAAAAAAAAAGGCAAACTTTCTTGAAGAATTAATTAATGTTGGAATATCATTAATAAAGGAAAAAAAATGAAGAGAATGAATATACAGCTCATTGCATACTAAATGGAGTTAATAATGGCCCAAATAACTGCATAAGCACATTAATAAAACAGATGCAAATGTTATGTATGAAATAATATTAAGTAGAATGTCATGTTCTAGTAACTATCTCTTAAGGAATATATCAAGAAGTCTTTAACAAGGATTTATTTCTCTTGTGATGCAGAAACATGTCTGGTTAACAGACATAGCTAAGATGGAGAATTGCTTTGGACTTGTGCTACTTTTAACACCTACATTCCCTGCGTGGGGTTTTTCATGCAGAAACAAATGGTCTCTTTGAATCGTTCTTTGCAAGCATGCCTGTTTTAATCAGTATGCTGTGCAATGCATAAACTTAGCTGTATCAAACCAAGGCAAAACATGGGGTAGATACTCCAAGAATTATTTGTTTGAAGTGAATCCTAAGCAACTACACACACTAACTTAAAGCACATGGCGGCTCCAGACTTCGAAAGGAATGGACTAGCATTTATGGGGCACACCGCGTTTATTTCTCCAGCAGTGGAAGGAATAAAGTGACCACTTTTGTATTTAGACATATTTACCGCACTGCTTTATTTTCTGAAAGCATAACAGCATCCATTCATCATTTGGGAGTAACAAAGCAGTAACCTGATATATGACAAATATTATGAGCTTAAAGGCTGATGTCCATTACTGATGGGTCCCGTTCACTCTCTGGAGGAGATTGGCACTGAAGGATTACTGAGCAAACAGAGCACCTGAAAAAACTTGCACTCCACAGTCTGTCATCGGGGCCCTGATCGAGGGCATTACCTGAGAGCCGCGGCTCTTATCTGAAGCTGCAGATTGCCGCCACTGCCAAAAATGTTCAACAAAGAGCAGCGGTCATGGAAGGATGAGCCACCGGGGCGGGCGCCCGGGACGCTGCCTCCGCACAGCCCGCCTTCATGGATCACCTGGGCCCAGCACCGTATCACCCTTCACCCCGATGACCACAGAGCGAGGAGAGGCAGCTGTATGTGCTGAGGGGGGAAAAAAAAGGCTCCAGACATTCTCTTGTGATGCTATAAAATATTTAGCATTTAAATTGCATCTTTCCTTTCACAGCCAACTAAGGAATGTGTCTATGCATATGTTTAAAATTCTGATGGAAATCTTTGGATTCGACTAATATTGAAAATATGTGCTTTGCTGTCATCTATCTTTCTTCTCCTTTCCTAAGAAGACTTCATATTCCTGAGAAGCTAAACTTGTCTTACTGGTTTGGCCCTCATGAAAAGTAAGTCATCGCTTTTTCTCTGTCGTTATTTTACTTAGAGAAAGATCAGTTTCCCAGCCAGGAGAGGTTATGGCTTAATGGACTTGTCAAATTTATAAATTCCAGGTGAAAACAGGATTTTTTTTTTTTTAGATTTGTTTTTACTCATTTTACTGTGTCTGCAACCAAATAAAATATCTACAGGTTTCTTAGAAAAACACATTTAAGTAACGTTTCTTTGTTGTTTTTGTGCGTGTATGTTATTTCAATTATGTATTAACATTTGACTTACTTGCTAATATCCATTTAATTTCATTTATGGGCTGATAAGTATAATACATACAACCATTAACTTTATGACAGAAATAAAACACTTCACAGGAAGTTTCTTTATTTTGAGTCAATCCTGACATTGCATTACTATGATAATCTCTCATAGTCAAATTCAGTGAAATGAATAGTAGAATGATTTGATGTTTGAAGTTCTACTGTTTTCCTTAAAGTATTTCACAGCTGTTGTTTTTGCTGGGGGTGGGGGTGCTTTGGAGGTGGGGAAGTGTCTTCAGGGAAGACAGGGCAGAGATTAGTCTGAAGAAAGAACATGCAATTTATTTTTTAAGAAAACTATTGGGAGTTTGATATACACGTGTTTTTAAAGTGGTGGTTATGCTTTCATTTTGCTAGCTCCTTTCCCTCCTGAAATAATTTAATTCTACTGATCCTCATCCAAGAAACCAGGCAGCATTCACTCTACGCGATGCCTGTCATCAGGAATGAATTCAGTTATAGGCAGAGGTGGATAAAATTGAAATGTTTAAGGAAATATATAGAAAACTAGAAGTAAGCTTGAAAACAATGTTCATCTTGCCCATATAAAATTCATCTTTTTTACTTCGGTTAGAGAAAGGTTGGGACAAGGTATTGTTTGGAGCTTTGAAGATGAGACCGCAGCTTCATGGAGAGACATTTAACATTCATTGGCTCCACTCTTTGGAAGTGTTTTGTTAAGGTTACATTTTCTTTCTGAAGTGTGGTAGCATCTTAGGATATAAATATACTTAAAGTAATAATTCAAAAGCAATAAGTGGAATAATACTTGTTAACTAGCTCAAAGGAAATGTCCAAACCAAAATAAATCACAATCATCAAAGATTTCAGATCTGTGTCAAATTTTTAATTCTTTCCAAAGCTAATTTTTGAGAGTTGGTGCATTATTCCATGTAAGTCTGTTAAATCATCTCTATCTCTCTTTCTGCCTTTGAAATTCTGCCATCTGCTCTTGCCAGGTAAATGCTGAATTTATTCTGCTTGAGCTCATAATAAAAATGCAAAACCACTATGGAGTAAGCATTCTTAATTTATCAAATTATTTTGCACGTGAACTTATATTTGACATTCAAAATACAATAGTCTCTGTTCAGCTCATATTTAAACAGACAATTCACTCAATTATGAACTATTGAGAATTTGTGTTCTCCAAAAAGCCTGAAAAACTTTTGAGGGTGTAAAAATAAGTCCTCTGTTAGAGAAACCACAAAATAATGGGATTTAGGAAATCTGCTTTAAGATGAAAGGTTAGCTAGCACACACAATTGCATGGTGATGATTGCCCTACATTTTGAAAAATAAACTTTTCAAAGCAGGAATTCTGGAAGGTTGGACCATTACAAACTACACATGTCATAGCATCACGGCACTGTAAGCAAGAGGATCTGTATAGCCAAAATCTATATTTTATTTTTCAAAGATAGTATTTCAGTAATAAAAGGAACATGTTATACATCAATTTCCATTTAATAATAAGTTCACAATTAAAGGCAGCAAAATATACCACCAAAAGACCAGATCTTCCTTTTTTAAAATTTCAAAATAAATAGTAAGCAATAATGAACATAAGCAAATGACTACAGCTTTAAAACTACTGTCTATACTTGTATTAAATAGTTAATCTAATTGAACTGTAGAATATTTCCTAAAGGATCCTCCCAGAATAATTTAAATCTAAACATCTTAAGAGGAAGAAAAAATGATGCTATAAGTTGCTAATTAATAAGGAAGCATATTTTTCAAAGTAAATTATTCCTATTAGGCAACACTTAATAAACACATGTATTACTTTGAATTTAACTTAAAATTAACACCACTAAATCACCTTTCTCAGGGAAACATTCTGCTCTTTACCGTAATATTCTCGTTCATTTCTTATTGACTTCCTCTATCTAAACAAAAACATGTTACCTGCCTTTTAAAGTCTAGAAATTTCTTTTACAAATCATAGAAAACCTCCAGGTTTTAGTAACTAATGTCTATGAAGAAAAACTGGCTTAATTATAGTTCTTAGCTCCACCAGCAGCCATTTTAAACAGAAAACTGGTTTAGTTGTGTTGACAATCACATTTTAAACTGATTCTTTCCAGATGAAAAGATACTTTTTCAAACAATGTAATAAAAATGTAAACTCAGCTGTTTCACAGACATAAAAGTGATTTATATCACATGTACTGTGCTCATGGAGTTTTTCTCCTTATACAATGGAAGTTTTATTTTAAGGAAAAGTTAATAATTAACAGCTAGAAAAATCCCACAATGCAAAGAAGGCAGCCATAGGGGATTAACCACCCCCCTTTGCTCTCCCACAAAAATCAGCCAATAAACCTGGTGAGAAAACCATGTGATATTTGAAAATTAAAAAGAGTCAACATTGGGATGGTCCTTCCCTTTGGTGGGGGCGGGGGGCGAGAGGGAGTGGAGGGCAGCACCAGCAGGCTTCTGGGATCTGAAAATATCCTGGTTTTTGACCTGAGTGCAGTGCACAGGGGTATCTAGCTTGTGAAAATTCACTGGAACTGTAAACCTATGTGTACTTCCTGCGTTATACTTCAATAAAACTGTTTAAAAGGAGATTGCATACTGTTTTGTTAATGATAGTATGAAAAAAAAATTAGTGTAACTAGATGAGTATTCTCTCTTTTATAAATACTCTGAGGTACAGTTAAAATCATCGACAAGTCCCCCACAGAACTCTGTTACCAGAGAACTAAAAATGATGCAGTGGCTCATGGACGAGTCCCCTGCTAGTTCTAAGGAGGCAGAGATTTTACATTTTAGGAGAGAGAAATGTGTGTGTGTGAAGGAGTGTGTATCTGCGATCTCATATCTGAAATCTTTACACACACCAAAAAAGTCGTTTTGAAGAAATTTTAAAAGAAGTGTGTAAAATTCGTATTTCTAGCAGAATTTTTAGATGGCTGTGAATCTGTTTTCTGTACATTCGGTTCCCAATTATTCCTGTTAATAGGAGGCAGACCACATGAGTAATTGAAAACCCACAGTCACAAGCTGGAACATACTACTCTCCCATCAAAATGGGGGCCTGAGTATTAAATAAATAGAAAAATTGGTCTGTGTTTTAGTTGCTAATAAACTGTGAAATGTCCAAAGTGTAGGCAAGTGCAGAGCAAGCAAAGAGCACCATCCAGCTAATGATCCTCTGAAAAATATAGCACTGGACACGTAAGTGGATTCCTTTATGTAGCAAAAACGTAATTTGTACATTTGCGCTGTGAATTTCAGTGTTTAAAAGTCTAAAGTTTAATCCATCAGCACAAAAACAATTACCACTCCCATTTACCCAATATATAGGGTGGAGCAATTGTAGGTTTATGCACACGTGTGAATACACAAAATACAGAGTTTATTCTTGTATTTTTATTTATTAATTATAGTATTATTTTCCATGCAAACAACTTTTGCCCCATCCTTTACTATTTATTCTCTCATTAAAAAAAGAATGTATGCCCTATCCAGTTTGGCTCAGTGGATAGAGTGTCGGCCTGTGAACTGAAAGATTCCAGGTTCGATTCTGGTCAAGGCACATGCCCGGGTTGTGGGGGACATGCAGGAGGCAGCCAATCAATGATTCTCTTGTCATGGATGTTTCTGTCTCTCTCTCCCTCTTCCTTCCTCTCTGAAATCAATAATATGTACACACACACACACACACACACACACACACAAATGTATAGGATTAAATTTTGGGATCATGCATTTTGAAAATATTACTCAGTTGTCCAACACCATAAGAATTTCCATCAAGGAAAATATTTTTACCACTCTCACAGATCCTACTGCTTTTTACTCCCCATGTCTTAAAGGCAATCTCTCCACTTCTCTCTTCATAAAATTCCTCTTGTATGTTCTTATATATTAAGTCCTTGCCTTCCAATAGTGTCCTCATTCCCTGAAATGAGGTCTTACACAGGCTTTATTTTTTCTTGTTTCCCCCAAAATATGACTAAACATGAAAACGTTATCTTTAAGCATACACATATGTACAAACGTTTAGCTTAAACCAAATCAAAAGGTCTGGATGTGAACAGACAACATAAAGGCAAAGACACCGTGACCCGATCACCTCTCTATACTGTGAAGGGAATGCAGAAGGAGAATCTCATAATTTGAAATCTCCTTATCAGCTATTTACGTGGGAACATAGAGAGGCTGGTGTGGGGGCAATGAGGATGAAAGCGATATACTGTAGAGACAAATTCTTTTGGTTCTGGTAAAGTCACTGATAGAAAAATCTGAATACATGTGCTAAGTGGAAGAACCTCAAAGCAGCAAACATGTCATCTGTACCCCACCATCCTCCTGGAGAAGCCTCTTCCCACACCTCTTTACTGGCTGCCCTCCCCTGCCCCTAGAGACTCACAGAAATTCCCCATACCATGATGGTCTCCTTCATGTCATGCTGTTTGCAGTTAGGTTAAGAAGAAGGACAAGCATAAGTATGTGATGAACCCAAAGTTAATGGACCAACTGTTTTCAGAGTTCCTTGTGTACATCCCCAGGGTCAAATTCAATCCTCAGAAACCCACGTGCAGTCTCCATAGAAATAACTGTAAACACCACGCAGGGGAACATAGCTGCAGTCAGTCTTTTCTCTGTATTGACATATGGCCTTTATTCTCTCCTGGCTTTATCTGTGAATGGCAAGTTTTGGCTTGGTTTTATTTATACAATGGAACTTCATCAGCTCACACACACCTTTAAGAGACCTGGAGTAAAATGCTCATTGTGGGGCTCAGTAACAAAGTAGGAAAAAACTTGGCAAGAAGAAGCAAATCAAAGAAGTTCAGGAAACACATTTATTTTATTGGGCTATGAAAAAAATACAGACTTGGGAAGTGAACACGATGTTACCTCAAAGGAAAATAAATAGTTAATAGAGATGAAGGTGTCAATCAGCAAGAATCAAGACAAATGCATAAAACAAGGTCGGTGGCCAAGGCGAGTGCAGATAAAACGCCACACAGGCAATGAACACACAGTCAGGGCTGGTGCCTCAGGGGTTAGCAGGGGAGTGGGAATCAATAATAAGTTGTTTCCTAATTAGTGATGTTTACTTTTCCATTTCTCCCTAAAAGTATTTTCATTTCCTCAAAAAAGGAAAGGAGAAAAAATTAAAATAACCCTCACTTTCAATCAAGTATTAATAAAATGAGTCGCGATATCTTTTAACAGACACACAATACTAATATGTAAAATGCTTATTCAGACTGAAACAGCATTAACATATGATTATATAATGAATCATCAAACATTTAATTATATAGCTGCTTATCAATAGTGTATTTAAACATTCTAGTAAAATAGAACTCTTGTCCAAGTAATAAAAACTAAAGGTTTGTTTATGTCACTGGCTCATGCATAAAGTTGACTCAAAAATCGACAACATGAAAATCTCATAATTTTCAAATGGTCCAAACTGTGCTTGTAGCATAAGTGTATGCATTTGCTGCTGTTGTTTTCCCCGTATCCCATGCTTATATTATTGGAGGCAATTAGAACATTCTGGTGAAAGCTTTATTTATTATGACTTTGTGAATCAAGGGGAAGTGAGGGAATTCTCAGGCCACCTATATAACTATAGCTTACTATAACAACTTTAAAGATAACAGTAAATTCATCTGTTTAAATGGCTCCTTCTGTTATGGGGGCTTTGAGAGAAACTGCTTTAAAAAACAAAAACAAGATTAGCGCTTGATTAGAAAAAGCTTTGCTTCATCTGAAGTTCTGAGGATCATAAATAAAGTGGTCAGCTCGGTCCACTTAAGTTATAAGGAAAGCCAATCCCATTGTGATGAAGGTTTTGCCCCAGACAACTTGTGTGAGCTGCATGATTCCCAGGTTGATTTCGGAAGCCCAGCTTCGTGAGCTGAGACTGCAGGGTACCCGGCACCACAAATCTGCTTGCCTAACAGATTCTGGCATCAGTCCTTCTTGGGATGACCGGCAGCAGAGATTCCCGCGACCAACCCAGAGGAGACACCGGGAGCTAAGCTCACCGGATGGATGAGGAGCCGGGCAAGGGCCGTGCTGCGCCTGGACACTAACGGGCAGTTCGCGGAGCCCGGCGCGGAGGGCGCGCATGGGAAGAGGAGCGGAACTCAGCGCCTGCAACACGCAGGGACCCAACCCCCTCGGAAACCAGAACCGCCTGCCCAGGAGTTCTTCCAGGGCATCAGCCCGGGAAAAATGACAAAGGACAACTTCCCTCACTTATTAAGAAAGGAAAGTGTTGTACTACATAACTCGGAGGGGCCCACAAGCCACTAGCTCTAAGTCAGTTAACTCTCAGAAGAGCTAGCAAGTTGACACTCCAGGAACAAAATAAAAATTCCACAGACTCCCTAATTACCAATTTACGAGCAATCTCTGCATGATGAAACACCATAACACTTGAAAATATAGGCAACCATTGCTACCACGGAAGTGATGCAGAAAGGATTTAAGAATAAATGGATCTACGGAGGAATTTCTATCTGTGGATTCGGCCATTGTGTCAGGTGCCAGGGACACCAAGATGGGAGCACTAGGATCTTGACCCTTGAATAGCTCACTGCTGCCTTGTGGTGACATGCTAATGGGTTTTAGGTGCATAGGTAGTATCTGATTCCTTGAAAAAGCCACCTCGCAGCTGCTGCAAAGATTCTGACATCCCGTCTCTCTCTGGTCTGTTCACATCGTATGCCTGATACATAGCACACTTACACTAACCCTGCCTATATCCATGGGGCCAGTTAGTCCCAGGGATGGCATTGAAAACTGAGCTAGTTGAATGTTCACGTATCAGCTTTGTGAGGAGAGACACAGTTTTTTCAGGGGAATTAGCTAATGAACTTTACTTAACTGCCTCCAGGAGCTGGACTCAGCTAGTAAACCTGGTTTCCATTTCTGGCTCTGTAGCCACCCCTTAGCAACTTTAACAAGTTGCTTACGTTTCTTCTCCCATTTATTTAACTCAAAGAAAAATAGGATCAGGTGTGTGTGTGTGTGTGTGTGTGTGTGTGTGTGTGTGTGTGTGTGTATAGTGATAAAGAGAGGAATAGTAATAGCTGACCTGAACACTGCTAAGTGATATTAGATAAATATAAAATGCTTCTTCATATTTTGGAGAAAAGATGTTAGGAAAAGAGTATTAGAGGTAATTTTAATTATTATCAAGTTAAAAATTAAAACTAAGCATTGTTAATCTAACAACAGTTTAATGAACTACTTTAATAGATTATTCCCAGATGGGTAATATTTCCACTTACAGAAAGCTTATTTTTTTAAATCTTTCTAATGTCTCACTTAAAAGAAACACAACAATCGAATGCTGTTGATACTTGGCTAAAGACAAAACTGAAAACACACAACTCCTTAGCAGTTTAAAACTAGTTTTAAAAGTTTTAAAGCACTTTCTGTTCATCTTCCTCGCCAACAATAAGTAAAACTAACAAAAACAAAACACAAAACCTTACTATATGTAAGATATAGAAAACAGTAGGAAAAAAACAGTTTGTATTATTAGTACAAGTAATGTGTTTGGCTTTTGCATTGTTATTACCTAGAAAGTTTGTATGTAAATTCTACAGCAATGAATTTCTGCATGGTAGCATCTTCCTTTTCAAGGTTTTACTTACGTTAAAAGCCCTGTTGTAAACACAATTTTGGGTAGTGAAGTGGAGGGGTGTAGGCAGTGGGACGAATGAAGGGAGGAGCCTTAAAGAAATCAACACAAAAAAGTTTTAATGCAGTTGATTCTAAACCTTATTTGAGAGGTCTGAATAGGATGAAAAGGTTTTTCTCTATTCAGTAGTTTCACTTAATCCTCAGTCCAAACATTTGCCCCAATAAACATTAGATTATTTTTATGTTAGCTATAAAGCTGTCAGTCCTCAATAAACAGATACACTCCTAGTGGTTTTACCCTTGCTGTCAAAGAATTGTCAATATGCACACTGGCTCTTAAATTAAAACAAACACACAGGAAAAGAAATGTAAAATCGAATCCCATGGCAGAGTTTAACGGGAGGCTGTTGAAACCCCAAATAAATGATGGTCCAGATAGTCGATGGTGATTAGTTCAATATACTGTGATATAAAGTAGTCAATGCGTTGTTAGCACCTTACTGTCTCCTTAATGGAATGCTGTAACCTCTCCTATTCAGGTAAGCCAGACCTTTACTTTAGTGTGTCTTAATTAAATTTTATGTCTGATGTGTCCATCTGTTGTAGGAAAAGCAACAAGTTCACCGAAAGGGACACTTTGAAGATTTTTATTGCCTATGGCGACAGTTTACTTCTGTCTGGAAAGCCCCTTCATAGTTTTTGTGGTGCTTTCTCCTGTGGTTGAGAAAGGCTCTATAAGAGACATGAAGATTATTTTCCAACTGGTTGGATCTCTACCCTTTTTGCAGCTGGTTTCAGAAGGATTTTCCCACAAAGACTAATAAAACCATGTGACTGAGACAATAATTTTTGCTCATTCAGTCCTTCCTTTCATTGCAGAATTAAGCATTTAGAAGGTCAAAGATGTTTCCCCCCCTTTATTCTGGGTGCTGCCTAATGGAAGACTGTGTACACGTGGACAGCCACTAAGTACCGTGTACTTGCTGAGTTATGTGTTCTTCTAAGACTGGTAAAAACACAGCATAAATTTAGAAAATATGTAGATATCTGTTTTTATCTGTTCTTAGCTGGAATAATGCTGCTGTTTGCCTGTCACCTCCTGTATAAAAAGCTTTGAAAACTGGAGGGAATTGGGTCTCACACCAGAGAGAAGTGAAGGAATACTTAATAATGTGACTGTCTACTATCACAAAAGGAAATATTCTTTTAATTTTATTTTTAAATAAACAAATTAAAATTTCTGTCTGACACGAGTAGCTCTTTTTTGAGAGAGAGAGAGAGAGAGAGAGAGAGAGAGAGAGAGAGAGAGAGAATGGAAAAGTCTTTTATATTGGAGGGTCCAAAATAAGAGAATAAAATAGGATGTGGGACACTTGAAATGTAACTTGGATAAATAAAGACTTTGAGGAGAGAGAGCTGAAGGCAAATATACTGGGAATCTTAAAGTCCTGATGAATACTCCTTTTGTTCTGTGTAATACATGTATGATCTTCCCTGCCAAGGCTGAAAGAAAATGGATTTCCCCAAGGAATGTCCCATCACTGAAGAAGAAATCGGTCATCAAAAGCTATCATACTCTGAGGAGGTGTAGCAAAAAGATTAAATATTGAAGACAGGTGAAGGGGCAGGGGAAGACATGGAGACAGGGATGTAGGAAAGGTAAAATGTCAGCATCCTGAAAATGAGAGCTACACACAGGAGAGGAGGAAATGAAAGTGTCAACTTTAAACCCCTGGTTTGTATTTTGTGGCCCTGAGCGATTTGAAGTTTAAGGAGAAAGAAGGGACATTCTGTTCACTGTGGTGGTGTTTCTATGTGTCAAACACGCACAAAAGAGCCTATGCCAAAATGTATTAAGGAGTGCCTCACTGTCCAGAGGGAATGTGTGAAAAACCTAAAGGTCACATTGAGAGAAGACTTTAATACCCTAGCAGATGCGACAAAGCAATTTGATTTCTTAATTTTCCATTTATATTCTAAAATTTGCAACTAGCCAGTCAGCCAAAGCAGAACAACTTCTATTTCTTCAATGTCTTTAAAAATAATGTAGAGGTGAAGATCTGAAGCCAAATTACCTGAATTCAAGTTCCTACAGTAATGAAACATTAGACAAGTTACATAAACTTTTTGGGCTTGGTTGACACAATGATAAAACTGGAAGAATGATGGTTCCTCCCCCTTAGATTGTTGTGAAAACTGAGTTAATGTATGTAAAGCACTTAGCAAAGTGACCAGCACCTGGTAAATCTTTTTAGTTGCTTAAAATGGGATATTTTTTTAAATTATGATTTCTCTCAAATATATATATTTGATGAGAGAAATCATATTTTTTTTTAAAAATCTCATTTTACGCAACTAAAAATTTTATTCCTGTTCTTGTTCAATCAAACAATTACAATATTGAGTAACTACTACTGCACAGTAGTAGGATAAAACTTGGTCCCTAATATTTAAGAATTTATAAAACAATTAACACGTTACATGCTGACAACATAATATGTGGGTTAAAAAATCCACCTGTTTAGTGTATTATGCTAAGTGAAATAAGCCAGTCAGAGAAAACTAAGTATCACTTGATCTCATTCATATGTGTAATCTAATGAACAAAATAAACTAATGAGCAAAATAGATTTAGAGTCATAGAAGCATAGAACAGACTGACACATTTCAGAGAATAGGCAGGGGGGTGTTTGTGAGAGATTAACTGGAAATTTATATGCATAGATGCATAGCCCATGGACACAGACGATTGTGTGGTGAAGTCCTGGAAGGGGTGGGGATGGGGTGGAGTGGGTCAATGGGGGAGGAGGGAACAAAAGGGACATCTGTAATACTTTCAATCATAGAGATAAAAAAAACTACACCTGTTGAATTCTTATTTTCTGATATAGTATTTTTCAAGATTCCCATTTGATTAATTTTTAAAACAGATTTCATATATCTGGTGAAATTTCCTAGGTTTTCTTTTTCTTTTAAAAAAATATTTATTATATCTTTTAAAAGAATTTTCTGTCTGTTAAATGTACCATTATCATATGATCCAGCAATTCCATTTCTGCTTATATATGCAAAATAATGGAAAGCAGGGATTCACATAAACTTTTGAACATATATGTTCATAGCCAAAAGGTGAAAAACACCCACATGACATATAAATGGATAAATAAAATGTGGTATATACACCAATGGGGTATTAGCCTTACAATGGAAGGAAATTCTGACATATGATACATGAATGAATCTTAGAGACATTATGCAAGTGCAATAAGCCAGTCACATAAAAGGTAAATACTGTATAATTCCCCTTATATGAGGAATAGTGAAATGCACAGAGACAGAAAGTAGAATAGTGGCTGCCAGGGGCTCAGCGGGAGGGAGACACAGAGAGTTATTGTTTAATGGATACAGAGTTCAATTTGGGAAGATGAAAACATACTGAAGATGAATGGTGAGGCTGGTTTCACAACAAATTGAATGTACTTAATGCCACTGACCTGTGCACTTAAGCATGGCTAACTGGTAAATTTTATATTATGTCTATGATGAAAATTAAATTAAAAAGTTCCTGTATGATAACTTAAAGATTTGAGTTACTTATTATATTTGTTTCTCTTGATATTTGGTTATTTGGTGACTTTCCCCATAAAGCCCTGCAATTTTTTTTTTTAATTGAATGTCCCATTGTGCATAAAAGAAAAAATCAGAGCCTCTGGTTGACATCTTCCTCCAAAGAGGAATAAACTTTCCCCCAGCAAGCATATGGGGTACACCAGTTCACCCACCTTCGTCTTGTTGGGGATTGGATTTAGGCTTTGCTAGGCCTCAACAATGTGTTTATGCTTTTCCAAGATTTCTAGGGCAGAGCTCTTACTCTTGGGAGTGGACATCAGGGATCGCCACTAAAAACCTGGAGTGTTTACCAGAATTCTTCGGTCTCCTCAGCATCCAGGGGCTGCTGAAATGCAGCTTAAAAAGTGGCAAGAGCCTCAAGAGGAAATCACATTAAGATCTTTGGTTTTATTCTCTGCAGCTGCCCTCTGCTCTGGGGTTTTTGATCTCAGGTCCCAGACATTTGGTAACCTAGAATGCCAACTCTAATCCCTTTCCTCAAGGCTCAACTCCCTCCCCTACCTTTCTCAGAAGACTTACCAGAGCTTTCAGAGAAAAAGCCTGGGTGAATGCAGAGCTCACTCAGTGGGCTTCTTGCCCTTGGGTTTTGTAGTTCCTCATGAGTTCTATCTGCTTTGTTACCTCTCTAATGTCTTCAAAAAGTAGTTTTGTGTAGTTTGTATAATATTTACAGTTGTTTTCAGCAGGATGGTTGTTTTGAAAGAAGGTACTTTGTGGTTTCTGGGATCAAAAGTGTGTTAGCATTGGCTTTCAACCAAAGAACTTGTACAGCATACATGTACAACACATGGCCACAGACAATATTGTGGTGAAGGCCTGGAGCGGGGGTCAGGGTGGGCTAGAAGGGGTCAAAGGGGGAAATAAGGGAAACTTGTAATACTTTCAACAACAAAAATTTTTTTAAAAAAAGTCTAACTCTTGATTTGTCTTTATTCTATTTTAAGATATACTTATGTTGACTTTATTTCAAATTTTTATTGACCAGAATGTAGGTTTTTACTTATACTGTTTTGGGTCAGGCAATGTCATAAGTACAGCAGTGAAGACAGAACATGTCAGGCGTCTTCAAACTACGGCCCGCGGGCCACATGCGGCCCACAGAGGAGTCTGATTCGGCCCGCCAGGTTTTTTGGGCAGTGAGCGCAGCCGAGGTGTTACAGTAGGAATTAGTAGTTCATATAGTCCGGCCCTCCAGCTCTCTGAGGGACCGTGATCTGGTCCCCACTTTAAAAAGTTTGAGGACCCCTGTGAGGTAGATTGCCTTTCACTTTAGTGTTCATCATCCCTTCCAGTTTCCCCAACTAGAGCCCCTAAACACCATCCAGCAACACTTGTTGACAGTAAGTCCTTTCAATCTAAAACCTATATGCCAAAATCCAAGCCTCTACCTGCAGAAACCTGCATGGCCATTAATAATATTTGACTGTCTTCTTGAAACTGTTATAAAAATGCTATTGATTGGAGATAAGAGACGAATTATTATCTCTAGAATCTTGGTTTTAAAGATACCAGAGGTAATAAATTTTTCTTCGTATGAATTTTGATTTACTGTATTTATTGTCAATATTAATGTGGCTAGAATAGCTGAGTATATGAAACCACCAATCATTCAATTAAATTCAGCAAACCTTAATCAGGTGATGATTATATACAAAGAACTGTGTGATACACTCTAGGAGCCCCAAAGATGATTTCAACAAAGTTCTACTTGTAGTTACGAATAATTAACTACTCTATCTATGTACTCATTTACATACCATTATTATACTGAGTGCTAGCAACATAGTCAAGGAGGTGTTATCTCCATATTACAAATGAAGAAATTGAAGTATAATGAGACCAAATAATTTGCCAAAGGTTCCAAAACTTATATGTGGGATTCTAATCCAGGTATACCTGAGTGCAAAGAGAAATGAGTTCATGGAAGATCAAAGTGCCAAAAGAGAACAGATGGAGAAAATTATTTCCATTTTGGATTATGAGAGACGGTATCAAAGAGAAGATAGCATACGGCCAGAATTTCCATAGCTGAACAAAAGGGAAAATACCATTCTTGGCTGATGAACATGCACAGAAAAAATGTTTAAGAAGTTATAATTGGTCCAGAAGGGCTTGAAAATAAGGTAGATGGGATGACTCTAGTTCAGATAAAGTTTGAAAGATTCAAATCAGATATTTTGGGCCCCAAAATAAATATGTTAAGTGTTTCAGATTTGCTCTTGTATATTATATTACATAACTACCTCTGTGTAACAAGTTTACTGAACACTTAGTGGCAAAATTGCATTAGCACACAATTTGTGTGCATCAGGAAATTGGGCATGGGTTAGCCTGTGCCCCTGACTTAAGATTTCCCATGAGATTGCAGTCACCTACAGGCTGGACCTGAGGTCTTATTGGAAGGCTTGGGGGTGGAGGGTTCACCTCCAAGCCCACTCATGCAGTTGTTGCAGGATCCAGGTCCTTGCAGGTTGTTGTTGGACTGAGGGCCTCAGTCCTCATTGGCTATTGGTCAGAGCTACCTTCAGTTCTTTGCCACATGGGTTTCTCTATAGGAGAGCTTCCTTCAAAGGGATGGGAAAGCCAGAGCCCAAAAGAGCAAGATGAGTAAGACAGGGCCACCAAGACAAAAACCAATCTTTGATATAGTTACCTTAAAAAGTGATATCTCATCACTTCTGCCATGGTCTCTTCATTGGAAGAGCGTCAATAAGCCTAGTTCATGCTCAGAGTAGGGGGTTATACAGAGCAAAAACCAAGGAAGTGGGGATCACTGGGTGATCGTGATGGCAGCCTTGCATAGGGATCAATGGGAAGTCATCAAAGGTCTTTGAATGTGCAAGTGGCATAATGTGTCCATCACCAGACATACATGCCCCAGACTAGAAAATCATTTGAAACATCTCCTTCTCACTCAAACCTATATCCATTGTTGAATGATTCCAAGACATTTGTCATCCTATTTTCTAATGGCACATAGAAAATAATAGCATATCTTACAATCTTTAGTGTCTCAGATCTTATGCAAAAAAGTAAGAGGCCTGTGCTTCTGAGAAAGCAGTTTGCAAATATGGGAGTAGACAAAAGCCAGATCATGGGGATTAAGGAGTGAGCAAGTGATTAAGAAACATTTTTGAAGTCTAACACATGTTTTATTTTACACATGAAGCCAGATCTTTAGTTACTGATACAGTAGTGCTTTCCACATCTCTACTTACCCATGATCAACCAGGGTCTGAAATATTAAATGGACAATTCCAGAAATAAAAAATCCTGAGGTTTAAATTGTGCACCATTCTGAGTAGAGTGATGAAATCTGACAACATCCCACTCCATCCCACCTGGAATCATCCCTTTGTCCAGTGCGCCCAAACTGGATATGCTACTTGCCCATTGGTCACTTAATAGCCCTTTTGGTTTATCAATTCGTATGACAGTGGTTATGTTCAAATAACACTCACTTTACTTAAGAACAGCTCCAAAGCACAAGAGTAGTGATGCTGGCAATTCAGACATGTCAAAGAGAAGCCATAAGTGAAAAGGTGAAAGTCCTTGACTTACTGAGGAAAGAAAAAAAAAAACCCACAAGTTGACATTGCTAAGGTTTATGGTAAGAACAAATCTTCCAGCTATGAAATTACCTAATTTATAGATTAAACTTTATCATAGTTATGTATGTATAGGAGAAAACAGTACTGATAGGGCTCAGTACTATCCATAGTTTCAGGCATACACTGTTACTATTAATATATGTCCTATTGCTTAATGGATTACATTAAAATACTCCTTTAATTTTGGTTCCTTTATAAGTAGTGTCAACTTCTGGGGATTTTGTTATTTATATTATAAAATGCACATTGACCTGTTCACTAAAAATTTAAAGAATACAAAATGGTAATGACACTAGAGCACATTATTTTTGTTAGTTGGTTTGTTTTAATATGTTTTTATTGATTTTAGAGAGAGCCAAAGAGAGAGAAGGAGAGAAAGAGAGGAACATCGATGTGTGAGAGAAATATCAATTAGTTGCTTCCTGATTGCCTCCTGTATGTGCCCCTATCACTCTTACCACTTTTACTAGGGCTTGAACTACAACCTGGGTACATGCCCTGATCGGGAATTGAACCAATGACCTTTTGGTGCATGGGTCGATGCTCAATCAACTGAGCCACACTGGCCAGGCCCAGAGCACGTTTTTCTTTCCTTTGGTCCTTGATTCTTCTAATTTAAGAAGGCTTAATGTAAAGAAATCAAAGAACTTATTAATCTAAAGCAAACTTACAAAGTCTCATTAAGAGTTTTCAAAGCTCATCTCACACTGTCTCTCATTTTTTTGTTACCTCTGAGATTGTGTCTACATTAGAATTTCTTGTACTGGGGCTTTATTTTCCTATGAGTTCTCTATAGTCAGATAGGAGAATTATGAACATAGTTTATATTATCAGGAGAACAAGACCATTGCATATAGCAGGTATATGTTTTAAATCTTAGTGCCCACATATTTCAACATATATTACAATTAAAAGGTAGTTCAATTGCAATATATGTTAAATATTGCTTTGTGGATTCAAAGCAATCACATTTTTGACTCCACATTAATGGAAAAGGTGTAAATCTCGGGTATTGCTTCTGAAATTCATCCAAGGAATTTTGGTTAAATGCCTTATTTTGTATGTCATAAGGTTTTCCTGGTTATTACCCACTGCTCAAGTTGAGTTAGGCAAAGATACCGACAGGTCAAGTAACTGAGTTTAGCTTATTCATTGAGCCTTAACTTTAAACTGAATCCAGTAACTTCCTTTTAGAGTTGGCTCTGTCCTAAGGATCATGGGCCTCTATCTTGGTCTCATGGGATGATAGTGCCACACTTCAAAATACATTTTAGTCCAACTTCATTTGCTCAAGATACCATTAAAAGTGATCTTTTTTTGGCATTGGCTGGTGTGGCTTAGTTGGTTGGGAGTTGTCACATGTACCAGGAGGTTGCCAGTCCAATTTCTGGTCAAGAGCACATGCCCGGGGTTTGGGCTCTGTCCCAGGAAGGTAGTGTGCAGGAGGCAGCTAATTGATGTTGTGCTCTCACATAGGTTTGTCTCCCTCTCCTCCCACCCTTCCTTTCTCTTTCTAAAAATCAATAAACTATTGTTTAAGAAAAAGATTACTATACCTTTGTATTATATGAGTGCTTATCTATTATTCTGGGGATCTTACTAAACTCCTTTCTGCTGAAGTTTTCTGGCTTGTAGGATGTAACCAACCATACCATCTCTTCCCTAACTCTTCCAAATGCTATCCAGCCAAGTGGGATGAGATATGTGATTGCTTTGAACCCACGTTAATGGAAAAGGTGTAAATCTCAGGTGTTACTTCTATTATTACTAATATCATTGTTAGTTTATTGATAGAGTAGGATGCATGGTATAGGTTGCAGAAGATTTCAGATGACTCCCCATACCAGCTGTGAGATGATGGGAAAGTCCCTTAACATTTTATAAGTTTCTTGACTAGAAAACTAGAATCCATACTCCCCATATTCCTACCTCCCAGTATCAAGTGAGGTAATGTATGCGGACACATTCTGTAAACAGTAAAGGGCAAACATGGTAACAACAGTTCTGAATATAATCACTATTATATCAATAATGTCTGAATGTCCTCCTTTCCTCCAGTTTCAAGTTCCCTGAAAGACCCAGAGGGAAGGTAAAGCTAAAACTATGAAACTAGAAAAAAAATATGTGGACCAGTGATGAAAGTAATCAATTGGGTGATTAAACAGATTCTAAGCAAGAACTGAATAAAAGCTTATCATAATTAATTGTCATGAACTCTCCAATGGGACCTGACTCATAAGATTTACAGAGAAAATGTAGCAATTTAATCTAAAAGCAATTCAATTGTAATTAAATACATGTATGTGTATGTGTGTATATATAACTTCTTATGTTCTTTTAATTTCTGAGGAAAATAAAGTGAGATCAAATTTGCATATGACCAGGAATAGAAGATCCTACCAAAAGATAGTATATTGAATGGTGTAATTCCACAAAATCAGAGACACTAGATGAAATCAATGACAAAGATGAACTATTAACTCCTTTAACTTTGTCTATGGTATTTCAAGTAATGCCTAAGTTACTTCCTTCAATAAGAGAATTAGAAAAAGGTAGAAGAATTTGTAGGAGATTTTCTTTCTCAGCCTCATCTGGAAATGTTCAGTTTAACCACTACTAGAAAAAGGATTTTGTTTTTGGTAAAGACATTCTTTTTCCCGAGGTGACTATGATTCCAGCCCATCAGAAATCCAGAATAACTCAAAATATTTCCAGTGGGATATCTCCCATAGACTATGGAATCTCCTCACCTCCCATTAACACTCTATAAAACATGGGCCATGACTATCTGCTCAGGCTCTGAACTGAGACACAAACCTTCCCGAAAGACAACTACTTCCACCCAAACAACTGGCCCTCCTTTCCTCCTTGTCAGCACTGAAAGCCGAGAGAGGCTGTGTTTGGTCTCTTAATCAGGCCTTGCTGACGGGCTGACATCCCTGCAAACGTTTTCACTTACTCTTTGGCAACAGTTAAATCCTTGCCAAAGGCCAGTCAGTAATTCAGAAAACACTGCTAGTAAGAGGCTGGGGGAGTCAGAGTGTGACTGTCAGCTAGCAATCTGTGGTGATGACAGGAGGAAAATCTAGGAGCTGAAACCATTTTAAAGGTCACTCTGTGGGCAGAACTGAAGACCTCTGATTTAGAAAAGGAAACAGAAACCTGGGACATTGAAGTGCTGAGGATGTGGCTTTCTGAGCACTCTGAAAAGTCATTATCCACTCCTGATTATAAAAACTGCATTACAGACTAATATAGCTTAATTAACAACTATTTGCCTTAGCACTGGTGTAAAATAATCTGGTAAAATAGTATACCAATAGTTCAATTGCTCAGCTTTTAAAAAAAATATTGAAATAAGCTACTGTCTATGCTTCTTCAATATTCTTCATCCCAATCCTTTATCCTTTCATTTTCAACCTTGATTTGCTAAGTAACCAGAGTTTAAAATTCTTAGTAACACAGCATAAGCTTTCTGTGAAAAGCAATTATATGCATACTAGAGGCCTAGTGCATGAAATTCATGCATGGAGCTGGTGTGTGTCCCTCAGCCCAAGCTGCACCCTCTCCAATCTGGGACCCCTCATGGGATGTCTGATATGGAATCCCTATGAGATTGGCCTAAATTGGCAGTCGGACATTCTCTCACAATCCGGGATCCTAAGCGCTTTCCTGTCTGCCTGCCTGATTGCCCCTAACCACTCCCATGATGACCTGATCACCCCCAACTATTCTCTCCTGCTCATCTGATCTCCTCCAACTGCCTTCTTCTGCTGGCCTGATCTCACCCCTAACTGCTTGCTCCCACACCGGCCTGATCACCCCTAACTGCCTCTGCATTGGCCCCGTCACTGTGGTTTTGTCTGGAAGGAAGTCAGATGACCGGAAGATGTCCAGTTGACCCAATCTAATTAGCATACTACCCTTTTTAGTATAGATATATTTTATGACTGCAAATTTATGAGGATAATGTTCTAATGTATTTATAAACTAGTGGCCTGGTACATTAAATTCATGCATGGGGGTGGGGGAATGGAAAGGAGATTCCCTCAGCCCAGCCTGCACTTTCTTCAATTGGGAACACCTTGGGGAATGTCTGACCACCTGCAATAAGACATCTCTCTCACAATCTGGGACCACTGACTCCTAACCGCTCAATTGCCTGCCTGCCTGATCACCCCTAACTGCCTCTGCCTGCCTGATCGCTCCTAACTGCCCTTCCCTCTTGGCCTGATCTCACCCCACAACTGCTCTCCTCCACTGGCCTGATCTTGCCCCAAACTGCCCTCCCCTGCCAGCCTGATCGCTCCTAACAGCCTCTGCCTTGGTCCCCACCACCATGGCACTGTGCAGAAGGAAGCCAGATGTCTGAAAGATGGCCAGTCGACCCAGTCTAATTAGCATATTGCCCTTTTAATAGTATAGATAGATTTTATAGGATAGGATTGCTTAAATGGGAGGAAAAGCTATTTTCATCAGGAGGAGCTGCTCTTGAGAGACAAAAAAACATTATCCCTATATCTGGACTGATAGCCAGCCATATGCACTATACTGCCAAACCAGTCATTAAAAAATTGAACTGCTTTCTTACACCTTACACCAAACAGTTGTTGCCCTTAAAACCCCTCCTCAGCTGATTAGGTTTTGATTGGTCTGTTTCTATGCTAGTCAGCGTCAAAAGCTCGGCCTCCTAGGCAGCCATTGGCTCCTCACACTTCACCCAGATTTGGTTCTGATTGGTCAGTTTCTATGCCAGTCAGTGTCTCCAGGCCTATAAACGGGCCTGATCAGGGAGGTGAGGCTGATAAGCAGCCCCAGAAGAGGCCAGAGAGAAAGAGAGGCCAGGCCTTGAGAGAAAGAGAGAGGCAAGGGCTGATCAACAGCTGTCATGGAGGCTCTGGATCAGACCCTGCTTCTCCCTACAGGCCTCTCTTCGGGCCTGATCTGCAGCCACCTCAGCAATCAGTGCTGGGTCACAGCGCCCACAGCAGCAGCAGTCAGTGTTGGGTCACTACAGCAACCCAGCACTGACTGCTGGTTGGTCAAGCCTTTGGTTGTTTTGGATGTTATGGACCCTGGGTTTTTATATATTAGGATAATTTTTAAAAGAAACACAGATTATTCAAGAAAAATAATAGTAGGCCCATGCTTGAATTTAGATCACCTATTTTCTCTTTAAAAAAAAAACAAAAAAACAAAAACAAAAACAAAAAAAAAACAGAAGAAGACTTAGAAGAAGAAATGGCTTCAGTCTACTTGATGTCATACATATTCTGGACCAAGGTCCCTCATTATGAGACCTACCAGACAGATTTGCTATAGTTTATTCCCCAAATTCTCACATTCTGTGTTATTTTTTTTTTCCTGGCTTCATTTTTTCCCCTAGCTAAAGAGGACACTTGTGCCATCATTCAGAAGCTCAGGCAAGCAGGGCTGACCTCTGCAATGTGTCAGCAGAAGTAGATGAAACTTCACACTCTCCTCCTCCTCACATAACAAAGGAGTAGAAATGTAAAGAATAGCATGGTGACTATAGTTACCAATACTTTATGGTATACTTGAAAGTTTCCAAGAGAGTAGATCTTAAATGTTCTCGCCACACACAAAAATATAGTAATTATGTGAGGCAATGGAAGTGTTAACCAACCCCATTGTGGTAATCATCTCTCTCTCTCTCTCTCTCTCTCTCTCTCTCTCTCTCTCTCTCTCTCTCTCTCTCTCTCTCTTTATATATATATAAAGCCAGCACATTGTACACCTTAAACTCACACAATGTTACATGTCAATTATATATCCATAAAGCTGGAAACAAAACAAAACAAAACAAAACAAAAGAGCACTCAAGGAAGTTCTAGTGGGTCCCAGGAAGGGCCTCTTTGGTAAAACGAAAAGGAAGGGAATAAGGCACTCAAGGCACTAGGAAACTCATCACAGAAGTCATAGTGCACATTTGGAGCCTGGCAAACAATGAATTCACTGGGGGCAAACCCAGCCAATACCCAATGATCCACACAGACTTGATTTGCACCACAAATTATCCTTTGAGGGGCCTGGAGTACATTCTATAATTATTCATCAGAGTGGAAATATATTGGTTAAGGGTCCACAGTGACCCATGACTCGGATGTATGTGAATGCCACTGGATCTGTAGGCAGATAAGAAGGAGCAGCCCCAGGATCTGGGGAACAGTAATGCCAAGAACCACTCGCTTTCTACTGTTTGGCAATGCTGGGTAGATGAATTGGTTTCTGTTGGGTGATGAAGGGGAAGAAAGAAAAAGCAACAGCACCTACTGGGCCTTGTAAAGTTGGAAGGTGGTGAAGCCGCTGATTATTCAAATAACCAATATTCCTGGCTGTGGGTTAGGTTTAGCTCCTCCCCTGTCTCTTCACCATGGTCCTCTTCACTTCCAAACAGTGAGGGACAGTTTCCATAGACTAGTTTACTCAGGGGAGTTTCTATACCAGTAGGTTTCTCTACTTTCAGAGGTCTTCCCTATTTTCAGGGTGGTTTTCAAAGGCACCTGGCCACGTTAGATTACATGTCACTTTTTAAAAAGTAGAGCCACTAAGACACCAAATGAAGCCAACGATCTCGGGGTGATTTCACCTGCAAAAAGAAGGTCCAAATCTTACCAGGTTGTTGTTGATTTTGAGTTGTAGACACTCCACTTCCTTTGTCTGTGTCAAAAGCCACTCATTCCCTTTCTTAATGAAAACAAGAGGGAGTGATTATACCTCCCGGGGCTGTGCCATTTATGCTGTCTGAAAGGCACTTGAATGAGTGGCACATTATCTCACACATCTGGAGTTTACCAAATTAGCCAATTATGCTGGAGCTCATAAAACAAGGCCTTAAATGTCATTTAACTAGAAAATATTATAATCACCAAGTGGTCTGATTGTAAGATGATACTTGGGGCAGCATCAGTGGTTACAGAAAACAAATCATGAAACAAAACACAGTTCAAATGCCCCCCAAATGCAACCACATATTTTCTACTTTCTGAAGAATACCGTATTTCTGAAGGCACCAGCAATCAACATGTTTCTCATTTGAAACTAAGTTTAATCTGACCTAGTCGTTTCCTTGTTATTTGCCTTCGGCAAACCAATGCCTGAGAATTTTTCTCATAAGAAAACTGAGGAGCATACAGGATGAGAATAGACTGATGGAAAACCATGCATGTTTCAGAAAGATGGAGCTATCTGCAAGGGATGGGCAACGATTGGATTAAGCCTTGAGTTATTAGAGATTTGTGGTGCTGCTTCAGAATCAACAAGATTTGGTTGACTGAACATATACTGGTCTCTCAGAGCTTGCAGACTTCACTTGAAGGAGATTAAAGCTGCTCTAAATTGCTATGTGATTTGAGGGAAGGTATATACCAAAGGTATTTAAAAATTGGGGTTTTATAGCCACTACATCCACACTATGTTCTTTACATTCACTAAACACCAACAAAATTTGGTGTTTAGTGAAAGGTGATAGAGTGTAAGGAAAAAACCAAGGTATGCCAGTAACACCTGGGGGACTTCGGGCAAGTTATTTATTTCTCAGATCTTCAGTTACTTCATACAAAAGACAGACATAATTATGCTGTGTTGAGTTGAGAACAGTGCAGTGTTGAGAATCCTATATAATAAAAGGTTAATATGCAAATTTACTGAACTGTGGAACTACTGGTCACTATGATATGCACTGACCAACAGGGGGTAGATGCTCAATGCAGGAGCTGCCCCCAATAGTCAGTACACTCTCCAGGGGGAGCACCACTCAGCCAGAAGCCGGGCTCATGGCTAGTAAGCACAGTGGCAGTGGTGGGAGCCTCTCCCACCTCCAAGGCAGTGCTAAGGATGTCCAACTGACAGCTTAGCTCCTCTCCTAAACTGTCAGTCACATCCCCTGAGGGCTCCCAGACTACAAGAGGGCACAGGCCGAGCTAAAGGACCCCCTACAGTGCACAAATTTTGTGCTCCAGGCCTCTAGTCATGAATAAAAAGTCCCTAGCATAGTGCCCGTACATTGAAGAAAATAAGCATTCATTTTTTGTCTTTACTTATGTCACCAGGATATCTTAAATTTCTTTTTATTTCAGGAGGAATGGCCACCAGGCACTTTCAGGGGAGGGAGAGTAAGGAGGTAGGCAGTCCTAGGTGTGTTCTTTTTAAAGCATATTTATAATCCCCTCACCCATCTGGGAATATCTCAATCACTTGCTTTAGAGGAAGGACAAGTATGAAAGAGACTAGAAAAACATCCACGAGAGATTCTGGAACCACTGGAAATGAGGCATGATGCATGAACTCATGGTAAACAGAGACACCAGCCAATTTTGGCAAGAGAGTACAAAACAAACCTTATTGGTTTTAAAGGTACCTAATCAATTTAGTTAAATCTTTGTATCTCTCTGGGCTCACAATTACAGTAGATGGACTAGTTATTTATTTTTGTTAAATCAGAGAAAGATGAAGGATCATGGTAACGAAGAGGTACTCTCAATAGTGACATATGCAAATTGACTGAATGTCCTTTCCTCTCCTCTTTTTTAGATAAAATAGTGATGACCTCTTTGGTAAAATCTAACTAACCATGATGATTTCATATTATGGAAACCCTTACTCAGAATTTGGAAGGTGTTTATTTTTTACTTAAATTAATTTCACCTCTGTAAAGCTGGGTTGAAAAAAACCATGTCTTTAATAAAAGTATTATGTATATATGATTTTATGAAGAAAAAGAATATCAGAAACAATAAAGGGTTTTGGACCCTGGTGAGTGAGCTATTGTCTCTAGGAAATGTGAAATCTGGGGAGAGAGGTGCAGAATTGCATCTCTAAGAACCATTACTTCACTTTATTACAGAAAAGAGATTGGATATATGTTCAGATTCTAAGTGTCTTAACAGAGTTTAATGTTTTCTAATGATATAAAAGGACTAGCTTTCAAAACCTTGAATTTGAAGGAGATAGAAATACTCAGGAGACAGGAGTTCTCCTAAATATGCTAATAATCAAATGGACTGGTGATTCCTCCTTGAGGAGCACAGACCAAACTGTTGTCCATGTACCCGAGCGACAAGAACATTTTTGAAAGCTCAGTGTACTCTAAAAGCCAAGTAAGAAAATAAAAAAGAACTACTTTTGGGAGAAAAAAAAAAATTCAACTTGGTATGTGTTTAAAGGCTTTCTTTTCTCTTTAACCTTAGGCAATGAAATGCTCTTACTCTGTATCAAACATAACAGGCAGCTTTTTCTCTTACAAATATTTCCATCTCTAAGAGACGAGTGTTCTGGCTTTTGGCTAACATCATGTCCATATCTAACGGCAGTACAGACAGAATGCCAATTTGCTATAGAAGCAATTATACATACAGTCTAGGAAAAGGCCAATTTTATTATGCTAGGACCACACATACTGTATGTTTGTTATATTATTTGATATCAAAGCAGAAACATCAAATTCTTCCTAAAACACACATGAAATGAAGAGCCTGGCTAAGGAACTCCCACATCTAATTCAAAGATATCTGTTACAGTTTACAGAACTTGGCAAAAAGAGACACGTTTATTGATTACATAATACACTATGACTTATTTAATATATCTTGGGTAAAATGAGCATAATTTTGATGCGAATTGCTATAATACAGGTACACTATCAATGTATGACCCTTAGGTATCACATCACCAGTGTAACAGCAAGAACTTGCCAATCCTACGTGGTGACCTCAAAATATTTAATCAGGTGTCAAGATTATTATCCTAACTTAAGAGGGTTGGTCTATAGCAAGAATTATCATCTCTGTTTCATTTTGAATTACGTATTATGATGCTGGTGTGATTCATTCTCTTGTCCATTGCGCAATTGCTATCTCTACTCAGTGCCAAATACAGGCCTCAGGGATATAGAGCTAAATGAGACACGGCCCTTAGGGAAATACATTCTTGAGGTGGGAGAGGGGAAACAGAAAATGAACACAATAAATCAGAGCAGTGTATGCTATATTTTATATAGCATATGTAAATAAAGACTCATAGAGAAAGCATGTGGTAGAGGAAAGACTGTCAGAGAGAGTGAAACTGAGGCCGGCCTGGAATGAGGAGCGGCAGTTTCTTGTGTGGATTAGGGGGCTGGCCCTTCAGGAGCAGGGAACAGCATGCAAAGCCCCGAGTGTGAGAGAGCAGGGGCTGACACGTCTGCTGTTACGGGAGCAGATGTGTGAGTGAGACGAAGGGATGCCACGTTAGAAGGGCTCCGCTCAGCATGATGAAGCGGGCGTATTTTCACATCTCCCCAGATACTCTAGATAAAAAAATGAAAACAGCATGATACTGGGTAGAGATAGATACATTAATAAGACAGAACAGGAAGAAGAGCAACAGAATAGGAAAATTAGTTGGCACATGTGAAAGTTTAATATAATAGTGAGTTAAAGGATGGATTTTTCAACAAGTGGTGTTTGGACAATTGACTAACCACTTGAAAATAAAATTTAATTCCTATCTACCACACTGAACATGAAAAAAAATATTCTTATATGGATGAAAGATTTAAATGTAAAGTACCAAAAGAAAATGTTTATAATCTTGGGATTAGGGGATGACCTTCTTTTTAAATTTGACATCAAGATCACAAAGCAAAATTTACAAAGCAAAGCAGACAGATATAATCACAATCTTCAAAAAATACAAACTTTTGAAAGGCATAAGACACTATAGTTGTAAGAAAAAAAATGACAAGTTAGGAAAAATATTTGTATTATATGTAATGGTCAAAAGATTAGCGCCTATAATAATATACTGAGTTCCTACAAATCAATAAAATCCAATGGGCAAAGGACACAGATAAGCAATTCATGAAAGAAATGATACCTTATGATACAAGAGTATGCTCAATTCCCATTACATCAAAGGAATACCATAGTTTTACTTTTCACCTATTAGATGACAAGCAATAGATTGCATGTGAGGGACAGATATCATAAATAATGATTATAATGCCCAGGGTTTGACAGGGTATGGAAAATGAGAATTCAAACACTAAGGGTATGAAATCATTATGTCCCTTTTTGCAAGATAATTTGGTAAGATCCATATCTTTATCATATAGAAATATATACATAGCTACACAACAATATTTATTGCACTGTTGTTCATAATAGTGAAAATCTGAAAACAACCTAATGGTCCACAGAAAGCATTAATTTAATAAATTGCAGCAGGTAGATAAATAAATTATTATGTTGTTGTTCAAAAGAATATACTGGCACGGAAAGATGTTCATGATATATACTTAACTGAAATAAACAAATAGCATAACAGTATCCACAGTACCATCTGCCAAAAGAGACAGTGAACTACAGCAGTTAGCAGCATGAGTGTTGGGCTCAAGTAGACGTAGACTTGAGTCCCAGCTCCATTGCTTACCAGATATGTGAAAATTATTAACTTCTTTGAGTCTTGGTTTCTTCATTTGTCCACCTGGAATGGATTCTGATAGGACTTACCTCTCAGAGTTAAAAGGAGAATTTATAGTACATAGTGAGGCTAAATATACTACAGTTATTAGTGTTACTGTTACCATTTTTCTATAATTACTTTCAACCAATTCTCTTATGAAAATGACTTCAAGAAATGCAGTCTCATAACCTTTGGAAGATTATGCTGGATAAAGTCTTTAACTGAATTTATACATCAAAGACAATTTTAGCTTATAAAACCAAAATATTGCATTATTTGTTCACCTAATGAATTTGACTCATCTATTTCTGATGTAGATCAGTTTAATCGACTATTTGTAAACCACAATACAAATAAGGACCATGTTTGAGCAATATATTTAAGAATCAAAATAAGGAACTGTTATGTTTACACAGGCCAAGTTATTGAAAACTCAAAGAAGTCTCAAATTAGAAATTGGCACAAATTAGAAATTGTCTTCAAGTGATCAAACATCAAACTGATGTTTTTATGGTATTTCTATTGCATACATATCCTTTTTATGGTAATTTCTATTGTACACATATTTAATTTTCAATCATATTATCAAGAAAATCATCAAAAAGTAGAAAGGTTGCCAAAATCGATTTGGCTCAGTGGATAGAGCATTGGCCTGCAGACTGAAGGGTCCCAGGTTTGATTCTGATCAAGGTCATGTACCTTGGTTGCGGGCACATCCCCAGTAGGGAGTGTGCAGGAGTCAGCTAACTGATGTGTCTCTCTCATCGATATTACTGTCTATCTCTCTTCCTTCTTCTCTGTAAAAAATAAATAAGGCACTCCTTTACACATTTTCCCCTAATAAGACTAGGAATATGAATTACTACATGACATATTTACTCAAAAAGAGTAAATATGTCATGTAGTAATATATTTAATTGCATAGTAATATATTTATATGCAATTAAATATATTACTACATAGAGTTTATACATGAAGAACCATACATACCCTTCTGTTCGGAAAATTGTTCGAAAGCTGTCTCCTAAGCTTTTGTAACTGTTTGGATCAGTTGAACATCTCTGAATCTGGAACCTAAAAACAAAATTAAACACACAAAAAAAGATCCAAGTTAAAGATTTTGCCAAATGGTTTTTCTCATTTTTCAGTCTTAGGAAACTCAGCCTGTTCAGATTAATCCAAAAATATTCCTTTTTTTTGCTATAGATTTTATTGATTTATTTTTATGTACCCTTTACCTTATTTTTGTAACCTTTAAATTATTATATTCCTCTGTACTTTAATAGAAACTGTAGAAAGAGTTTTTCCCATCTGTTGCTTAGCCAGACAGATGCACCCTGAGGCATGTATACTTTTTTCTTTTGTGAAAAACATACACAGATGTCATCAATTGCTTTAATGTATAATTCAGAAATCTGAAGATGCACATGAAACAAAGAAGTAGCTCTATTTCTTATCTTAATTAGTGCCCCTTGATAGTAATTTAAGACAAAGGTTAACAATACAGAGCAGCTAATGTGGCCTAACTTGGATCCCGACTGAATTTGGAATTCATTCTGGCAGAGGCCTGCACTTAGAGAGTTGGCACTGCAGTGTGATACAGTTCACACTCACTCCTTCATGATGGAGCAATTGGTCATTGTGGGCAGTTCAGGCTACCTGGATCTTTACAGAAGTACAATGCTCTGCATACAATTGGTACTCAAAAGAGTGTCCCATTTTGGAATGCTAAATTCTTTTTTCTCCTTTTCTGGGTATGATCATGCATCCTGGAACTCAAACCTTCAAAATATGGAAGTTTTCAGTATGAGGGTAATTTTGTATTTTACCCTGGGGTTTGTTTCTAAAGAAGAGATTTATGACAAGTGTTTTCATTTCCCAACGTCCCCATTGTTCTGTTTCAGGTTTCTTTAATCTGCCTACTCCTTGTGTTTAACTTCCTTGTCCTAATTCTGAATTAAGGCCCTTATCCCTTCTGTTATTTCCTCCATAATTTTAGCAAGCATTTAAAACATTTTGCAAAAGCACCCCTCATATTCTCCAACTTGAGATGTTTTGCTCAGATTGTTGCGTTTATGATAGGAACACAACTTATACTCCTCTAGGAGTGATTTATTTTGAATTTCTAGACCCCAGGGAATTATGTTGAAAACTGATACATATATCACAGAAAAGAGTGAATAATTACTCTGATTGAAGAGGTTGAGCATATGAACAAAACGAGTATATGATAAGATTGGAGAGGATTTTGTAAAGTACAGAGTTGTTGAATGTGATTGTTTAGGAGACTATCCTTTCTGAAATGAGGGAATTAAGTCTTCAGCAGAGTGCTTGGCCCATATAAGCCCATAAAAAATAGTTATTTCCTCACTGGGTGGATTAGAAGGAGAGCATAGAGGGCAGAACATGAAATCAACACAGTAGTTTAGGTGCAGACAAGAATGTCAGAATATGAATGGTGGCAACAGAAATGTAATAAAAGGGATGAACTTGTCTGGTAATCCTTTTTCCTTTAAAATAATGGTTCCATTTTAAAAATAATATAATCATCATGACTCCTTTTGAGCCTCCTCAACCTGGCAAGTAATATTCCACAATACTAGACCTACCATTGTCAAAGTTTAAAATGTCTTAGATAATCATGCTCATAATGGTTTTGCTTGTCAAACTTATAAGTCTACCAGCATGATAATTTTAAAAGGTTTGTTTCTAGCCAAGAATGATATCTATACAATGTAAATTGCATGAAGCTTATCAGAAGATAGTGGATCAGGACAGATAAGTCATTTAAATTAGCCTGGATCCAGATGTGCATCTGGTGTGTGTATAACCACTGGCCTAGAAGACTCGGTAAGCAATTCTGTCTAGAATCAAGAACATGATCTGGTGATCAAATAGACAGACCATGTTTGGTATTTCTGAACTATTGCGTGTAGATGATAGAACAGAATCTCCATTTCTGATTTGCACATTTGTAACCTATATTCATTGTTGAGTGTGAAACATTTTCTTATGTCTAGTTGGGAAATCCAAGACTCTTCTCTAATTGTTCTTTTGCTTCTTTAAAAATTTTTATTGATTTCAGAGATGGAGGAAGAAGTAGAGAGAGATAGAAACATCAATGATGAGAAAAACTGACGGGCTGCTTTCTGATCCCCTCCTACTAAGGATCAAATAACTTGAAAATATTTTGTATATTATAAAAGTGTCACATGATCATAGATTTTTCTCATTTATAATAATTTTATTATTTGTTTACCTATGTCAAATTTTTTTCTAGATGCTTCTCTTTCAAATGACCAAGTATTTTTTTTTTAAATTGCCATATGACATAAAATGCTACAGATTTTATAAAAACTCAGGACGTTAATTTTTAAGAAGCACAGTAAACAAACAACAAAGGAGAAAAAAATAATTAGCAGTATATCCAAAATGTCAAGTAGCATCAGTACCATGTGCCCAGGTGTTCATCAGAGGGAGCAATTACCACTTCCTGAGAAGGACCAGAAAGGATTTCAAGAAGGAGAAAGGATTTGAGCTGGCCCTGTAGGATTCAGAGAGGTGAAAGAGCAAGCTAGGAGAAAGCATTTTAGGTGCGAGGAGGGGAGGAACATAGGCCAGTGAGGAAAGTAACTTTCAAAAGAAATGAGGGAAAAGAGCCCAGCACAGCAAATGGCATTCGCTAGCTTCCTTCAGGGCAGGTGCTACATTCAGTTGCTGGTGGCATTCAGTTGCTCAGGGTGGGTGGAGACCTGAGAGGGGGAGAGGAGGGTATGTATAAAAGTCAAAGTCCAATACAGGTCATTTGACTTTTTCCTGCTTCTTAGCTGAGCACTTCAGCTAACTCTGCAGGGCCACTTCACAGATGTGTGCCTCCGGCCCCAGAAGGGACTGTGAGTCAGCAGAGGGCAGAGGCATTGCCTGGAAAGTGTCCTGCTGGGGAAGAGGCATCAACTTGGTCTATGATGTCACATAATTGGGTAAGGCAGGCCTTCTGTTGTCTTAAGCAAAGACAAACGCAGAGTACTACAGTTATTTTATAATTAACTAGTTATCTAACCTGGAAGTCTAGGCACTTCCCTCACCTGTTGCAATTTCTTTCTTTTTTCAGAATCCGACAGATGGTATTTCTAATCCACTATTTATTAAGTTGATAAGAATTCTTGAACATTTATTATGTATTAGGCACTCAATTATTTGAGGCATTACAAAGAAGTAAGACATAATCCTGCCCTTTATTATTATTATTTTTTAAAAATTTATCATTATTGTTGAAAATACTACAGATGCCCATTCCCTTCCCCCCTCTCTCTGCTGACTCCCTCCAATCTGCTCCCATGCCCCACCCCCAGGCCTTCACTGCACTATTGTCTGTGTCCCTGGGTTATCCTATATAATAAAAGCCTAATATGCAAATTGACTGAACAGCAGAACGACTGGTGGAAAGACTGGTTGCTACGACACCCACTGACCACCAAGGGGCAGATGCTCAATGCAGGAGCTGCCTCCGGCCAGCAGGCTCCAGGCCAGCCAAGGTGGGTGCCAGCAGGGGCCCCTCTAATTACCCCGTAGGTCTCCCCACAGAGGGAGGCCATTGGCCATGACAGCAGAAGGGAGGGCCGGCAAGTGGGCGGAGCCAGGCCAGACAAGGCAGGTGTCAGTGGGGACCCCCCAATTGCCCTACTGGTTGCACCACAGATCAGCCCTGATTGTTGGCTAGGTCTAGGGACCCTACCTGTGCATGAATTTCGTGCACCAGGCCTCTAGTATATACTGTATATAAGTTCTTCCGTTAATCTCCTTCTACCCCCCTCCCCGACTCTGCTCTGAGTTTCATCAGTCTGTTCCATGCTTCCATGTCTCTAAACTTACAGTTAAGGCGAAGGAGTTAGGGCAAATAGATGATTACTATATGCAAGGAATAATGTTTAGGAACAGTATTTCAGAATATTAGATGTCAGCCAATGAGTTTTATTGGTACTGAATTAACACCAGTATCACTCTTATTGGAGATGATTTATAGGTGGACTGTGGATGACAGAAAACAATATGACATAGAGACAGTGGACTAGAGAGGGAAAACAGGAGGTTTATCTTTGGGCTAAATATCTGTGATTAAACTTTCCCCACCCACATTGGAGCAGACAGCAAAGAAAGTCAGTGGAATCCTTGAGGAGTGCCCCATTTAGAAGTTGACTGTCTGATGAGTGATGCTATGCTAATTACCAACAGGAGTGGCAACATCAAAGCAACATCACATGAGAGAGTCCACAACAGCCTGTCAAGCAATGCAAGAGGATGGCAGGCATGGTAAATACTAATTCCTTGGTAAGGCCTACGCACCACTCTTTACTGCTAAAGCAACTGGAGGTCACATTAAACAGGCTAAGGCAAGAACAGCTATCTCTTCTATTGCACCTTTCACATACTGGGTGTCTACACTCTTCAGCGAAAGTACATGCAGTATTTTTTTAAAATATGTTTTATTGATTTTTTACAGAGAGGAAGGGAGAGAGCTAGAGAGCTAGAAATATCGATGAGAGAGAAACATGGACCAGCTGCCTTCTGCACACCCCCTACTGGGGATGTGCCCGCAACCAACATACATGCCCTTGACCAGAATCGAACCTGGGACCTTTCAGTCTGCAGGCCAACGCTCTATCTACTGAGCCAAACCGGTTTCAGCTACATGCAGTATTTAGTTCCACTGCACATGACTTATTGTGATCAGAGTTATCAGTTCTTTCTAAGGAATCTGTTTCAAGTTGATATGATTACAGTGCATTTTGGTCAATCATGTAAAACAGCAATTTTCTTCTTCCTCTCCACTACATTTCAGCAACTTAAAAGTCTCTCTTAGGCTGACATTTTACATCAGCATTTTCCAAGATGCATTCTGTGCTAACAAATTCTCTCTCTGCTTGAGGAGACAAATTTCCAGTTACGTAACCCAACTGTTTGTAAAATTACAAAGGCAAAGCCACACCACACTTGACTGTAGTTAGAAGAAAAGGTTGGACCTTTCCGTGGTCCTAATAAAAGCAGTTTAGACATATCTGAGACTTCCATATGACTAACTTCTTTTATTAGAAGGAAAAATCGCTGCCAAATTGGCAAATTGGATGATGAAGTGTAACACTTGAGAAATGTTCAGTGCCTAGCATCAGTCAGAATAAAACACAAGGGAAAGGAGGGCGGCTCAAAGCCTGGTCCCATTGCCCAAGAGCCAGCAATCCCACCCCCCGGCTGCCATGCCAGGGCCCACAGTACTGCACACCCTACAAATGGGAGGGAGAAGCCCTATCAGGTCAAGGAAAGGCTGCTCAACATTCACAAAAGCATATTTTAAAAACCAAAGAATGATCTCACTTACTAAAAGAATTTTCTCTAAGCGGGTCAAGAATCATAGCTACAGCATTTCCCCCTGAGCTAACTGTGTGCTTAGTCAGTGATACCAAACTTTAAACTAGTTTGTTGCTGATTCTCAGCACAGTTAGAAGTGCCGCTGTAGGCCAGAGTGGTAGAGCACTTCTTAAGATATGGCTCTTAAGAAGTAAAGAAGATGCTGAAACCGGTTTGGCTCAGTGGATAGAGCGACAGCCTGCGGACTGAGGAGTCCCGGGTTCGATTCTGGTCAAGGGCATGTACCTTGGTTGCGGGCACATCCCCGGTGGGGGGTGTAGAGGAGGCAGCTGATCGATGATTCTCTCTCATCGATGTTTCTAACTCTCTGTCTATCTCTCTTCCTCTCTGTAAAAAATCAATAAAATATAGATATATTTTTAAAAGGAAGTAAAGAAGATGTGGTAAGAAGTAAAATGGCTTTGCTGCCTTAGTAGCCATAGGATGAGGTTGTTTGAAAATTAATTTTTTAATCTATCATCTTCTTAAAAAATACTAAGGATGTCAGTTGGAGTCCATTCTTGGAGGAAAGGCTTTAGGGGACACACACACACACACACACACACACACACACACACACACGCACGCACGCGCACACACACGCATATACACATGTACAGGTAATTTATAGATTTGTATGAAGGACAGCAATTGAGTTGCAAAAAATCAGATTAGGGTAGGTGATGAGACTTGTCCTGAAGCTATTTTTGCATGGTATGCACTCTGCTTTTTACTTAGTTCATAAGGTTAACTGTGGAGCTTTAGGGTAGGGAACTGATGGAGATTTGGGGGGAGGTGCTGGTCTAAGCCATCCCATTGACACTGCCACTAATCATGAGCAAACCTAGGTGAAGTTTATTTCTAGATCATTCTCAAATCATTATCCAGTTCAATAGTATTTTTGTTCTCTGTCCTACCTTCCCCTATTCAATCCTGCCCCCAGAAAAGCATTCCCATCTATCATTTATCCTTCTGTGGCTTTTAATTTGATATACTGTTTCTCAGAACTCACCCCGTTAAAGGGGTTTCAGCTAACAAACACAAGGTAGGAAGATTTGGTTCTGTTTAGGATGAAGGGGACCTTTACCCAAGGTCCTAAATGCATTTTTTTTTTTTACCTGGGTGAGATTTTATGTTACCATAATGCACTGGCTTCATAAAAATAACACCTTTGTGTCAAAGGCGGTGAGGCACTTTGGGGACCTGAAACACAGACTCGGAGTCACCGGCTGTAATTCCAATGTTGCCACCAATAAACAGTAAACATGGTGCGACTGTAACGTAATCTCTCATTGCCTTTCTCCCGGCAGACATTAGAGGACATTTGGATTTTTGAAGGGACAGGGACACACAAACTTGATATTTAAATTTCTTAGCCATAAGAGAGAGGAGTCATTTCATTTTGTTTTGTAAAGTCCAAAGGTCCATATTTTATTAGGGAGAGGGGGAATGCTCATAAAAACTGTACGCTGACAATAAGTGATGATGAACCTAACGAAACTCCCTGCAGAGAGCTTGGTAAATGTGTATGAACAAAGATTATTAGTAATTACCGGAATGCTACACGTGCTCCTTAATAAACACTTAAGAAACCCACTAATGAGTCAGAGATTAACAGACTAAAGGTTTGCAATTACAGAACACATTAAAAGGATAACTGTGGGAAGATTAAATAAAGATTTTAATTCACTGTAATTAGCCTATCTTACCAAATGAGATGCTACTCCCAAGGGGTATGTTTGTCTTCTTGCTGGTTGATGGAGCATGGCCTAAGTCAGACTGAACACGCAGATACACGTCCGAGATTGGGAAATTGAGGTGCACACCCCTCGCTGACAAACTTTGGGGAAAGGCCCTGAAAAGCACACCTTTAGAAAAATTCCCACCATGTTTGTTTCCTGAACTTGGAAGTGTAACCAGTGAGGCCTCCCTGAAGGCAGAAACCCTGTTCCCAGGAAAGGCTGCCCCGGCCCTGGGCCTCTGCATCCCCCAGCCCTGCAGAGAGACCCTTCAGATGGTGGGGAGGGAGGGTGCTGACTTCAGAGATGATTCTGTCAAGTTGTTTATTGTGTTTGTTTGTTTGTTTTTATTTTTTCAGTTCTAGAAAGGAAGATTTCCTTCTAAGTTTTCTCTACCTCCATTGTTTTATTGTTTCAGTTTTAAGCACCCGGTGATTGTGAATGGTAATTAGAGGGGGAAAAAATAGCTGGCATTTTAATTTCAGATTGATACTAAGCCATGACATTGCCATAGCAACGAGGAGTAAAGTCCTTTCCTCAGGTTGGAAGGGTGTGGTTTGGTGCCAGACACACATCTCCACCTCCACGCTGCCTGAGCGCCCCCCTGCAGGCCGCTGAGGCTAAGAGTTCTTGGGACTCAGAGGTGAATAAGCCACGGATTGTGCCCCCTAGAAGGGAGCAAACATGCGAGGGGCAGGGAGGTGTTAGTAAACAAGCGGAATAGAAATATTAAATAGAGATCCTAGCAACCTGGTTTGCCCACGATTTAAGCATTGCCTTCGTTTGCTGGGTTCACAGTCTGCGCCTGGCATGAATTAACACCACAAAACAAAGCTAACAAACCTACAAGCATCTTGAGTTTGGCTGTGCCCCCGGCAGTGAGCGCTGAATGAAGTTCTAAGATGTACTCATACAGGTTTGGCAGTTTTATCAAATTATTCTAAAAATTTGGGGAAAAGAAAAAGACTTTTCCTGATTGCTGCTTAGTCAACTTCCCAGAAGCATCTCTTTATAAAAGAAATAGAAATCTATACCTGGAAATGAATAATAAGTAAATAAATGTCCTTTGCCTGTTCAAAGTGTGAGTGTCTTTACTCGATGTAGGCAGGGCTAGGTGGGCTGGGCTATGCTTTGACTTAGTGTTTATGATATTGTAAAGGAGACTAATAAATTTCTCTCCATGATTATAAAACAGTTTATAATTTGAAGAACTATGTAACCTGGAGTGCTCTGTCAGCCTAGATAATTGCTACAGATAAAATAACAACATCTTGGCAAGGCCACAAAAGCAAGGGAAATCTGTACTGTGTAATTTTGAACACGTTTTTTAACAAAGCCTCAAAAAATATTATCTCTCTGAAATATCAGATCAACCTAGATAGACTAATTATACCTTAAGTAATTTCCTGTGATCCTAGACACATCTAATTGCAGTCTCATTTCATAAGCCAAGAAGATTTAAAGTCTGCTGTTCTGTCACTGTGCATTTCACAATTTATATCTTAACAGTATTTAAAGAACCTATAAAAGATTCATCATTTTTTCCAACCACAATTTCGTGACAATAAACATTTACCTATTTGTCCCTGATTATTGTGATAAAATAGATCTAATTTTGTGCATCTTACACAATTATAAGACATATTTCTAGTATTTGAATCTGCAAAAAATTGACATTGTAAAATGAATCATGATAAGAGACTTCATTCTACCATCTGGCACAAGTTCTTCCAGTTGTGTATATTACTTATGGGATAATAACTAAGTGTACTGACATATAATTTTAAAATCTACTTTAATGGCAATATGCTAGTTAACAAGTTAGAGACAAATGATCATTAGAGATTACAACCTAAATCTAATAATATTAACCCACAAGCAATAAAATAGGCTAATTGACATAGCTGTATAATTGAAATGCTCCAAGCATAAACTGGTCTCAATTAAACAAAAGCTTGACTGGCGTGACTCTCAGACATTTTGTTTTGTGAAATGCATGTGACATTATAATCCTATACTTAATATTAGATGAGAGTGCTGCCACTCTTTGAATGTACACATATGTACTGTATATACATTCAATTAAATTTACATTTAATGTCAACAAATAACCTCACTTCCAGACCCACATTTTCCCAAGTGCACAGGGAAATAGCTGGCCATGACAGTGGTTCATTAGTATGAAACTAATTTGTGTGTGAGAATGAGGGAAGGATGGCTCCCATATCGGGAATGAAACCCATTATTGAGGCAATGAGAACAGAGAGAGCTACATCGACTTCATCAGTCACATGTTAAAATTATAATAGTCATGACAAGTATCAAAGTTTCCCCACATTCCCCAAATAATTAGTTTTTAAAAACTTGAACTTCCCCCCCAAAAGAGAAAAGTTAGCTCTCTTCTTTCTCTCTCTGATCCTCCCCCTCTTCCTCCTTGGGTGCTAGCATTCACCAATGACACCTACTGCCTGGTGACAGAGAACCACACAGCATCATTCGCCATCAGCCCATTGCTCAGGACGGGACTGAAGTTCTGGATTTCTGGCTTCCATAAAATATTGCCAGGGAATTAGAAAGCAGAACCCTCTCACTGGCCCTGGGAACTCGGGAATTAATTGTGCACTAGAAAGCCTATTCCAGGGTCCCAGTAAGGAAGCTGTCAGAGAACGTAGAGTCTCTGGAGACCTAACATACCATTCCACGTTTTCACTGATCAATGTGCTGATTTTATGGTTTAGCACTAATGAGGAATGGTACTTTGCAATAATGTCAAAGAAAGGACAAAAAGTGGGTTGTTTCTTTGCATTTGTAAGCATAAATGCTTATGCTTGAAAAAAAATCTGGAAAGTGAAGATAACTAAACTTGGCTAATAAGGAAGAACACATGCTTAAGTCTATCATAGTTGAGGAAAATTTCAAGGGACGTTTTTATTGTTATACCGTGATTGACCTCCTATGTGACCAAGATTTGGATGACTTATCAGTTTTAAATGTGGACACTGTTTTCAAAAGCATTTCATAGGTGGCTGGAACCCCCAATGACAAAGAAATGGTAACCATCTTGCTTAGTTGTAAATCACTTTTAACTTTGAGAGCAGTTTTACACAGATGATCTCATCTCAGGCTCCCCTTAGTCTCACAGTTCCTTATATTTGTAGGGCTAAAATCACTTGAAAAAGAAAAAGAGGAAAAATATAAAATTGAAGTTAGAAAGACATCAGACTAGAGGGAATCGGTTTACTGAAGTCTCTCAGCTGTACTACAGATTCGTCTCTCTACTTCAGTCAATGACCAGTAAAGTTGGTTCTATGAACTCTGGTTTTTTAGTTGTCAAAAAGGGAATAATGTTACTTGCATGTCAGCCAACAACCTTTGTGGTTTACCTCTGGAACTCTAAGGAAATCAGCCCTGAATGAATTGGGCTGGAGGGAGCCAGGTTTCAGAGATGCACCAATTGTGTTCATTTACTTTGAGTTGTCACCGGCAGGAGTATAGAATGTGGATGGAGAGAGATCTCTTCATGGGGAGGTGGGGTGGTCATCTTTGTAAAAGAATTTAGATGTCCACTTCTTTGAAGAGCAAAAGACATCATGTGATTCCTTTCAGCCCTCTCATTGTAGATACTGGGTTAATACATTCTGGACCTTTCCAAAAATATATTTCTGTATTTATCTAGCACCTATTCTATGGTGTGTATTTATTTCCAAATGTTTAAAAACCTACTGTGTGACTAGGGAACACCCTCAAGACCAATATCAACTAATGAGCTTTATAACTTTCTCTGTTTCTGTCTCTCTCTCTCCTTCTTCTTCTCCCTCCCTCCATTTCTCTTTCTCTCCACTAAATATTTTGATAATGAATATTCCATTATGTCATGAACCCACGCTCAAAAGAGCCCCAGCGGAAGGGTGTGTTTTCCTTATTATCATCAAATAACATACTAAAAATAAGTAAAAGTCCTTAGAACACTGGCAACCGAAGAGATGTGTAAATTATTTCCACCCAGCAGCAGGCTTAACTTGTCTCCAGAACTTGTACAGAAGACTATGCTTTGCTAATTAACCAAATGTTTAATAAATAAAAAAACGACTAATATTTTTGGCAGAATTACAAGTGAGTACTTTGGCAGGTAGCAAAGCACTACAAGACAGTTCAAGTCATTTAATTTTATAAAATGCTGATCTTATTCCAACTACCAGCTTTTATTTAAATGTAACCCTGCATTTTAGAATGCAATTACCTTAAAAACAAAAAAATCAAACAAACAAAAAAAACCCTCTCTGCTCCACTAATTAAGATGCAGACATTTGGTTATCTTGGTTAACCTAGGTTACCTAAAATCTTAAAAAACTAAACATAAGGCATTCACTTAAAATGAGACTCAAGTAAGGAACTGGTAGTGAATACATAAGGTTGACCCCCCTCCTTCACACTATTGCTAGAAGAGCTTCGGTTGTGTCAAATAAAACTCAGTGCACTCTCATTCAAACAATCATCAAATAAGTATGAAGGTTAGATTTAAACATTTGGAGATTTATTCTCTCCAGTCACAAGTAAAACCTTATCATTGAGTATAAAAGAACAGAAAGTGTTTGGAAACAGTGGAATTTACAGAGAACTCAAGCCAACTAACATTTTAGTGGCTCTATAATATATAGGCTTCACACTCTGCTTTATCAAGACATCAACTTCCTTCCAGGAGTTTGCATTCCAATTGGAGACAAACAGGTAACATTCCAGCATTAAAAATAGGCAAGTCTTCCCAGATTTATCATATTCTTGCTTGCTTCTTTAGATAGTACACAGGGAACCCAATATAGCATTTTTGTAGTCCTGCGGTTGGTAGGGACCTTCTGAATGGGAGTTATCCTGTGTTATTGTTACACAGCGATCTCCTCAGGCCTGGAAGGCTTGGACAGGCCAGTCCACACTTTAACGGCCTCACGGTGTTTTGCTGATTGCTTTCCCTGTATGGTTTTGTCCCGCATGCCCCTAAGCCACTTTCCCTGCTCCCCTCACCTCTCCCCACTCTTTCCTGCATTCCTCCTATGACCTGTAATCTGTCTCTCATGACCAGCAGTGAACTGAGGACCGTATAACCAGGTTGGTCATGGCTCTTAGTGAGGGCCTGAGGGGCCTACTATGAATCGGGTCCATGAACATCAGTGTTTGGCCTTTGCAACATCAATTTTGGCTGTTCAGAGACCGTCGATGAGTGTGTTTTGTCTCTCAGTTCTGAGGTTCTGAGAAATGTGGCCTCTGGCTGAATCTGAACTTCCTCTGAGAATAAGCTGTCCTGAGAGAAGGGAAGAGCAGATAGCCCGGTGTCTTTCCACCGGTGTCTTCTCCCCTAGGCTCTGTGGTCCTGCTCAGGGAGAACTCCTCAGGCAGGTGCAAGGATGGCGCTGTGCATATGCTGCTATCCCTTCGGGATCTCTCCAGTTCAAGGGCTTAAGAAAGAGTCCTTTATTGAGAACTAATTTATAACTTGGGTTGAGGGTGAGGACGATGCCACAAAGCACAGCTGTCGCCAGCCACGACGATCCCTTCTTCATCGTGTCCCCCCATTTGTTGTGTGCATTCCAAGTCTGTTTGTCTCTGCAAACAAAATGCCTTTCCATGTGTTTGTGTTTGTTTTCTTCCCCATGGACTGTGTGGTGTCTATTATTTAGATTCTCACAGATGCATGCTTAGTTTGAAAAATTGAGAAAAATGTGAAGATGACTTTTGAAAAATCTAAATAGGGAAGAGATAAAAAGAGAGAGGGAGGGAGGAAGGAAGAGAGGGAGAGAGGAGGGGAGGAAGGAAGGGAAGGAAGGAGGGAAGGAGGAAGGAAGAGAGAGAGAGAGGGAGGAACAGGGAGAGGGGGGGGGGAGAGAGAGAGACAGAGAGAGAGAGAGAGAGAGAGAGAGAGAGAGAGAGAGAGAGAGAGAGAGAGAAAAGAAAGGATTCTACTTCCCAGTAAAAAAAATACTTTTGGAACTGCTAAGCCCACTCTTACTCATGTGCACTAGGTCAAATTTTGGCAGAAATCATGGAACATCTGCAATTCCATACTTTGAATTGTCTCTTTAAAAAAATCTTAATATAATTTATAGAATTGTTGGCATGTATTCCCTAATTTTTTCATTTTCTTGAATGTAGACAACTTGGGAAAAGAGGATTGAAGAAATAAGTATTTTTATGGTTTAGTTATTATATTCACAACTTTAAATAAGCAATATCAAGAGAGATTGCTGCAATTAAGATAGATTTAAATAGATAAAACGCCATGCAATTTCTGAATGTTTTTATGACTTAAGAAAATATTTTGCCACAGGTAAACAAGTATACAATTAAAGATACCAGACTTTCAGATATAAATAAGATTTTAAAATTTTTGAAAATATTAAGTTTGAATATTCTAGAAATATTAGGCATAAATAAATACCCTTCCCCCCCTACATTGCAATACCTATCTTTAGCTTCACCAAGGGCTTTAACTGCTAGAACTGATATGTCTCAAGGACTGAAGAGAAGGAGGGGGCCATTAGAGAGAGCGTGTGAGGCCAGGAGGTATAATGAGTTCTCTTGGGACTGGGGTGAGGGAAATCCATCAGAGACCACCATGGAAGTGATAAGTCCACCTCAAGCCTCCTGATCCCTTTGCCGGTATGTGAAGTTGATGCTGGGAGATACCTGCACAACCAGGTAGTGAGGAGATCCCCAGCCCCCATACACCAAGTGTAGGTAATCGTTTCTTTCAATGGAATCTCACTGAAGTAGTGTGTGTCATTTCTAGACTGAGGCTTTGAGGAAGTGAGTGAGGCTTCTCCATTCCCTCTTGTTCCACCTGCAAGATAAACTTTGTGAGGTACATTTTCACATCAAGACTAGTTACTTATCACACCAGCTCTGCATCACCTGCAAGAAGGAAGTTCTAGTGGGCACAGAGCCACGATATGAAAGGAGCCTACATCACACACTGAGGAAAACTTCCTACCCTGGAAATACTCACAGCGGAGTACTATGTGAGTGTATTTTATTGGGGTAAACCACTGAAACTTAGAGGGTTATTTGTTACTGTATCTAGATTTGCCTTAACTGATCCAAGAATCAAGAATGTCCTGTCTCGGCCTCTCTCTGCAGACCTGTTCCTTCTATAATAGTCACTTGTGCTTCCTGTTCACACCCCCCCCCCCCACACACACACACAACACTGACTTGGACAGAACAACCAGCCTCAGTGTAATAGGACACAAACCTAATACCCACCCTTTACTCCTTTCTGCCACCACATGTGCCAAATAGCTTTCATTTGCTCCTCGAGGTTCACTCTCTACCCTTTCCCACCCTGTTCACTGCCCTGAGAGGTGATCTGAATGGATTACATCAAAAGATACCCGTGTTCTCTGCCTCTCAGTTAGAAGTGGTCAATGAAAAGCCCTGGCAGGTGACAGAAGAAAGGGACCAAAACGCGTTTGTGGCAGTATCTGTCTGGCTCCTTCCTGTGAGGCTTCCTCAGACTTGTCTCTGTCCCCAGAAGTTCACTGCTCCTCTTACGCAGCCCTCTCTTCATGGCTTTCATCTTTCAAGCTCTGTACCTTTCCCTTCACACATGCATTCGAACTTAGAGGCAGTGACAGCTTCACCTCCTGCTGCTGGTAGCCCCAGGACCCTGAGCTCTGCCTTCCCATTTCCTTACACCCTGCCCATACCTACGTTTGTAAGAAATCCATTTATATACGCTCTTCAAATCATCCTAATTTGAGAGTGTCACCTGTTTTCTGTAAGTTTTCTCACTACCAACCCATATCACAGTTAAAATTCTTTAGGGAGTCAGCTGGCTCCCACTGGCTCACTTAGCCACGCTCAGGGGATGGAGTTATTGTGCAAACGTGGCCATCAAGCCCACCCCTTCAGGCCAGACTGAGTCATGGCAACTTCCACAGAAGGAGGACGTTTGCAGGCACCTCAGACCATGCCTACTCCTCCTCATCTGTATGATGGCTATCATCTGCTTTTGTGTCCCCCCACCACCCGCCCAATAATTTGCTTCACCACGGAGAGAGACATTACTGCTTTCTACAGGACTGTGCATTGTACATAGTACACAATCCTTCTTCACCACGTGGAGTCCAAGTCTTTACATTGAGAAATAGAAATGCTCATAAAAACAAAAAGAGAGAAGTATAAATAAACATAGAATCATGTTTTTGCTGTGTTATTTCTTTGGGGGGGATGGATATGTGTGTCAACCTGGATATGCCACAGATATTTCATATCGTATTTGTATATAAAGAACGAATCACAAAATTCTTTTTCACATTTATTTGCTATTATTCACATTGGTTTACTGCCATTAGTTCCCAACAAAAAGATACTAGATAAGCACCCAGATGTATGAAAATTATTATTATACCGAACATCTCAACACCTCCCTCAGCATGAAAAGTGTCTCACACAGGGGGGCAGGCATTTTTGGTAAAGTGTCTAATTTAAGGCATTGCAAAGGTTGTCTGTGTGAATATCCAGGTACAGAATTCAAGCATTCCATTTTTTTAGGGTTTATTTTCTCTAAATATTTTTTTTCTAGTATATTAGAAAGTCTTTGGTGATAACAGTTGACCCTTTTTCTTATTTCAGAAAAAGGAGAACTAGAAAACTCATCCCTCCCCTAGAAGAAGATAAAATGAGGGGAAATATATTTTTTACTGTTTAGTTTACAAGTTTCATGTTTTATATAAGCTTAAGATAGAAAGTTATTTTTTCCCAAATTAATATATTCTTAAAGAATATTACCATTGCCCTTCACCATACGTAGGAAATCCACACCAACCCCTCTTCAATATCCCACATCATCAATTGAATGACTTGGGACGTATGCAACAGCTTAAACTCACCAGGACCTCTTGATGAGATTCAAAAAGGAGGATGGTATCTGATTTTGTGGGTTTGTTTGTTTCTTAAGTCATAGCTTGTTCAATTAGCCATGTTCTCCTCTCTCCCATACTTCTGCCTTTTCTCTACCCAGCCTGCCAGCACACACATGTGGATAGCTAAAACCAAGGAGATAACTGCACTTAGAAATCAGTCCAATGGCTAGTACAGCCACTATGAAAAACAGTCTTGCACTTCCTTAAAAAATTAAGAATAGAGTTACCATATGGCCCAGCAAAAACGTGAAAACATTTATTCACAAAGATATATGCACTCCAGTGTTCACCAAATAATTATTCACAGTGGCTAAAGTGTCCTTCGATAGAGGATTGAATAAAGAAGACGTGGTACTTGAATACTACTCATCCATAAGAAAAAATAAAATACTGCCATTTGTGACAACATGGATGGACCTTGAGAATATCATACTAAGCGAAATAAGTCAGTAAAAGCTAAGAACCATTTGATTTTACTCATATGTGGGTATAAAACTGGGAAACTCATAGACACAGATAACAGTATGGTGGTTATCAGAGGAAGAGGGATGGGGAAGTGAGGGCAAGCAAAGGGAGCCAAATATATGGTGATGAATGTGAACTGACTTTGGGTGGTGGGTACACAATACAATATATGGATTATGCATCATAGAACTCTACGCTTGAAACTTATGATATATGATCCTAATAACCAATGTCACCCCAATAAATGTAATAAAAATTAAAGGTTAAAAACACACACCAACTATTTAAATAATATTTTAATTTTATGTTGATATTTCTTAAAAAAAGAGAAATAAATCAGTCCAGCACAGAAGCAATTTCTTTACTCTGATTTCTACTGCATCAGTAGAAAGCAATTTCTCTTTATTTAACATGTTTCTTCTAAACAATAACTGCATACAAAAAGACTATTAAAATAGCAGTAGGAGTATGGAATCCACAAAAGCTTAAAACTGCACCATCCAATATGGTAGTCCCTGATCACATGTGGTTAGTGAGTAGTTGAAATGTGGCTAGAGCAACTAAGGTAATAAATTTATTTTAATTAATTTAGATTTAATTTAAAAGCTCAAGTGTAAAACATTTTCCCATTAAACCTAACTTCATCATTTTGCTAGGTCTAAACTTTATTTTAATCCTTGCATTCTATAAAAAGTATTTGAGTAAGCATGGACTTTTTTACTTTAAAAAGTGTGGCTAATAGCATATTATGGCTCACAATATAGTTCTATTGGAAAGCTCTGCTTAAAAAGCTTTTTTTTTTTTTTTTTTGCATACAGTTCATACCCAGAATTTGTGGGGAAACATCTCTAGTACATAGAGTAGGTACAGAGTTAAAAAAAATATTCTGAATTTCAAAATCAGCTCTCCTCTTATAAGCCTAGTATTATTTATTGTACAGTTCCTCATTATTTGAATTGTTTATATGTTTAAAATAAGTTTCCACCATAAGATAATTTTATTATGCTGGTTTTCAACTAGGTGTGTGTTTCTTTCTTTTATTCTTTTTCTTTCTTTTTTTCTTTCTCTCTTTTTTTTTTTTTTTTTTGAATCCTCACCTGAAGATATGTTTTTATTGATTTTAAAGAGAGAGGAATGGAGGAGAGAGAGAGAGAGAGAGAGAGAGAGAGAGAGAGAGAGAGAGAGAGAGAGAGAGAGAGAGAGAGAGAGAGAGAGATGAGAGAGACACCCACCCAGTACTGGGGATCAAATCCCTAACCGAGGTGTGTTAGGTCCGTGCCCTGACTGGGAATTTGTGTAAAGGAGGAAGCTCCAACTAACTAAGTAACCGGGCTGGAACTCCCTGATGATTTTTGAACAATTTTTGTTGTTGCTAATCCTCATCTGAGGATATTTCCCATTGATTTTTAGGGAGAGTGGGAGAGAGTGGAAAGGAAGAGGAGAGACACAGAGAGAGAAACCTGGCGATGGAGCCCACAACCAAGGTTTGTGCCCTTGACCAAAATCGAACCTGATGCTCTATCCACTGAGCTAAACCCGCTAGGGCTCTTGAACATTCCTTTATGAGATGTGTCAACTCTTAGAATGAAGCAACAGTGCCTGTAAGGCAAAAAGTTTTCTGTTAAATTCAAAATGGATTCTACTGAATTAGATTCCAAACCAAATTAAGAACATTAAAAAGACTCTAAAATACACAAAGTTCTTTTCCTTCAACTATTTGAGTTTCAGCTGAAGATACCAGAGTACTCTTTTCTAAGCCTAAAATTTGAGAAAGATCAGTACATAGATATGCTCAAATCATTTCCATGTCCTCTTTGCTAGCTTGATAAGAATTTAATAAAACCTTCCGAACATAAGGAATACATCTCATAAAAGACCACAGTATGGTCTTAAAAAACAAACAACAAACGCCTCACAGAAAACAGAAAGAGCCATTTTCTCAGGGCAGTGCTGGGGAGAGCTTGGAGCTGTATATGGAGAGATAGTTACTTGAAGATTACAAGAGTGTGATAAAAATTAAAAAGTGCTTTTTCTTCCCAATCAACCTAATGACTTCACAAAATAATACACATATCTTCATTATAAGTCATAACTATGATCTGAAATCTTCCAATTTAAATTTATGCCTCTTTGTTTTTCCTTAGACAGGACAAGAGACAAAAACTGGAAAGTTTGGGTCATATGGATCATGGCAGCACTGCTATGTCTGGAATTTTCTTATAAATATCCTATTGCTTTGAGGCTCGCAGGCCTGGCTAAAACAGCAGGGACAATCTCATTTGCACTTTTATAGTTGTAGAGGGATTTTCAAGAGTTAAAACAATTTTCCATAATATTCGGTATTAACTCAATGGAGCTGAAGTGTGATTATTACACCTTTTCATGCTTTTCTGCAGGCTGACAATTTGGAAGTAATTTTAGAAAAACAAACAAAATTATAAACAAACACCAACAGGAGGGCATTCCTGGGTATTCAAAAGAATCTACTTTGCAACAAATTTTTACTGCCTGTTTGCAGCTTTATGCCTTTTTAAGATTATTTTTTTAAACGCTATAAATGACTGTTTCTGCCCTTGTGAAAATCATTACTTCAAAGGAACATTCTGTGGCACTCTACAATGACTAAACAAACCTCAGAAAACAAAGTGGATACCACCCTTTCTTGTGTGGTTAATCAGCAAAAAACATTGTATCGGAATCTAATTTTACTTATTAAAATAAATGCTCATTGTTTACCAAAGTCTGAGTAATTTACTTTGCTTAAAATTAGAAAATTCACTAATTTCACTAAAATGTGAAACTTCCATCTAAGTCTATTAAAGTTAATTTTTCAATCCCTCTATAAAGTACATAGTAAACTCTACCAGGCATAAGGATACTAAAAAAGCTGACATACAAGGAAATTTAAAAATCAGAGTCAATGAGAAGGGAATTCAAGGTAAATATACAGTACTATTAAAATAAATTTTATATATACACACACAAAATAAATAAACGCCTAAAGGAGATAGAATATACAAACCGAGCTGATAGATTGGAGACTAGGCGGGGTTAAATGCAGAAAACGTATCTGGAGCAGTTAACTCGTGATGCCACGAGGGACAGTCCTGGGCAGCGGGCAGAAGGCTTTCGTGGGTGGATGGGATATGGAAGCAGCACAGAAAAAAGCTTTGTTACAGTTTTACCAGTAAAAGAAGATATGTGTATATCAGTAAGGGCCAATAATCTTTCCCTAAGAATTAACATGATTTTTTAAAGTTTAGGAGGAATGTCCTAGTAGTTTAGAAAAAAAAAAAAAGTGTGAGTAAAAAAAAAAGTATGCCTAAAAAACGGGCAAAAATGGGAGCAGATTATCAAGCAGTTGATTTCTATCTATTTAGGAAAGGGCATTGGCTTCCACTGAACTTGGCTTTGTGAAAGGACAACTGTGCCAGACCAGTTTAATTTCCTCCCATACAACAGTGACAGGCAATGTCAACCAACAGGAAGCAATAGCAAATAGGATGTTAAAAGAGCCCAGGCATGAGAGAACCAAACTCTGGAATGCAAATTTGATAATGGGGTTGGCATTGTAGGGGTGTGCACAGGTTTGGCTCAGTGGATAGAGCATTGGTCTGCGGACTGAAAGGTCCCAGGTTTGATTCCGGTCAGGGGCATGTACCTTGGTTGCGGGCACATCCCCGGTGGGGGGGTATGCAGGAGGCAGCTGGTCATTGTTTCTCTCTCATTGATGTTTCTAGCTCTCTATCTCTCTCCCTTCCCCTCTGTAAAAAAATCAATAAAGTGTATTAAAAAAGTCCACACTTTCTCTGTGGAAACATCATTTATTTAAAATGGAATAAGGTGGATAGCAAAGCCATAGCAGACTTCTAACAAGCATGCATTTGCTGAATTAAAGCAGCAATCAGATGTATTTCTTAAATGCAGAAGATCTTAAATTTCTTTAAAACACTTAGGGATAAAGAAACCTGTCAATTCTAGGGCTCGTTTATCCCTCACCCCTGTCCTTCTGTGCATTTATCTCACGACCATCTTTTAAAGTGCTGTGAGTGAAGGTATGGATTTATTTTGTAATAATACAGCATATAGAATTGCAAGCAACCTAAGAATATGGTAAAAATAAGTCATCATGTTGCATAAAAAGAAAATACAATTTAGCACAGAGGAACATTAATATTCCAAACTACAAGTAGGTAAACTTCAAGGACCTCATGCATTTGGGGCGGCTGGTGGGGAGAGAGAGTTTTAATCAGGCAAGACTTCATTGATTTTTCAAACCATTTAATTTCTCTTAAGATCAACTTCTGTGGTACAGTGGAAACAAAAGGTTCTGGAGTCAGACAAACTTTTGACTATTTGGCATAGTCAAATCCTGACTATGCCACTTATCCAAGGCACAAACTTGGACAGCATATGTACACCTTTTTGCTTCTTTATCTGAAAAAGTGATACTTACTCACCATTTGCAGTGAGGATGAAGTAAAAACAATTTGTGTAAAATGCTTGAATGTATATTTCTGGCTAAATATTGGCTTACCCCTTCTCAATCCTAACCTGCCCACCCTCTCTCTCCCTTACTGCCCAGGCGCCTTGGAGAGAAGGAGACGTGAAGAGGCTAAGGATAAGCCTGTCTTGTGAAACAGGACAAGGGACACAGCCTCACTTCCTGTCATTCTTCAGCCTTTCTGAAAGGTTCCCTGACTCTACAAGGAGCCATTCACACTCACTTGGCATTCTCAAGGCGCTGCCCAGCCCTTCCATGTCAAATGTCCGATAAGCTGAGCAAAAGAGCCTCCATGTCAGTTATCACTTTTATGAAAATTCTTTATTATTTTACATATTAGGCAAGATGCGGTGCAAACATGAGTATAATCACCAACAAATGGTAACCCTATTGATGTTTAAAAAACAGGCATCTCACAAGGTCAGGTTTACAATGGCAACCTTGAAATAAGAAGTCAGTCCCTTTGTTCTTACAGATTTGTCCTGTTTTCTCAAGTAAACAAAAATCAATTTCCTAGTAGCCACTATAACCTCTTGATAACAATTTAGCACTTATGCAAAAGGAGTGTAGGATTATAAAATCACTAAGAATGTATTACTTCTAGACTGAGCAGACATAAGTCTTTGAGGATTAATTTCATGCTGAGGGTTAAATTTCACTTTCAGGATAGGCTAACCATTGCCTGGGGCTGCACAGATAATGAACCTGCCAAGGGATTAGCAAGGAAACACTTGTGTTATTATAAATCGGGTACACTTCCCTTTCTAACCAAGTTCATCCTACATGACATTAACAAATTACTTGTTCTTTCTGCCCACATTTCAGTATAATGTGAGCGGGCAAGTGACCCCGAACCAATAGAGACACGAGATAAGATCTTCTCAGTGCCAGAATGGCTATTAAAGGCGTCTGAGAGAGCTGGACCTCCTGCAGGAACACAGGCACTTTATCTCCAGAGGGAGAGGGGCCTGCCTCCACTGCTGAAACCTTTCTTTGGTCATAAAGCCTCTAAATGGACACAATGCCAAGAGGTAGAAACGTCTTCATAAAATTATTTAGCCAAAAAAAAGGCATTTTCCAGAAAACACAAATGATACAATTCATTTTTGACAAATTCACAAGGACCTAATATTTTCTAAATAGGAACTTAATGACTTAGCATTTGTTAAAATACGTGTTCAGAGATACTTGTTTTATTTTTAGATCAAAATGTCCTCTTGGCAATAACCTTCCTTAAATAGCAGCCATATTCATAGGGGTCAAATCTGTTGGCTTTTTCTCAGTCTTCATTCTCAGAGGATCACCTTCTCTAGCTGGGGGTTAGAGTGCAGCCCCCCTCCCACATAGTTCCTCCTTCCTCTGAGTGGCATTCACCACCATTTTCTCCCACAAATTGTGGTCTCCAGATATTTGTTTTGTTTCTGCTACTTGAGTGTAAGCTCCATGAGGGCAGGTGCTCATCTCGATTTACCTTTGCATCCCCTCTGGAGTCTGATGAGATATCTCACGGAGTGGACAGTGCTCCTGTTGGCAAAATGAACCTACCCAGTCTCTACATTTGACCGTATCCTGATCTCATTGTACAGTGAATGTTTAGAGCAAAGGAAATCCAATGGATGTGCAGAATATGTGTTTTCTGTCCTCTATGAAGTTATACTTTAGGAGAATTTAGTATAAATTAGGAGTGCTTTGGTTAAGAAGCTTTACTGACAAAGTGAGATCTGCAAATTCTAGAATTTGCTAATAAAAGCAGTCAGGGTAGAAAATGTGGAATGTTTAGGACATCCATTGGTATTTGATACAACCCAAATTGTTTCAAACCACTATGGGAAAACACAACATACAGTTTTCTTATGATATATTAGTGCCACTCTGTTTAAATGTTGTCTTGTAAACAGTAGACACTGTTTCTAAAAATTCACATTCTCATTTTCAAGTTTGAAGACTTTAGAAGTAGGCCCATTGGGATTTCTTGCATTTCATGTATATTCCCAGACTAATAGAATATGTAGCTCTAAAACACAGAGGTGTTAGATGGTAAGATGGAAGCATTTTGTAATGAAGATGGAGGGATCTAAGTTTTGAGCTCTGGCTCTGCTACACCAAAGCACTATGTTATTCCATATTTGAGAGGGCAGTTTCAATAGACAGGGGGAGCTTGGCATTGAAGTGGGTATGCGAATGAGGAGGTGGCAGAAAAAATGGATGTGGACAGTAAATATCCTTCATCAACAAGTTTGGTAATTAAGAAAAGGGGTCAAGGACAATAAAAAAATTGTATGGCCAGTGTTGCTCAATGGTTGAGCTTTGACCCATGAACCAAGCTGACAGTGGTTTCATTCCTGGTCTGGGCACATGCCTGGTTGTGGGCTCAATCCCTGAATGGGGGTGTGCGCGAGGTAACCAATCGATGTTTCTTTCCCTCTCCCTTCCTCTCTCTCTAAAAAGTCAATAAAAAATAGTTTTACCTAAAAGAACAATGGCAAAGGTAAGTGAGGACAATCCCAGCCTGTGTACATTGAGAAGAGGACAGCCTCTTCTGGAGGGCTGTGAGGGGTACTGGAAAGAGTCGGGCAAAGAGGTGGAAGAAGGGGGTGAGCCATGCCTGATGAGAAGGTGATGGGCTAGTGAGCAGTAGCTGGCAATGGAGCAAATTTAGGGAGACCTGGGGCTGACTGAGTCTTGGATCAAAGGGCATGAGGCAGCAGTGGACTCCCTGGCTTTGCAGTCCCTTGGTTTTCTCAGCTCTGTGACCTCTCTCCACATTGTGTTTCCAAGATTCACCCACATAGCTAAAGCCTGACTGCATCACACTGGAAAACTTCCCCCAAGACCATGATCTCAAACTTTAACTTGTCTTCCCAATTTTTCTGGTATCTGAGCTCTTCAGTCCTGTGACTAAGTGTCCATTACATTGCCACTGCTCACTCCCAGGGCAACAAGGCTTGGCTGCAGATCTCAATTAGCAATCCGCACTGGGAACCAAGGTGTCGCCCCAGAGCCAGTGGAAGAGATTATGGGTACAGGTGTGCCACAACTGTCCACATGGAAAGTCGACCAAAGTAAGTGGTTTTATGATTGTGGTCCCAAAACAAACAGGTACCACAAACACCAAGACAATCACAGAGGAAATTCAGTCAGAGTCACACGAGGAAACAGAGATGGCCGGAGGTGAGCAAAGTGCTTACAGCTGTCAAGGCCCCGACTCTGCTTTCTCTTCTGGGTGAGAATGTGGGTTTACTGGTGTGGAGTTCAGCCGGAAAACAGAAGATCCCAGATATCTGTAAAGATTTCTTACCTTCTTCTTAAGAATGAAATAAGTGCAAAATTTTAAAGAGCTATCATGCAGCATAACTATCTTCTCAAATAGATATTGGCAGCTGCCTAGCCCTGTTGGGGTCTCTGGGAAGCCACACAGGACAACAGCATCTGCACCACTTCTGGGTCGACACCCAGCATCTACTAAGATTGTGTAGCTTTTGCTGAAAAATAGGGACTATAATACAGACTTTACAAAGTATGACCTGCCAAGCTGGAAGGTCATGTGACTGGGTTGTAAGGAACAGGATGCGATAGCATAAGCCTGACACCACAGAAAGATGGCCTTGTCTGGAGCAGAGTGAATTTCAGGAAGGTTGGAAGGTGGGAAATGATTTACATTCCTTTGACTTTTATTCTAGGCTGCAGTATTGGGGAAATATTGTTCAGCACATTAGTCAGCATTCCTGTCCATGGCAGCATGAAGCAGTGATGCTTATCGGTAGAGTTGAGAGAGAAGTCATTCATTTGTTAGTAGTCACTAGCTGCCAGAAGAAACACACCTCTCTTTTTTAATAAGCACTTTTGTTGGTTAAGTACATTATACCAGTGCATCTATTCATCTCTATGTGGACATTTCAAGTTGCTACAAGGTTAATGCTTTTTCAATATCTCACTTGCTGTGGAGTGTGCATTCTCTAATCTGCCAAAAAACATTCAGTTGAATGAAGTTCTTTAATCCTCATAATTGCTATATAAAATATAGTTATGGTATTTTTATTTGATGTTTCCTTTAAAGGAGTCATAGAAGTTTATCCAAGATCACTTATGGTAATTCTCCATTTTCCATATGAAGGTTATTAAACCATAATTAAAGTGCATTTACAGTCAACCGTGAGAGACTCTCATTCAAATTATATTGACAAATTGTATTATAAATCCCCATGGTCTTAACACATTAACTCCTCTCTCAAACCAAATTACAGAAGAGAGAGCATTTGCATCTGTATGTACTATGGGGTATATAATAAACATTCACTCAGTATCTACTGAGAGGTGCATATTTTCCCCAAAGAACCCAGAACTGGAAATGCAAAGAACTGGTTTGTTTAAATAATGACTGCATCTTGGCTGATAAATCATGTCCATAGCTTAAATGCAGCTGGCAAAAGAGAACTAAATTTAACTTTCTTATAGCTGCATTTAGTAAAAGGCCACACTGTACATAACAATTAAATGACACCCTTCAGCTCTGATGAATTAATTTGACATATCCGAAGCAAATTCCTGTTTGTCCTTGGATCCAGTCAAACAATGACAAATACAACTGGGACAAAACATTCCAATGCAAAAGAAATGTCCTTTGGAGATTCAAAAGATCAGTTCGCTTCCGGGAGATGGTCAACATTTGATGAAAAATGGACTGTGATGTAAAGGAAAAGACATGACTGAAGCCCTAACTATCCCTGTAGCAGCACACAGAGGTGACCTTCCAGAGAGAAATGGGCTCAAATAACTAACTCCGTGAGAACATTGTTTGACAGGTTTCATTGTCACGTGTCAGAGTAAAACCGAAGTCATGGTCAAGAATAAAAACACACGTTTTAAAAGAAAAAAATTTTATTCAGAAGTGACTGGGAAAAACCCATGGGAATCAATCTCTCTGTAATTAGGGACAAGAAACTTTTCTAATGAATAACAGAAGGAAGAGTTTATTTCAACCACAAATATATTTGTTTGTCTTTATCTTTTGAAATTCCAAAGCAAACTAACTATGTTACTCCTATCTGCAATTATCTTTTATCTACCAAATATTTCAATGTTTTCAACATCATTAAAAGATAAAGTTCTCCAAATGGGTAACCTGATAAAATTCCTTTCTAGCCTCACTAATGAGAATGGACAAATCAGCTTGTTTTGGACAGACTTGACTCATATAAATTTCTGGAAATGCATTATCTTTCAAATGGTCTGATAACATCAATTACCTTAGACTAGGCTTTGCACAACCAAATATCTATCCCAAAGTTTCCTCACTTAATAGTGAAAGATAGAATTACATAATACATCAGGTTTTCAAAGTCTGTCTAATATTCAATGAGCTGTGAGTTCCAAATATTATATATGAATAATTTTCATTAGATCTGATATTTGACGAGTCAGAAAGAAGCAAGCAGGATCGCACAAAACAATGGCAGCTTTGACATTTGTCCTTTGGGTTTCATTGCTAGCTCCACCACCAAGCTGTGTAACCAAAGATAGCACTTGCTCTGATTCTAAAGATATTGAGGGATGAAGTGAAATTATGTATGACAATGTATGTGATATAAAGCCAAGACCAAATTAAATGCTAATTCTTTTCCTTTTAGGAATTTAAAGTAAATAAAATGATCTTTTCTCTTCGTATGAAGCCTGCATTTCTTGAGGTATAGAGTATCAATAAGTCTTTAGTTTGTCTATTATATGTACTACAAAAGGATTTCAAAAATATCAGTTGTCTCTCTCATTAAGACATTATCTTAAAAAAACAACAACAACTTAGAGCACCTTTTAACTAAAAAATGCACATAGCTAAACACACAAAAGCATCACTCAAGTCTCAATGAACTCAGTAATAATAACTTCAGGGCTTTCACTTCTACAAAATTATTAATAACTTTTGTCATATCTTTTATACCCATTCTTCACAGTTTTTCTTCAAATGTACAAAGTCCTCCAGAATTCATAACTATCCACTTTGCTCAAAGGCTCCACTGTTCTCCCAGGCCAGAAACCTCAGAATCATCCTGTTTTTGTTTTTTGTTTTTTCCTTTCCTTTCATTCTCTGATCATCTGATTTTATTTAGAATGTCTTTCAGATTTCAGTCCTTTTCTCTTCATTTCCACTGATTTCTTAATACAGGGTCTACATTAACTCATTTATGTGCCCGTTTGTTAATTCCAGCATCTTTACATACTACTACTTGTAAAAAACAGTCTTCCTATAATACCACTTTCACTTAACTAATACCCTGCTCAAGAACTGACAATGGCTCCCTGTTGTCTAGTTCATCAGGATCAAACACTGTACCTATTCCACTTGTCATTTAAGTTTCTGCTCTTCTCCAAACCATCCAGGTAAGTGAGGATAAGTTATTGGCCCACACCATCCATTTTCTGTGTGTTTTACTTGTGCTGTTTCTTCCTCTTGGAAAACTCTCTTACCATATCTATTATCTAAATCTTATGCCCAGTCAGAAACCTTGACTGAAGCCTTTGATTCTCTCTCTCTCTTCCCTAAGTTTCAATGAAATTAGCATCAAATTTTCTTATAATTTCCCACATATTTGGCCTCCTTAAATAAATGCTATGTTGCTGAGGGAGATGTCTCCTAGTTTTCACACATTCCCCCTCAGCCTACAGTATTTACTCAAGTATCTGATGTATGAACGGATGCTGGAGCACCAGATTGAGCTGCCTAGTCAGTGCTCTTTCTCCTCTTCTTCCTAATAAACTTCCTGTCTTTATTTGGAGCAACATAGTTCTCAGCCTTCCATGTAACTTGGTGAGGTGCTGGCAGAAATTATTAGCTGAGGCTCCCAAGGGGATTCCTCTGAGGGGGCTGCTCACTGGGTAGCATATTCTTCTCGCCTGGGTGCTGGACCTACAGGTGGCCTGGCAGCCATTTTGCACTGTGAAGTGACTTTGCAGGACAGAAGCCACAGATGAAGAACAGAGAAGCCATAAGGCAGAAGGAACCTGGGTCTCAGATGAAACTGTAGGATTACACTCCTGATTTATTTCGAAAGGAGGGCTTCCTAATCTTTACACAATTACATAACTTGCATTGGTGCCAACTAAAGGAAAAAGAACCTTGGGTGTAAAGTGGCATAAAGTGAGGCGAAAATCACAATATTTGATATAAGCAGGAAAAGAATAAAGTGGGAAAGGCTTAAAAACATGGTGTGTCTGGAGGTGCATACGCATGGCCCTGCTATCACTGGGCAATAGAAGCAGAAACCTGAGCGAGGGAGGCAGGAAGAGTGGAACCGGGGACAGGTGCACCGCAACCCATTATTCTCAGGGGGCTGGCCCTGCATAAGAGGAAAGAAGTTTGCTGGGGGGCATGTTTAGCACCATATGGACTGGGGCCTGACTAACATCATATAGAAATCCTTGGTTAAAAAACAGTATATGTCAAGTAAGAATAGTCACACTAGGTGTCAATTCAACTGAGAATCTGAAGCAGGGGGCACGTGGCAGGGTCAAAACTCCGTGAGAAAGCCAAAGCTGTCAGAACTCACTGTTCACACCACGAGCAGAAATGCACATTGAGACAAGCAGTGTGCTAGTCACTTTGCTTCTGTGATTGTAATTTAATTATTAAAATCATTCTCTCAGGTAATTACTATAAATATCATTAGGAATACTCACCTACAGTCATCAGTTTTTAATATTTTGCCACACATTTTTTCTTTCCCTCCCTTTCTCTCTCTCTCTCTCTCTCTCTCTCTCTCTCTCTCTCTCTCTCTCTCTCTCTCTCTCTCTCTCTCTCTGTGTGTGTGTGTGTGAAATGAATATTTTGCGGACTACTTGGTATTAAGTTGAAGACTTCATGTATCTCCTGAGAAAAAGGACATTCTCAACGTAACCACATGCCATCATTTCATTCAGGACATTCAGCTCTGGCACAGTAATAGTATCTAATATTCAGCCCATGTTCAGATTGCCCCAATGTCCCAATAATGCCCTTTGAAATGTTTATTCATTGTACTCAGTAGCACAACTCACATTGTACTGTCATAGCCCTTTAGTATCCCGTAATGTAAGGAAGCTCCCTGACCTTCTATTTAGTCTTTCAAAACATTGACCTTTTTGAAGAATACAGATCAGCTGTTTGTAGAATGTGCCACAATTTGAAGCTAACTGATTGGTTCCTTACAGCTTTTCAGGTTAAGCATAACATTTTTATAAAAATACTACAGAGGTGGTCCTGGCGGGCGGCTCAGTTGGTAGGAGTGTGGTCCGTACACCCAAAGATGGTGGGTTCAATTTCCAGTCAAGGCACATACCCAAGTTGAGGGATAGGTTAGATCCCTGGTTGGGCAAGCCTGGGAGGCAACTGGAGGCAGAAAATCAATATTTCTCTTTCACATTGATGTTTCTCTCTCTCTCTTCCTTTCTCTAAATTTCAATAAAAATTTAAAAATGCTACAGAGGTGATGTTCTGTCCTTCCCATGTATCATGTGAGGAGGCACACTCTGCCACTCTGTCCCATTATAGGTGGACAAACCTCAGGGTTTCAAAAAATATATATATTTTATTGATTTTTTACAGAGAGGAAGGGGGAAGGATGGAGAGCAAGAAACATCGATGAGAGAGAAACATCGACCAGCTGCCTCCTGCACCCCCCCTACTGGGTATGTGCCCGCAACCAGGGTACATGCCCTTGCCTGGAATCAAACCTGGGACCTTTCAATCCGCAGGCCGATACTATATCCACTGAGATAAACTGGTTTCGGCCAAAGCTACAGGTTTTAACGCTCTATAGTTCTAACGAAGTCAACTATTTCAAACACATCTAACATATTAGCCTGTGAACCAAGCATTAATCAGGCTAGTAACATTTTACTCAGCATTCATTTTCTTGTCACACCGTAAGAACACACCTTTCCCCTTCAGGTGTAGAAATAAAAGTCTTTTCTTAATTATGACAAGTTTTACATCCAGGAGAACTGCTCCTACTCCAGATAAGAAGTGGCACAGCACCACCCCTGCTTCCTTCCACGAGCCCCTGCTAGAAGTGGGTGCAGGTGGGTCCCAGCACTGCCCACAGCACACAAGGGGAGAACCCAGCACAGATCACACACAACCGAGTCACCCAGAGAAGTGTGAGGAAGAGATGAAGCCAAATCTGAAATATGACTCCTGACTGCTCAGTCATTTCCATTGTATTGTACCTAATGAGGCAGGAGTCAAGCACTGGCCTGATCAGAGTCAGATGGAAGCCTTAGCGAAGCGGGACCCCCACGGCCCTCCTGCCCCGACACCCTTTGTTACCTCCAAGTGAGCTGAGACCAGGCTGTGAACCATGTAAATAGAAGGCTTCCAGGTTAATGCAAAGCTTCAGCGCCATTGGAAAGTCTGGACAGAGGGTCATGCCGTCTCCTAATCCAAAGAAACTTCATGCAGCTCAGTAATAAAGTTTAATGAATGCTGGTCATTTTGAATCATGAGGCTGAGAGCCTAGCCAAGGGCTAATAGTTTCCTTACAGCACCTCTCCTTTAGCTGGGACGCAGCAAGTATTCGAAAGCTGCACGGGAAGCCAGAGTCGTACATGAAATGTAATATTCCATATGCACCAATCCAAGGGGAAGTTTTTGAAAAGGGCAGTAAACATTTCTCTCAAGCTGATGTTTTTATTAGGTGATGGCATGGCTTGTGCGGCATTTCATTAATTAGCTGCAAAAGGAACTTTCTTTCAACGCCATGTCAGACTTGACCTATTGTAATCATGTAAACACAGTACAAAGCCAGCCTGCAGAGTTGCGTCTCCATCTTTCTCAGAGCACATGCATAGAAGGTACGCTAACAAGTTAACTCAAACTGACCCTGGAATAATTTGCTTCTCCCAGAGAATCAAGCATGGATTTGTTTTATATTTTTAAATCTGACTGTCCTAATTGTTTTGAGTAGCAACACAGAAATGGATAAATGTATGAAAAAAAAGTAAGCATAATTTTTAGTGTACATGAAAAAAAAAACATACAGAAAAATATAAAGATCAAATACAGCTCCCACATGGATGGATGCAAACCTTAAATCCTTGAGATTCATTTAAAAACTGTAGTAGAAATTGTACTCCAGTTAACTAGTCTATAAACTTAAATATGCCATAAGTAAAATCATATTCTAAAAATGTCCTTCTTACACACAGGAGAAATCTAAAATGTGCCAAGCCATGTATGAGGCACTGGGATTTTCAGGAATGCAGAGAACATTTCCACATTTAAAAGTGCCTCAAGTTCAACTATTTCAAATAAAACTTTTGTAGAAGAATATGATCCAATTGATGGCCAGATCAACCCTCTTAACAGATCTGCCTCAAACTCCTCTCTAAACAAATAGGACCTGCTATGGGCTTCCACCTATTCTTGTAAAACAATTAGGTAGGATTTTAGACATTCTCTTGACAAGTCTGGGCAAGTCTGGGAATTCAATGTAAATATGGATCTGAAGATTTATGGGGTGGAATATTGTGATCGCACACCAGCGCTTCTCCAGCTTTCCAGAAATCATAATTCCTGTCTCTGTTTATTATTCAGTTTATGGTTGGAACATAACAGATGATTCATTTTTAATGTGATAAATGTTTGGGGGTTTGTTTGAGGGGAAATAAAAGTTTATAGTTCAGCACTGGACATGGATAGTAAACTGGAGTGTAAGGCAATATATTTCTAAAACATGGTGATTAGGATATTTATTTGCTTCTTTATACCCAGAGCTCCAGTGAAGAGTGACTGATAGTGTTTACTTTTAAACCCCAAACCGCACTACTCTGCTTTGCAACTTAGTGAACTTTCTAGAAGAATTTCAATTTTCTCAAAAAAAAAATAAATTCAAACTACTACTTTTTAGTTGTATTAATAAAAGGGTTTATAATACCTTATATGCAGACAATGCTTACTAAATTATATAAAGGATCAGAGAGCAAGATGTGATCAAAACAAAGTATGCCAGATTTGTAAGAAATTACAGCCCATGAAAAAAATAATACTTAAAAACACATCGTAGTCTCCATTATTTGGATTATCTGCAGTGAGCCAGACTTTCATTTCATTAATGTCCCCATCTATCGCCCATCCATTCAATATCAGACACAGTTCTCGTACTAGTGATACAGGAGCGAACAAGGTGAAGTCTGTAGCCCCAGTGAGTTTTTGCTTTAAGGAGGGAGATACATGATAAACAAATAGGCAAATATATGTATAGGTCCTGGTCCCTTTCCACAGTTCCCAAATCCAAATACTCAAAACATCCCAAATCCAAGGTTTCCCCCCAGGTTTATGGCAAACTCAGGCGGTGGAGAAATCTTACCTGAAAAAGAAGTGAGGCTGTCTGTAGTTTGTATTTCATTCCGTGTGAATGTTTTGTGTTTAGGGTCAGAATTACTGTGTTTGATTGTGGAGTGGCACCCCAGAGCCTACTGCAGTGTTTGTAACACGCATGGTAAGTAAATACACTACATTTCTGAATTCTGAAACATATCTGTCCCCAAGAGTTTTTAAAAACAGTTTTATTGAGGTATAATTGATACACAGAAAACTGCACATTTTTAGTGTATGCAATTTGATGAGTTTAAAGGTAGATAAACATTCGTGATACCATCAGCACAAAGTAACAGACATATCCAACTCCAATGTTACTGTGTGTCCCTCTGTTTTTATTTTTTGTGATAAGAAACTTAATGTGAGATCAGTTTTCTTAATAAATATTGAAATGCACACTACTGTATTGTTAACTATAGGCACCATGTTGTACAGCAGGTCTTTAGACTTATTCATACAGCACAACTGCATTTTAAACCCTTTAAACAACAATTCCCCATTTCTCTTACCTCAACCTCTGACAACTACCAGTTTACTCTCTGCTTCTGTGAGTTTGACTATTTTGGAAACCTCAGATAAGTGGAATCGGACAGGATGTGTCCTTTCGTGACTGGCCTATTTCACTCAGCATAGTATTCTTCAGGTTCATCCATGTTGTTGCAAAAGGCAAGATTTCCTTCTTTTCTAATGCTGAATAAGACTCATTTTCTTTTATCTATTCATCTGTTGGTAGACATTTCAGTTATTTCTACATCTTGGCTTTTGCGAACAATGCTATACTAAAAACCTAGAGTGAAAATAAGAGTGCTGATATCTTGCTGAGATTCTGATTTCATTTCCTTTGGATATATCACCAGAAATGGGATTGCTGGGTAATATGGTAGTTCTATTTTTAAATTTTTGAGTAGCTTCCATACTGTTTTCCATAGCAGCACCATTTTACATTCCCACTAACAGTGGCCAAGAGTTTTGGTTGAGGAACTTAGATTATGTATACCATAACATCCAGAAATGAATGCGTACATGCAGGGATGAATGGATAAACATATGTTCAGAAATATTTTTCAGGTAAATCTGATCATTTCAGCCATCAGTAGATGTTGACAGTTTGCAGTGTCTAGAACCTAAAGCCAGGTCACTGGGTAGTAACTAACCCTAACATTTATTAGTTCCCTTATTAGCACCTACTTTTTCTACCAAGGAGATTAAAATGAGTATGGCATAGTCCCCATCTTTGTAAAATATAATCTAGAGAGGAAATAGATATGGAAACAGAAGGATGTCACACAAATGTAGATAAATGCCGCGATCACCTATTCTACTTGGGAGAACTGGGTGGAGGAGGTGACATTTGAGGAGCGACGAAAGATGAGTAGGTGTTTTCCAGACAGAGAAGGTAAGAGAGGGTCCAGGAGGAGGAGTTTTATGTTTAAAGGTCCACAGAATTTGAGAAGGGCATGGCAGGTTTGGGGAAAAGGTGAGAAGGTCATTGTGGCAGTAGCAAAGTGTGCGTGGGTTAGACAGCTACGGGGTGGGAAAGACTACAGCCAGGAGAAGGTCTGTCTGTAGCATTTCAAAGGAGCTTAGATTTTTTAAAATGGGATCTTTTCAGGCATGGGGTGAGTGAAACACTTGGCTTTTTACGTGGTTTCATTTTGTTTGTTTGTTTGTTTTAGGAAGCTACATTGGGAGCAGAACAATGGGTAGGTTTGAATAGGGACCAAGTGTGGAAGGCAGGCCTTAGGGAAGAGCTGTTACAGGTTAAGCTGGGGAAAGGGCAGTGCAAGAAGGAGGGTGAGCTTGAGAGACATTCCCAATGGATGTGCCATGAGAAAGAGAGGAGTCAGGGTGTCTAAGTTGGAAGACTCGGTGGAATAAACCAGCTATAGAAAAACACTATAGTAGTAAACTAAGACAATCATACAGTATTGCTAAATATGACCCATCAAGCTGAGATGACCTCTTAAGGTATCTCTCACCTCAAAAGGTCATCAATATTCTGCTTTACACAACTGTGGACCCTACTCATAAAGCACAAAAGGATTAGAACGTTTTTTTCTTGTACTTAGGGACTTTCCAGTGGGACAAGCAAAAGAATTAGACATTAAGTATATTCTCCATACTGTCAGGGCCCAGATTCGTTTCCAGTGTCAATAAATCATCATAATTAACAACCTTTCAACCGAATGGATCCCAAAGCACTTTCCAAATTATGCAACTCTGGAGGTGAATTGCCTCAGCTGTCCAACAGCTGTCAGCAGCATTCTGCCACAGGGACAGAACAGGAGGGAGGATGCAGGTCTCTGTGGACCTCCTTGCAGCACTGAGGTCTGTGGAATGCAATTCCCCGAACCAAACTTGGCCCAGAGCAGGGTCTCATCTACTCTCAGTAAAGCCATTCTTATCCTTGAATGGTCAACAGATTTCTCTTGCTTACAAAGTATTTCTGTGCATGGAACCACAGTCCTTTGCCTAAGAAAATCAGTTACATACATTCAAATTACATTGCTTATTTTGGTAATGGCTTCCTTCATAGTTGATCAGGGCATGGTGAGGTTAGGTAGAATTTCATTCCTTTTTCACATATTAAGAGATCAACAAACAATTGTGAAATTGAATTCAATCAGGATGTATGGAATCCTGTATGAGTCGTGGTGTGTGTGTGTGTGTGTGTGTGTGTGTGTGTGTGTGTGTTGTTTTTGTCTAAGTTTTTGAAGGACCATTTTTATAACCTGATCAAATTCTAACTTTTCATTTCTCTTCCTGTTAGTTCAGGCCCAGCTAGTCACACTAACCCCCCAAACATATTCTCTTAATTCTATGCTTTTCCAACTAAGAAAAGCAGGGGATTTGCAAAGTCCTAATATCAATATTGTGAATATTCTCGGGGCTCCTATTTATTGTGATATTTGGGGTAAATAATGTTGATATGCTACGAAGTGTAATGTAACATTAAAATAAATTTTAAAGATAGAATATGGGAATTTAAGTTTGTGTGGACCACTCAGGCACATCTCTAGGTAGTTCTCCTCGTTCCCTCCATGCCCCCATCTGCCCATCTGCAGTGGTGCCCCTTTCATTTGATATGGAGAGGACTTTAGGGGATATTTTATGAGACACTGCCGTAGTAAGTACTTTTATTTTTAAGCCGTGGTCCTTTTGGACAGCAGAGGGATGAATTACGCATTTTTGAAATGACAGCCTGATTCAACAAACTTGATGTTAAGGAAATAACAGTGATGAACAGGGCTTATATATGTTTTATAATAAGCAAAAGCTATCTCTGATGGTCTGAGAATAAGTGAAAACAATCCAACTCTAGTTGAAATAAATTATTTTAACATTACTATTCTAAGGGGAGAAGTAAAAACGTGGTGGTTCTTTTATATCAATTTAATAACATGAAAGCTTATGGATTGCCTATCTGTACAAAACAGTCAGCTAATAACTCAAAAAATACAAAGTAAAATAAGAAAGAAATAGCATTTCCAAAGCTTGGGCTATGCTAATATTTGGGACAATCTAGCTATATCTCAAGGGGACCCAGAGCTTATTTCCTGCGAAGCTCATGCCAGACAACAGTGGAGTCATCAGGATCTGTTATCTTACTGAGCTAATTTCTCACAATCAAGGACTTTTTAAAAAGTTGCACTAATTTTACTTACTTTCAATTGCTTGTTAATTCACTGCTTAATTAACTATTTTGTTTATATTTATCCATTAGTTCCCATCTTTATTGTTCTCCATCAATATGCCAGCCTTTGGATCAAGTAAGGGACATACATCTCCTGTTGCCACAGAAGATCCAGTGTCATGTAGTTATAGGCGAATGAACATCCAATTGGCAATTCTGTAAATATGAAGTGCTGTAAGAAAAAGTTAGGGGCACACAGTAGCAGATGGATATGTGACCCTAACACATGAGGGAAGACCTTCCAGAAGAAGGTCTTACCTTCCAGAAGGTAAGCAAAGATCCAAAGGAGGAGGAGCTAGCCAGGGAATGGGGGAAGGACTGAGATGGAGGGAGAAGACAGCTCCACGCGGAGGAACCAGTATGAGCAAAGGGAGGCAGAGCAAGGAAGAAAGTGGTGCCTGGAGCACTGAGTGCAGGAAGGGAGAATGCAGGAGAGGAGGAGAGAGCATGCAAAGGCCAGAGGAGACAGCCCCATGAGCAGAGCTGAGGAACGTGGACTTTATCCTGAAGCAAAGGGGATCTTGCCCCAAAGAGGAGAGAGGAGCCTGAACTTTACCTAAACAGATGTTATCCTGACTCCCTGGCTCAGAGAGCAAGCAGATAGGCATGCATGCTCCCAGTCACGCCAGTCCATATTTGCAAACAGGTTATGATCGCTACCAATGACTGACTCTCTCACAGAAATCGCATGGCATTTCACATGCATGGCATCTATACAACTGCTGCTTTGGGTGGATATCATGATCTGTATTTTACAGATTAGAAAACCTAGGATCAGTTAAGTAAGTGGTCAATTCGCATGGTTAGTAAGTCATCAAGTCAGGACTCAAACCCAAAATTCTTGCTCTAACACTAAGGTTCTTTCCACATCTTGGCTTACCAGCCACACAGAGCAGCCGCAGAAAATGAAAGAAAGGTTTTGCCGACAGTCTTCCTTAAGAAAAGGTTTTGTGATCACAGAAAGCTGCTCAATCAGAACTCAGATTTTTCTACCCTTTCTCTCAAAAATAATGTTCGCTGGGGTACCTTGTTACCATGCTGGAAAATTGAATGATACTTTATTACTTTGTTATAACATATGACTCTCTCCACATCACCTATACTCCCCAGGCATTTATTCTCCTGAGCCATCGCAAAGGCACAGAAGCCTCCAAAAATCTCTGAATAGATCTCAGCACTGTTCCACCAAAAGGGAGAGCAGGGATTCAGCATCTACTTAGGAAGCAACATTTTGGTCTTGATTATGCTGGATGGGACTTTTGCATTCACTATTAAAAATTCAGACTTAATGCAAAATATAGGGGTACACAGAGGGACTGTGGAAGGTGACAGAGAATCATGGTTGTTTTTCTTTTACTTATTCTTTCCCAGTGGAAATGCTGGAAATGGTGAAGATTGAGACATCCTGCAGTCTTCTTAAAGTAAGAGATACAATGTAAGATTCTAAACTACAGTTTTAAAAGTTGCTTGGTATTCTTACTTAAAGGAAAATATTCTAATTATGAATGAGCTAACAGATGTGGGAGTCATTAATCGTTTATTAAACGTACCCTTTACTATGTGCAAAATAAAGTATGTAAGATAACCTGGAAGCCATATGTGTCACATGATTTGTTAGGGCCCAATCACACCTAATTTCAGTGGCTGAAGAAAAAGAGGCAAGCAATTAAGGGAGAGTTTGGTCAGCTTCTGTTCAACCCGGGACGGAAACCTGCACAGCTGGAGACAATTCTGAGCAAATTGATCAGAATTCCTTTACCTAACTAGAGCCTGGCTAACAAGTTGATACCCATGAGTCTCTATAATCACGCAGGGAGAATTTAAGATCCCAGAAAAGCAAGTCACCTTGGAATATTCCATCGCTCTAAACCATGTCAGATTAAGGACCTGGGACACTGGTTTAGTCTGGGCAAAGGCAGACTCTTTTTTCTATGAATAATATAATTTGCTTGGTAACAAAATGCTCCATCGGTGTCAGGAGAATTAATCCACTGAATGTGGCTGATTAAAAAATAAACTGATAAACTAGACCCAAAAAATGGGGACTAGAAAAGTTATGAAAATTATTACTCTTAATGGCATAATATTTGGGTATTCAAAATATCATGTTTCCTATAAAGAAAAGAGAGAGACTTACATTTGATGTGTGTCCTCCAAATGAGCAGCTAAGTCTCCTCTGAGTTGTTAATCCCCAGAACCCTGCGAAGGGTGGCTTTATATATACTGGTGTTTGCTTGCTCGCTTGCTTGCCAGCATGATGACCATATCCCCAAACAAAGTCTTTTCCTGAAATAGATCAGCTACTTTGAGGAGATTTCCCTAATTCCTAAATAATGAACATGGTATTCTGGAAGGATCCCAAGCATATTAAACATTTGGAAGACTTAGAAAACACTCTTACACAGTTTTTAACGATATAATAGATCTACCTCCCCCCAAATTTAGGATTATTTTTGCAGTTGCAGACTTTAACTCAAAGCCAGAAGTATTGGCAACACACTCACTGCTATCCACAGGAGCATGCCATGTAGCCTTTTTTCTAGTCCCGTGTTGGCAAACTGCAGCTTGTGAGCCACATTCGGCTCTTTGGCCCCTTGAATGTGGCTCTTCCACAAAATACCATGGCCTGGGCAGGTCTATTTTGAAGTGGCGTTAGAAAAAGTTTAAGTTTAAAAAATTTGGTTCTCAAAAGAAATTTCAATTGTCGTACTGTTAATATTTGTCTCTGTTGACTAATGAGTTTGCTGACCACTTCCTAGTCCATGAAGCAGGAAGGACCTTCAGCAGAATGACCTACACACAGAAAATCTGCGGAAATGATGATAAGGTGCATTCTGTTTTCACCAGCCAACGAAAGGGAACCTGGTGAGTTTGCTTTAGCATGGAAACACTCTTCCTCGACTCTACATCTTTTCTTAACTATAACATTGCTATTTAGGAAACACACACACACACACACACCACACCAAACTAACAATTAGACACACCTGCTTAAAGTGCCCTGCGCTCTGTTCACACTTCATGGTGTATCTTAAAGTGACAGCATATTAAAATGTCAATGCAATTCCTGAACATTATTTGGCTATAACAGCTGAAAGTACAATTAGACTTCCTAGCATTATGTAACTAGACTTGGCTCATTTAGAGTGCCCCAAATTCATATACTACATGAAATATGTAATTTTCACAAGATATAAAAACAGAAAAATGGAAGGCTCCCTTCACATGAACTCATAAATTCCTATTGGCTCTCTTGTTTGTGTGTTAAGAGCAGTTATAGTATTCTTTAGGAGTCTACCATCATGTGTTAATCATAATGTATAAAAATTTTGATAAGAAAATCATCACTCTAATATTTCCAAGACAAACATAGAGCCAACAATATTCAGTTTGAAATATATATATTTTTAAAAACCATATAGGAAACACTCCTAAAATTTTACACGGAAACCAAATATATTGAATTTAAATATAATGAACATTATAAACATGAAACTGGATCAAATTGCTTCCATGCAATGAAAAAGGAAATTGTAAATCTGTTAGAACATACATCCTTGCTAATAAATTGTGACATTCGTACTGTGAAAATCAGAAGTGCTGTAAAGTACTTAATTGTCTCAGTAGCCAAAATAAAACAGACTATTGCAAAGGAATTTGGCACTAAAACCAAAACAATTATTCAAGAGGAAATAGTATGATGAAATCGTTCATTTGAAAATGGTAATGATAAGATATGAATCACATATTCCAGATAAATGTTTTGGCAGGGCTCTGGTTTTATTAAAGTCTCCCAAGGACAACCCTAAAATTGCAAAACCTGAGAAGCTGTCTGAGTGAATGCTGTACTCAAGTAAAGCATTTCACAGTGGATCATCTGAACAGAACAGCTAGGCTATTTCAATTCATCAATCTCTTATAAACACAGCCCTCTCTGAAGCACAATGTGACTAGGACACTCTGTTTTTTATATCTGAGCACTCATTTCTAACTTCTAGAAACCATTTCCTAACTTGTTAAGCAGCAGCAGGGCCAGCCTGATTCCCTCAGGCCCCGACTCCTGCTCCCAGCCCAGGTCACCACATCCAGTTCCTGCGCCAGGCCTGGCCACTATCTCTCACTCCCAAGCAGCCCCTGCTCTGCCCATCTGAACATGCAAATGTGTGCTTACTCGGCTGCAGTTGCTTCAGCTTGGCTCCTCCTGGTTCTGCTGGACCAGTGACAAATGCCACAGATTTTTAATGGTTGGATCCTGGGGACTTTTAGCAGCTAACACCCTATTTTTCAGAGGTCTCAGGTGTCCTCTGAGGCCCTCCAACAAACACTGCTGCATTATGCATCTCCTGCTTTTGTTCCACTTGGATTACAGAGCACAGTTCATATATTGTCTATTTCCCCCAATTTTATACCAAAGTAGGTAGACTGAAAATCTCTTATACTCCAGAAACAAGAACTATATGCATAAAGTGTTCGTTTCAACTCAAGGTTGATAACTGGTAGATTGACGTGACCTGTGTTAATTTAAAGCAATATTTAAAGTTGAGATATATCATTCTTTTCATTTACTCGTCCCTTTGGTTAGCACTTATATAATATCTATCTGGCACCACATACAGTGTTAGATGCTAGGAACAAATAAAAATGTGACATGGTCTCATATTTTCACCGAGGAGTCTACAAAAATCTAATAACATTATGGTGTGAAACATACACACTATATACATTATAGACATGCACAAATTTATACAGAGTCAGAGGAAAGAATGGTTGACTCAGCCTGGAGATATAGAAGAGGATTCAGGGAGGTAGTTGTATTTGAGTTGTATCTTGAAGAAGAGAGAATTTCCCCAAGGAGAAGCTGGATGAGAGTAACCATTGCAAATCAGTATTCCATGACGTAGGAGTTTGGTTTGAGTACATGGCTGTTTAACATAGAAATTAAAGATGGGAGGAAGAAGGCTTAAAACAAGGTAGCTGCCTCATCTCTACTTTCCTCAGCATTGGGCAGGTCAATTACCAACCCAGAAAGGTCCAGTGTATAGAGTCAGACTGCCTAGGTTCAAATCCTAGCTGTTTCCTTTACACAATTGCTTGACCCTAAGTTCCAGGTTTCTCACCTGTAAAATAGGGATGATGTAGTGCTTCCTTATGGGCTTGCTGGAAGGATTAAAATAGACAAATAGTGAAAAACTATACATGGCACATAGCAAGTGCTTGTTGAGGTAGTTGCTAATGATTTTTATTACTATTTTCATCATTTTGTGTAGTTACAGGTTGTGTTTGGAAAATAATACATGGTAGTCTAATGTATGTGCCTCAAAGTCAGTGGATTCTGAAAGTGTAAGTTGGAGGTCCTCCTCAAAAGGCCTCTTCGGCATACCAATGAGTCTGAACTTAATCTCATCAACAAAGGGGGGCCATGGATGGCCATAGTGTTCAGTCGAGCACCTAACAAGAAAACCACAGTGCACAGAAACCCGCAGTCTAGGAAGGTGATTGTGTCTCTTGTAATTTTATAGCCCACGAGGCAGGAGGGGTATCTGGCCATCCTTGGAAACATGAAGGGAGAGTGGTATTAGCAGTTTGCCTGAGCTGCAGGCAATAAGGGAGTGTGTTGTTTGTATAGGTGGTTTTTTTGTTTTTGTTTTTGTTTTGTTTTTGTTTTTTTTTTAATAATAAGCATTGGCTTGCTTTTTTTATTTTATTTTATTATCACCATGTTCTGGCACTTATGAAAAATGTCAGTGATAAAATTGGTTCTTCGCTGCCGGGCAAGGCACCCCTCAGTATCCCATGGCCTGGGAGTTTGTTCTGTGGAACCTGAGGAGGCTTAAGAAGGACCCAGGAGCTGGGTCTCCATTAGCACCTTCTGATGCGTAGGCCTGGGTTAATCCAGGAGCAGGAAATGGACTCACATCAAACAGCCGCACAGAAAGTGTTAGTGGAGCTACTACATGGTTGGGGAAAAAGAACAGGTCCAAGGAGGAGGTACCATCAAAGGAATCTTGGGGAAAAGAGGCCAACTGACACTGGATGGTGGGCAATGAAGAGGCAGATAGAGACACATAGAAGGCTTAACATAATATAACTCCCTCCTCACCATGGTAGGTCACCTGTTGATCCAGAAAGGCCCAGCCCATTAGTCTTTAGGAACCCCAGCATCAACACCACCTGGTTAGAAATGCTGTTAGTTGGCCCCATCCAGAATGGCTGAATCAGTGACTCTAGGGTGCGTTGTAGGCAGCCCTCCAGGGACACTAAAGTTTGAGGACCACAGATCTAAATACAGTACCATATCTTCCGGATCATGATATCATAGTCTGATGTCTTTGGGACCTTTGTCACATCAGTACTTATGCCTGTTATACATGAGGCCAGTGGGTTCATCTCTTTGTTTAACCCAGTGGTTCTCAATGGGGATGGAGAATCCTTTTGTTCCCCAGGGCACATCGGGCAATGTCTGGAGATATTTGGTTGTCATGAGGGAGGTAGTATTGGCATCTCATCCATAGAGGCCATGGATGCAGTTAAAACATTCTACACAGCCCAGAACAGACCACAACAAAGAATTAACCTGCCCAAAGTGTCTGCTGAGCCCAGGTTAAGAAACCATGGCTTACCTTACAAAGAAAGCGGTTTCTTTAGGATCTCCGTTAAGTTGAGGGGTTGGGGGGGGGGGGGGGGGGGAAGCAAGGTGGGGAAGGCGGCACCCAATCTGTCCTCTTTGAACACAAATCCCCACTCATGTGGGGAGGAATGTTTACTGATTTGACTGACTCTGTTTATTGTTGGTCCGAAAAGGAAGTAGGAGCTTTATGACCCCAACCGGGAACTGCTGGCTTTGTTTGCTCTCCTTCCGGTGATCCTGTCCTTCTGTATATTGTTTTTACCCTGGCTTCATTCTTTGATTCCAAAGCAGTCAGGCCAGTCCTGATCTGGATCTCAGCTAAGGCTTGAGTCCTGGCTGCTCAGACATGGCTTGTAAGAAGAGAGGGGGACTTTGGTTGTGGGCAATGGGGACAGCCTTGCTGAAATGCAGAAGCTAAGACACCCTCCCCCCTGAAATGGGAGAAGCCAGTGGGAAGAGGCCCCCTGCCCTCAGTTTGGAGAACTCTGTAGCTAATTAGGGCTGTGCCAGATACAGGAATATGGGGGCAACCAATATGTGGAAGCCCTGAGATCTCCACACCCTGGCACATTGCTGGTCCAGTAGAGCCAGCACTGGGCCATTGATTGAGTGAACTTAGCTGGGACCTGAATGAGGCGGGAACTGAGCTTACCTGTGGAGATTGGAAGCTGGACACTGAAAACATGTCCCACACGGAAAGGGTGGAATCAGATGTATAGAACAAGCAAGAGTCACAAATATTTGCCTTGTTTTCTTTTTATGTAATGGGGGAGATACTTGTCCAAGGAAACTCACTGCTAGTGCAAAAGCCATTTCATTCCTGGGAACAACTTTTGGCATCCTTTTTTCCCCCCCACAATGATTTTTACAGGCCTACATTTCCACCGGGTCTTTTCACATTTACCACTGTTTGATGACTCTATAATGCACTCCAGTAGCCAAGTGAAATATGGTTCTGTGTGTTTTTTTTTTTAATATGTTATTATTGATTTCAGAGAGAAAGGGGGAGGGAGAAGGAGAGAGAATAAGAGAGAAACATCAGTGATGAGAGAAAATCATTGATCAGCTGCCTCCTACTGGGGACTGAGCCCATATGCCCCTGCCAGAAGGGAACTGTGACCTCCTGGTTCATAGCTGACATTCAACCACTGAGCCACACTGGGCGGTTCTATATTAATCTCAAAGGGAATTCTTTGTATTTAAAGTCTAAAAGTGTGCTTTATCTTCTGCCTGGGGGCTGGACCTGTCCAGGTGTGGGATTTATTGGATAAATCTCTTATCATTGACTGCCCAGGGGAATGGGCCACGCAGGAAGCTCCCTATCTAAAGGACACCTAGAGCGAGTGAGCGAGAGGCCCTCCAATGGAAACACCTCTCAGGCAGCTCCGCGGGAGTCTCTATTTAAACAGGTGACCTTGCGGGAAGAGGCTCCAGATCCCATTACCGCCGGCCTGGCTGCAGGCAGATTTGTTTTTATGAGCTCTCAAGGCAGCACTGGGGCCAGGCGTAAATACAGAGGAAGTTTGCGGGGACCTAGCTCCTTTCACACAGAGTGAGAGAACATTTCGCGGAGGCTTTTTGAGAATGACTGCCTATTAGCGAGTGGCCAGAGACCAAAGTGGTCCTCATTCATTTAAACTTTTAAATGATTCAAGGGGATTAAAAAAAAGATCAGATGTTTCAGCCTCCTGCTTCCTTCATGGGATGGTGGAAAGAGGAAAACAGCTGCTTGTAGATGAAGCAGTTTAAGGGTCAAACGTTGCTCTGCCCAGCAGTGCTGTCATCACTTCCCTCCCTCAGGAGAGGGGCACTGGCGTCATTTGCTGGGCAGGAGCCTCAGGCCTGAGATGGGCTGGCTGCCACTCCCTTTTTCTTTCTCCTGGAGCACCTACAGGGTCAACAACTGCAAGTGAGCACTGCAATCAAGACCAAAACTTTGTTTTTATTGGCTTTTTCAGGGAAACCATTTTTTTCTTCTTCACAATTTGTAAAAACATAATGCAGCCAGTAAGTTAAAAATGTGAATTTCCAACTTTGCATAGTCATTAGATTCACCATTAGTCATTCCTGGTCAACAGGGAGGGTTATAATTTGACACCTGGCAAAAATCAGGCAGATTTCAGAGGATTTAGAGCTGGGAAATGAGATGGAAAAAACACCCTCTTTTTCACTAGGAGGTCCCATGAAGTCATGTTTGCAAACCACTTTTCTCTAGGTCGAAGTGAACGGCCCATGATTCAAGGCAGTGATTTCCCTCCATCTCTGCCTGCTGGCCCTCCCTCACCCCTCCTGGAGCCTTGCAAGCACCAGCCAAAGAATGGCTTCAGAAGGTTCCCAGAAGTGGGCCTCGGGGAGTTACCAGAGAGAGACAAATAACTTCCCAACCTGATGCTTAAGCAACAAGAGGTCACCAGAAAGTTTTAGCGTCAATTCTGGAAATATTTTCTGAAACATCACAGAGTCATGGGAGAAAAACGTTTTAGAATGACAGAACCCTTAGTTCCCACCTTCTCCATACAATTCCAGTTTTCTTCTCTCCACTATCTATGGCCATTTTCCATTTTCTTTTGTGTAATGTGATCAACATATTGAACTCTGAGTTAGTATTTTCTGACCCCTGACCTCTCACAGGTGTTCTGGCTCATTTCCTGAGAGTTATGTTTGATTTGGGAATGCTTCTTTCTTTTCCCTCATTCCCTTGCTACAGTTTGAAACCTGGAACACCCGCATACAACACCCTGACTTTTCTGGGCCCTCCCTGTGCTACCCAAGAAGCACTCCTAAATATTCTCTCAGAACTTGGCAAGCAGCTGGATAGGGACAGTATTCTCACACTCTGGGAAATCAAAATGCAAACAATAGTTCTTTTTCACTTCTTCAACCTGAGGATGAATTTCTGAGTTATTTCTTTTTAAACCTATGAGTTTCCCCATTCTAGTACTAAAAGAAAATCAAATAAATAAACTACTTAAGTTTTCAATATGTAACATGAAATAGAAACACTAATTTGGAATTCTTTAGTGCCAACCATTAGCATAAATTCAAAAATCATTCCAAGATATTGCTTCAGAAGTAGTGATTAACATTTTCTTAAGAAATTTCTTTATCTTTCTCTCCCTCCTCCTCTCCCTCTCCTTCTTCTTCTCCCCTACCTCAGATTCCAGGAGAAGAGACTAGAAAATATTACTTTTGGAAGTCATGCATTATTTTTGTTTTGAAATAAAGCTGGAGCCCTGCTTGACACTACTAATGCTATTTGTCTCTGAAAGAGAAAAAGTTTAAGATATCTAACAAATTCTCATAAAAAATATTTCTACACCTTCTAATTCAATAGAGTTAGGACAATCACTAAGATAACAAAAAGAACTACCTTGAAGAATGCAATAGCCTGTAATGTACAAAATAAACAAAATAGAAACAGATTCATAGATATAGAGAACAGACTGACAACTGTCAGAGGGGAGGGGGATTGGGGAACTGGTGAAAAAGGATGAAGGAATTGAGCAAAAACAACAACAACAACAACAACAACAACTCTTGCTTACCAGAGGGAAAGGTGGGGGAAGCGGGAGGTAGGATAGACTAAAGAAGGGGTAAATGGTGATGAAGGAGACTTGACTTGAGGCGGTGAACACATAATACAATGTACAGATGATGTATTATAGAATTGTACACCTGAAACCTATATAATTTTATTAACCAATGTAACCCAATAAATTCAACAAAAATTTTTAAAAGATATTTTTACACCTTTTAATTCAATGAGAGTTAAGCCAATTACTAAGCTAACAAAAAGAACTACCTGAGGAATGCAACTGGCTCTGCCTATTCCAACTGGCGTGATTAAGTAAAAAATAAAACAAACTAGCCTCATGAGTTGTGTAGGTAAAAATAAGATACTGTGTCACTAAAAACATACCTTAAGGAGCATCTAGGATGGCCACATGAGGCCTATCTGTCACCAGCATCCTGCCCACCATGCTCACATTACCCAGGAGAATGAGTGCTTCTGTTCCTGGCCTAATGGCTGGGGTGCTCATCCATGCATTGGGCTGAAGAAAGGGGGTTGAACCTGGGCAGGGACTAGACAGAACTGAGAGAGGTCCAGTGACCCCAAGTCCAGATGACGATTTCTCCTTGTGCCACACTCTTCTAGACACTGTATACATACAGCAGTAAACTAAAGAAAGAGAGTCCTTTGCTTTTAGAATCCTTGTGGAGGCGGGCAGTTAATGAGTACACAAACAAATCAACTTGAGAAGATCAGAAGACTAGAGCAAAGAAAAATAGGGTAATGAGAAAGGAACACAGAAGGCCACTTCAGATGAGACGGCCAGGAGATGGCAGCTGAGCCAGGGATGATGGCTGAGGAGTCAGTTATTCCAGGCAAAAGGGATACCAAACACCCAGGTCCTGGGACAGGAGAGAGCTTGGCATGTTCAAGGAATAGGAAAACTCCTCTACTGGATATGTGCCATGGTCATGTGACTTTAAGGCAATGAAAACATGGCTTTAGAAACATAGAATATCAAATTGGAAGAGCCTCTGAGATCACTTGGAGGTTTATCCTTAATTTCCAGGTGAGAACTAGTCCCAGAGCAGTTCACTGACCCAGGCAGCTGGGCTGGCAGTGAAATGAGGCCTCTGGTCTCCGGTCCTCACCTTCCTGCAGGACCATTGCCTCCCTAAGCGGATGTGTGTTAAATCATGTTCTCCCCTGACACTAGAAGCCTGGCCACAAAGGGATCATCTCTGCTAACTCGTCCTTTGGACATGAACACGGTCAGAGTTCTAACCAGCTTCCACTTACTTTAGAACATAAAATAAATAAATAAAAATAATAAATAAAAATAAATAAATAAATAAATACTTTTTCCTTGTGTGCACTTGTCACTTCAGAATTAAAAAGGACACAAATACAAAGATAACAGATTCTAAAGCCTAGTATTTAGCAGCACTGAATTACACCCGATAGTGAGCAATCTACCATGATACGTTGTCTTCTCATAAAAGCGAGAAATGCATGTCCTGGATAGCATTGCCTTACTCCAAACTGAGGCTTATTCAGTTTAATTTTGGATTGTTTTTGCTATAAAAGGAAAGTATGTAACCTATTAGGTACTCACAGAAGTTTCACTGGAGAAAATATTATTCAATAACCCCCAAATGGGAACATTTTCTTCTGTAGGAACTTGGCCTAGAGCATGCAGAACTGCATCTAGAGAATACACAGCTCTATTTATCATCTTGCAAACTTCTTCATTATGTCAAAACTAAATCTCAGCTGCGCCCTGACTGCAAAGCAAAAACAATAAGGCTATTTTAGCCATCTCAACAAGAATATTTTAAGAATTAATCGATTTTCCAGGAATGTTAAACAGTTTTATCAATTTTTGGTCAAGGTTCATAGTTATTATATTACATTATCAGCCTTAAATTTATGTTTGTCTAAAGAAATTTATGTTTTTCTTTTTTGCTTCACAAAGAGGAAAAACAATCTTCTAGAATATCCATGATAACCAAAGTTGTAAGCTGTGCTTCAATCCCAACAATTTAGATTTCGTTAGGCTTGATTCCCATTCTATGCTGAACTCAAAGGCCAGCTTTCCCATGGGCATGACCTGAGCTCCTGAGATTCAGGTCACAGTTAGAGCTTTCGCTTCTCAAGCTTCTTTCTCAACACTGACACGTTTTCTCACCCTACAGGAAGAGTCCAGCTAAATATCCTAAAGTGCTTCCTCTGTGACACTTGACATTTTATTTTATTTTTAAAAATATATTTTCATTGGTTTCAGAGAGGAAGGAAGAGGGAGAGAGAGATAGAAACATCAATGATGAGAGAGAATCATTGATCAGCTGCCTCCGGCAAAGCCCCCAACTGGAGTCTCAGCCCGAAACCCAGGTATGTGCCCCTGAACGGAACTGAACCTGGGACCCTTCAGTCTGCAGGCTGACGCTATCCGCTGAGACAATCCAGCTAAGGCCTGACATTTTAATTTAAGGCTTATTCCAGACCTTCTTAGACCAGTGCCTGTTTTTTGGTGTGTGTTTTTTTTTTTTAATTAATTAATTTTTCATTGTTGACAGTATCACAGATGTCCCCCATTCTTCCCCTTTTTCCCCCCTCCACCCGGCCCCTGCCCGCTCCAGGCTTTCCCCACACTTTTGTCTGTGTCCATGGGCTATGCCCATATGCATATAAGTCCTTTGGTTAATCTCTTCCCATCTCCTCCCCCTCTTACCTTCTGAGATCTGTCAGTCTCTTCCCATCTCCTCCCCCTCTTACCTTCTGAGATCTTATCCATTCGTCCATGACTCTAGGCCAATTTTGTTCCTCATTTTATTTTGTTCATTAGATTCCACATATGAGTGAGATCATGTGATATTTGTCTTTCTCTAACTGGCTTATTTTGCTTAGCATAATAATCTCCAGTTCCATCCATGCTGTCAAAAAGGGTAAAAGATCCTTCTTTTTTACAGATACATAGTATTTCATGGTGCAAATGTACCACAGCTTTTTTATCCACTCAACTACTGATGGGCACAGGGCTATTTCAAATATTAGCTGTAAATTGTGCTGCTAGGAACATAGGGGTGCATATATCCTTTCTGACTGGTATTTCAGGATTCTTAGGATATACTTCCAGAAGTGGAACAGCTGGGTCAAGCAGCAGTTCCATTTTTAGTTTTTTGAGGAAGCTCCATACTGTTCTCCACAATGGCTGCACCAGTCTGCATTCCCACCAGCAGTGCACGAGGGTTCCTTTTTCTCCGAAACCTCGCCAACACTTGCTGTTTGTTGATTTGCTGATGTTGGCCATTCTGACAGGTGTGCGGTGATACCTCATTGTCATTTTAATTTGCATTTATCTGGTGATTAATGACATTGAGCATTTTCTCATATGTCTATTGGCCATGTGTATGTTCATTTTGGAAAAGTGTCTATTCAGGTCCTTCTTTCATTTTTTTTTAATTGGTTTTGTGAGTTTTTTAAATAGACACAGCTGAGGAACATCCCTGGATAAACATCCCTGGATAAACATCCCTGGATAAAACAATTTTCTTTTCACTGGTGGCAGATTTCTCATAGCTTAACTAGAAATCATTCACAATAAAATAAGTCTTATAGCCAAAAATATAAACATTTTTAACTTTCACTTTGCTTATTGAATTTAGAGCTATCACTTTATCTCAAATAGCCTTTGAATATCTACTGAAATTAGACATATTAGTTCCAAATGCATCCATCATAAATCTGTACTTAAAATAGATTATCTGAGAAAATTTTGATTGCATAAAAATAATGAGAAAAATATCCCATTTGTTTTTAATTCAGTGATCCCAAATCAGTTTATTTTATTCATATATTTTATAGCCATATTAAGTTTTAATAATCCAAAATTGGAATCTAAAGCCATGGCTAGGGCAAAATATCTCATTGTCAGGGAACCTGTGGTGGACATTGGCTAAATCACTAGGTGAGTGAAGTTGCTGAACATGTAAAAGCAGTTGGGATAAAACCCTAAAAGTGCCAGGGTGATGGTGCTGCATGTGGGACACACAAGACAGTCTCCATGCTGATGCTCATTTTAGAATTTGCTTTCCTTTGGCAAAGATAGGAAATCCCCTTGGGCCATGCTGGGTGGCTCAGTTGGTTGGAGTGTCATCCATACACCATAAGGTTATGGGTTCAATTTCCATCAAGGCACATGCCTGAGCTTCAGGTTCAATTCCCTATTGGCCTGTGCATGTGCGGGAGACAACTGATCAATGTTTCTCACTCACATTGATGTTTCTCTTTTTCTCTCTGTCTCTCAAATCAAAAAACATATCCTCAGGTGAGGATAAGAAGAGAAAAGGAAAAGAAACCCATTTAAGAATTACTTACCTCTCAGATTAAAAAAAAAAAAAATGTCTGGAAAAGCCCATTGGCAGGTGTGGAGATGCACAGGTCGGTATAACAGTGTATGTTCACTGTATTTTAAAAATAAAAGAACACAGACGTTTTTCATGCTCTGGGCTGGGACCGTCTGTGCAGTGAAGCAGAAGGAAGAGAGAGGTATCAAAACAGAAAGTACCTCACGTCATTTGCTCAGGGAGAGTCTTCTCAGCTTATTTAATTAGTTGAGGAGCAATAGCTACTGTATTTAAACACACACAAACCCTTTACTTTAAAAAATTGGACAAAAACACAATTGAAGCAGAGATTAAACGCTTTACAAAGGTTCCACAATGTGAATCACAAAAATAGTACGCTCCTCCAGGGAGTGATTTTAAAAAGAATTCCATATACAAAAAGAAATAAAAAAAATAAAAAAGAGAAACAACAGGTCAAGATTACAAAGTGAGTTATGGTTGATTTAACATAATAGAATAATAGTTATTTTATGTGGGGGAAGCTGACTGGATTGTTTTTAAAGAAATGATTTTCTCCTTATTAATAAATCTGAAAAATAATTTTAGCCTATGGAAGCAAGATTATTCTGCATAAGGTCTTTGGGACCAGTTCCCCTCCCCCAGCCCCCCACTGTCCTGCCTCAGAGCAACAGCCGCTCAGGTGCCCTCATTCTCTCTCCTCCTCGTCACTGCTGGGCCATGGAAAAGTGATTAGAACTGCTCAGTAGCAGCACAGGCCGGCATGTGTGGGGCACTCCCTCTGGATATGGAAACAATTGCAATTATGTTTGGTGGGAAGGACCACTGAATGGGAGGGAGCAGCCAGGCTTTAGAGCGTGGGCCCTCCTGAGTTTTCCGTAATTCTGATCCAGCCCGTGACATCCCAAAGAGAGGCAGGACACAGTCCGAGTAAAACTCCCAGAAGGAATATTAGTGAAATCTCTTCATGGGCTGCGGTCTGCATCCCCAGACCCTCTGCCTGTCTCCAGGAAGGGACACCTTTCCGGAATGGAGACACGCAGCGTCTGGACAGGGCACAGAGCAGGATCGCTTTCTCTGGTGTAGGGTCGTGCGGAGGTTACGTTAGTCTTCTGAATGAAGTCACTATACAGATGTGGGACCTCTTAGAGTTTGCCATGAACTCATTAGCCAGGATAAATTTAATTTGTAATAAAGCCACTTAGGCAGGAACAAAAGTCATTTGAAAGCACATGTTTATTCACTTAGCACATATTCACTGCAGCCCTACAATGTGTCAAGCAGAACATAGTTCATTATCACCTCTATCCCCTCCAAATAAGTTATCCATCCTGTGTACCATTTTTACTCAATTATGTTAATAAGTAAAATCCTTAATGGATAGGGAGGCATAGGCAATGCAGAGCTGCAGTGTGCCCAGCACCCAGCACTTCCTTGCTTTGGTTCAGTATCTACAAAGACATTTTAAATTCAACCCTAAACGAGTTATGAAGCCGCAAAAGCAAAGTTGAAGTTACATTCACATGTATTAGGGGATACAGTAAGCATTTCATACCATTATACGTTGCCGCTGGTTAAATTAGCTACATACACAGTCCCAGTAAAAATATACTTATAGGAATGCTATTTTGCTCCTTGCTTGTTTTACTTTAAACACATTCTCTCCGTAGTTAGAAACAAGCTGACAGTGGTCTAGCCCCGAATTTCTATGCACAGTGAGAAATCAGGTAGAACCATGGTGTAGCCATGAATGTGATTTTAATGTTTTATATTATGGACAAATCATTGATATTTGGAAATAACCCTCTCAGCTGCCCTGTTAATATTTTTTAATTCTATTGCCTCTACTGCCTTCACTCTATACTCCAACTAAGCCTTTCCCACTGTTTTCTCCCCATTTTCAAAGGATTCCTTTCCTTTAAAAAAAAAAAAAAAAAAGAGGGTCTATTGGGGAAAAGCATTCTTCATTCCTTTGTTTCCATCCTGCTGTTCTGCTAGCCCCAATGGTTGTTCAACGCCCCCGTCCGACCTCCAAATGAAGTGTTCAGTTTCAAGATCACAGTCCCCCCTTCTCCACCCCCCTCTTCCCTCACGGAGGCTGTAGATATTCCCAGTCCTTAGCTCTTCGCTCTCTCTCTGCTGGGCTTCCCACAAAGCAGCCGTTCACCACAGTCCATCCTCAATTTCTCTTTTATTAATGTATGTGGTGGGCTTATGCCTCTAAATCATTTTTTTTACCCATTAAAGCCATTTAACTTCTCTCCATAGCAAGCGATACTCACTCTTCTCCCATCTTCTGGCACTGATTTTGTCTCTGGATCTCCACTCAGGAGGACAAAAATATGTGTTTTTTTTTTCTGGCTGTAGATAATATATTCCCATATTGTTCCCACAAAAAACAGAATGAACTCTTCAAGGAAACTTCTGCCCTTCCACCTCCATTCACTATTAACAAAGCAGTTTACATAAATGAACCAATGAGAACCACAGGTTAATGAGAGGTTTCACACACACACACACACACACACACACACACACACACACACGAGAAATTATTTATGTGAAGACCTTTTACTGAACTGCCTATAGGGTATTCAGTACTGGTTTCCAAAGGCTGACCAGTCATCAGTCTGGGCTCACTGCTTAAGATTCACCCAGGAGGGTGTTAGACATAAATACTGGTAGGCCCCACCCCTGAGTTTCATAGTCAGTGGGGTTTGGGGGCCTGGGGTAGAGAGTGTAAATCAATCTCACAGATCGAGTAGAAGCTCCATAAGCACATTCGTAACAACACAGTGGTGCCAAGTTTTTTAACCCATGTGAGTCTTTAGAATTCACACAGTGATTAATATGTTTTGAGAGAAGTATGATAAGACTTTTCAGTGCAAGTTAAGTCCTGATGGGAGGAAGGACGAAAGCCAAGGTGTGTGCTGGCCTGTCCACTCACTGGCAGCCTCTGACTACATGTCGACGAGGGGAGGTGAAGTGCCCCTCCCCTCTCCCTTCCCCGCACCCACCGGAACACATGCCTTGCAGCTCTTCAACAGCACGTGCTTCTAAAGGATCAGTCCTTGCAGGATCAGTAATTAATTTAGGTTGCACCTGATTTATGCTCCTTTCAAAAATGAAATTACACAAATTATGAAAATGGCGGATTACCTCAGTAATTCTCTCTTCCTGAAACACAAAGAACCATTTCCCTTCCTGAAAACAAAAGTGTGAAAGGGATCTAAGGTAAAATCTTCTTGGACTGTGACTTTGATAAATCTTTGGAGCTTTGAAAACCATTTTCTGCCCCCAGGCACAAACGTTCAAATGCATCTGTAGTAAAATTCCATCCCACATTGGACCTTGCTTATTTAAAACTAGGGGCACAGTGCAGAAATCAGGCCCGCTCCCTGATGGAGAGTCTGGCTTCCCTTTGTGGGAGGCAACTGGGCTGATCAGGGGAAGGCACCAGCCCCATCTCCCCCCTGCTGCAGCCACTGCCAGTCACCACAGCCTCCAAGGTGTTTTCATCAACACGGACTCCAGTCCTTTCACACACAAAAAAAGAAGAAAAAAAGACAACTTTCTTTAGGCATTTTCAAGATGTGTCTTTCATAAGATACGCATTTATTTATTTTATTTATTTATTTTTTATCCTCACATGAAGATATGTTTCCACTGACTTTTAGAGAATGTGGAAGAGAAAGGGAAAGAGAGAGAAACATCAAAGTGAGAGGAACACTTTGATTGGTTGCTTCCTACATGAGCCCTGATCTGGATCCCGGCCAGGGAGGAGCCTGCAACCTAGGTACATGCCCTTGTTCAGAATCGAACCCAGACCCTGTGGTCAGCAGGCCGAGGCATTATCCACTGAGTCAAACCAGCTAGGATAGGATATGACATTTCTTAGCCCTCCAGCAGCAGACCTTCATTTTTTTCTCCAGAGTGAGGCGGAGAAACCCTAGATCACCTTTTTGGATTCTTATTACCCAAGTTACTAAGAATATTACCAGTGACATACAGGGAGCTTAGCCAATGTGCAGTCAGAAAAGGTGTTTCTGCCCAAACCGGTTTGGCTCAGTGGATAGAGCGTCAGCCTGGGGACTGAAAGGTCCCAGGTTCGATTCTGGTCAAGGTTAACATACCTTGGCTGCGGGCACATCCCCAGTAGGGGGTGTGCAGGAAGCTGCTGATTGATGTTTCTCTCTCATAATGTTTCTAAAAAATCAATAAGTTATATTTTAACAAAAAAAGAAAAGGTGTTTCCTTTATAGTTCACACCAGTCAGGGGCTGGGCGAAGCGGTAGGCCTGGGCAGGGGACCCCCAGCTCCCTGCTATCCACTGAAGGCTCTGCTCCTCCCAAGGTTGACAGCCTCTGGAGAAACCTTTTGGCTGTGGGCGGGAGCGGATCCCCAGCTCCCTGTGATCCATCGCAGGTTCCGCTCCTGTCCCCTCGGCTCTGATGACAGGCTTGGGCCTGCCCAGGAGCCCCCTGGCTCAAGCCCTTCCCAGGCTGCTCTGGGACCACGCGGCCTTACCTCACAGTGACCTGGGGGCCAGGATGTTCCTGGGACACAGGCGTTGGGTGCCTGTGTATGTGAATTAACACCATTTTTTTTGGATTAATTTGCAAACTCACTCTGATTGGCTATGGGTGTAGTGAAGGTATGATCAATTTACATGTTTGTCTATTATTAGGTAAGATTAGCAACCCCATTCCAAACATGTAGAGGGCCGCCTGAGAAGGCACATGGACATCCTTTAAATTGTCAGTTGAGCCCCAGGCACTGGCAGAGTCCCTGTCTCAGTTACAGCCCCCCAAGAGGGCTGGGGGTATTATTCAGTTTCTGACTTACCTTTGTCCAGGTGTCAGCAGGGGTGGGCCTAGATATGTAAATCCAGTAATGCTAAAGCCTAATTAAGAATGCATAAAAGCTCCTTTGACCCTATAAAATAAACCTGCTGAGTGGCTCAGGGCTTGCTGCCTCTCAATCAGAGAGGATGGTGCCCACCTAGCTCCCAACTTGATGAATCTATTTCTGCCTCTTGGTCTCTTTATTTCTTTAATTTCTTAATCCCCAGCTCCTCCACCCAGGAAGCTGACTGTTTCCTTTTCCCTGATGGAGATGGACACGGAAAACAGAGAACAGCTCCCCCCCACCTCTCCGCCCCGCACAAACAAGAGTATTCTTACAAAGAAACCAAGTGTCCTTCCCTTTAAAGAACTCCCTTCCCATGGCTCTGCAGGCCAGTGCTGCCCAATCCATTCACCACTAGCTACACGTGGCTGTTGAGCTTTTGGAAATGTGACTGAGCAGTCAGGATTGAGATGTGCTTTAAGTGTAAAATATGCACCAGATTTCTAGGGTTGGTCTGAAAAAGAATACACGTTATCTCATTGATAATTTTTATATTGGCTACCATGTTGCTACAACAATGTTTTGGGTAATGAGGTTAAATAAGATAGATGGTTAAAATTAATTTTACCTGTTTCCTTTTAATTTTAAAATGTGGCTCTTAAAAAACTTAACATTATATAAGTGTCATTCATTTTATTTCACTTAGCCGGTGTAGTCCCATATGAAGGTCCATCTTAAAGCTTGTCACATGTTCCCTCAGCACCTCCAATCCCTGCTGCCAGCTCAGTCCACCCACCTCTTATCTTGGCAGCCCCAGTGGAAACCCTCCCCCTCACCCTTTCCCACTCAGTCCCTGAAACTCCACCACGGCTTGAGATGCTTTTGCCCTCCATTCTATCAATGAATTTCTCCCTTTCTATGTCAATGGATTCTTACTTCTCACCTCTTCCATGAAACCTTACTTTTTTTTTTTTTTAATGAAAACAGCAAAGCTGATTATTATTCACTTTCTAGACATTCCAGTTTGGCCATAAAATTCATAGGACGATTACGTCTGACTGTTATCAAATACTCATTTATTCAACAGCATTCACGGGGCACCTCCAGGAGGCCAGGCACCATGCTAGCCACGGGGGTTACCTAATAATGTCAGCACATCGCCCTAAAATAAAGCATGGGGTGACATCAACAGGAACACATAGACTAAACCAACGCTCTCTTGCCCTCAGACCCAGAAGGACTCACTACTTGCAAACACCCTTCTCAGGAAGGAATTAAATGCAGCGCTCACATAACACAAGTCTTCCAGCTTAGAAACTTGAAACTGAATGACCCAATATTAAGCATTTCCCCTCTCCCACACTTTATATTTTCTCTTGTGTTTCCCTGACTACCTTATAAACTCCATTTGTCTTCCTTTTCCTTTGCTGAAACAGTATTAAACATGCCATATATATATATATTTCTCACAATAATGTAGATACCATTGTTGTTCTCATTTAAAGATGAGGAAACTAGTAAGGCACAGGGAAGTTAAGTAACTTGCCTGAGGTTATATAGATAAATAATGAAGCAAGATTTGAACCCAGGCAGCCTAACTCTAACATTTTCTGGTTGGATGGATTCCTTCTAGAATACATAACTATTAGCTTATCCTCAGGAGAGAGCACAAAGAACACCAAGGACCATGTAAGCTACTGGTGCCAAGGGAGAGAAGCTCACCTAAAATGAAGCTTGCAGAGGAAAAGAAAAGCTGAGAGGAGACAGGGAGGGAGGAAGGGAGCAAGAGTGAGCAGCTGAGAGAATGAGAGGGGATATGAGATATTACTGATTATTTTGTTTAAATTCTTGGAGAATACAAAGCCAGAAGCTACCTTTGGTCTTCCCAGTTATACATGTAAATAGGGTCTTTTGTCATTTGTAGCTGTTGGTTCTTAACCAGAGGGTTGTGGACCCTGAGAAAGAAGATACCTACTAAAAAGCGCTTCTGGTGGCTAACTGGACTCAAAAACAAGGAAAACAAAACAGAGCCTAGCAGCCATTTCTGCACAGGGGCCCCTCAAGCACTCTGCATGTCAGGGAGAAGCCCACACTGATCTACCTGACTCTGCTCTGGGCTGCCTGCTTGCACTGTTTCTGCCAACTGAGCCAGGCCTTAAAAATGAGTTCCTGGAGTCCTATTTTAACAAATAAGACTGAGGTTTTCCTCCTAAAACAACTACAATACATCCCCATCAACATCTTTACTCACCAGAGTGGCTCCATTCTGACCACTCAGGACAGGGCTTGTTAAGCCAATCAAACAGTGAGGATTTGGAGTCTTCATTTGCATGAGGATGGACCAATCAAGGATCAGGGGTGGGGACTTCTCTCAATATAAGTCAGCTCCCCTTCGTCACTAAAAGTGCACTTTCCATTTCCACCAAAGACTCAGTTTCCCTAACTGACCTGAAACTCCAGAGCAGAGTGAACTGGCACAGAACTGAGCAGGCCAGTGAGGCCTAGCCACAGAGGGGCTTGGCCCCGGGGCTGCCTCACAGCCGGGCAGTGCTCACAGCTGTGTTGTATCACCCCAAACTGGGGATTCCAGTTGGCATGGAATTGGCACCAATGACCACCAGTTGACAGGGTCCTCCCACAATTGTACACAAAGTTCTCTGTATACGAACAGGACTATAAAACAGTGTATATGCATGTCTCTGGGGAGAACCTCAGAGGAGATTGAGTCTACCTAACTGCCATGTGTACAGCATTGTAGCCAAATCTCTTCTGCTAAAATCTGGAGGGGACACTTAGAACAAGGCAACTTTCATATGGCTAGCCGATGCTTACATTAGGTCTATTCCAGGAGCTACTTACACAGAGCAGGAAAGCTATTTCCTACAGAAAGCCAAGTGCCACATTGCCTAAAATCTCTCCATAAAAGATTTATTGATTACAACATCTAACTATCTCTTAAAATGCTAAGCAAGTTCCTGTTAAGCATGATGAATTGAAAATGCATGCTTGCAACCTAAATGAATGAAAAGGAAAATGTGACACACACATACACACATATATGTATAATGGAATATCATTAATCCATAGAAAAACAAGGAAATCTTGCCATTTGTGACAACATGGAAGATGAATGGGCCTTGAGGGCATTATGCCTAGTGAAATAAGTCAGACAAAGACAGGAGAAATGGCGAAGATATTAAGAAAATACACACACACAAAACCCACAAGCTCATAGAAACCGACGAAAGTACGGTGGTTATCAGAGGGCAGGGTGGTCAAAAAGAGTAAAGGGGAATAAATAAAAAGGAGACTTGACTTGGGGGGGGGAGTAAACACACAATACAATAGTGTAGAGGCTGTATTAGAGAATTGTCCACCTGTGATCTATATAATTGTATTAACCAGTAATACCCCAATAATTTCAATAAATATTTTTTTAAAAACAAGCACCATGTGATCTCGCTTATAAGTGGGCTCAAAAACACAAACACCCAGGCTCATAGGCAAAGAGAATAGACTGATGGTTACCAGAGCCTGTGGGTGGGGGATGGCCAAATGGGTGAAAGTGGTCAAGAAAAACACATTTTCAGTTATAAAATAAATAAGTTCTGGGGATATATGGAACATGGTAACTATAGTTAATAATACTATACTGTATATTTGAAAGATGCTAAGAGAGTAGATCTTAAAAGTTCTCATTACATACTAAAAAAATTGTAGCTATGTGTGGTGATGGGTGTTAACTAAACTTACTGTAATATTTCACAATGTATACACGTATGGAATTACTAACTTGTACACTTGAAACTGATATAACACTACATGTCAATCATATCTGAATTTTAAAAAAGCATGATTATGTCAGCTTTTTCTCCAAAGCTAACTAAAATGATAGGATGTCAGCCCTGGTTCTGTTTGTCTTCAGGCCCATTTCTCACTCCTCTCTTGTTTTGCTCTGCTCTATTATGCAGAGGGACTGCCCTCTGTGAGGCTGGTTTCCCAGGCTTCCATGTGTTCAGACACAGAAGCACTGATGGGAGGTTACGTAGTGTGGAATAGAAGAAACCAGAGTATTTCTCATCCTCCTGTCTGCTCAGGCAGTGAATTTTAGGCAGTGGCTGGTGCTCCTCTGAGCCTCCAGCTATGACTAGACCAAATTTGCTATGGTTTTAGCTTCTACCAGCCTCTGGTTACACCACCACTTCCCTTTATTCCTCCAGCCTGGGTTAACAGAATTAATCATTTACAAAGGAAAAAAATAATGGGAAAAAATCTCTGTGAAGAAAGAATTTAAAAATACATTTTTTAGAATCTGTTATCTTTCATTCAGCAAATAAATAGGATCTCAAAAGAAAATACTAGACTTCAAGAAATAAAGACATTTATTTTGAGATATTGTAGAAAATGAGCTATTTATATACTCAGATTGATTAAGTAAACCACCCTTCAAGTAAACATATCTCAGAAGAGGCAAAGCAGCTTATAAAAAACCTGTAAAGCAAGTGAGGTCTGGCCTGATGTATACTATGCCCCACTTGGATAATCCTTGAAATAATTTGGAACCCAGTGCTCTTGGATGTCATTTAGGAAAGTGACCTGCTCAAATAACCAATGCTACATGGTTTCAGATATTATCTCTTGTAGTTCGCAATTTTTCTTATTTAGAAATGTAGTTATCTCCTATATACTATATATAATATTGAAAATATTTTAGCATTATTTACTCTGTTCTGTCTACTCCTTATCACCTGTGTGTTAATGCCCAGTGATAAATGCTACCACTCTTGCATATTCTATTTCTATTGCAAAATCAGTTGCATATATTTTGGGCTTTCGGTTTACTATATAATTGTGGGTTTTTATTCAATATAATTTTTATTATTATGCAGGTCAAATACCATACAATATCAGTTCCCTCTTCCTTTAGTGCACCTGGAAGGATTGTATTTTTAAAATGCTTTCTATCATATTAAAACCCATAAAATGTTCTCCTCTTGGTAAGTAGATTTAATATACTGCTTTTATTTGTATATACCTTTAAGAGCAAATGCGTTTTCCTGGAAACATGGCACTTTGCATTGGGAAACAGTTATAGGAATAAATTCTTTAAGCACCATTTAAGAAGTTTAGTTGAAATTTTGGAGTCTCACACAAAAATGCTGACTATTAAATAGTAATCTGTTATATACAATGCCAAATGAAAGTCTGCTATAATAATTCACTAAAGTTCAGTTTTTACATCGTTTTGATATATTTACCTCAACCAGTTTAGCCACAAATCATGCCTTATGGTTGTCATGTGAAGGCAGTAAAATATTATATACCTTCAGATGACCTCAATCCAGAAATGCTTTTCACTGTTCACATTTTATCCGTCAAATAGTATTTTCTTTAAGAAGTAAATACAAATGCCATTATTGGGAGAAGCTACCAGCCTGGGACAAGTTCTAGCATTTAGTGTTCTGACAGACCTTAATTTGGATATCAGCCAAAGTCAATAAAACTTGTTCATGCAGAACCTTACCTGGTTTTCACCACATCAAGGGGGTGCATCAGGCAAATTTCTACAAGACCTGAAAGATGATAAAGAAAAGTCCAATAAACACTTATGTAAACAATGGTTCTTATTTCCTTGAACTTATTGATTTCTCAAGTTTGAAGATTTGAATAAGAAACTTGGGACATTGGAAATGACAGCTAATAGTTGTAGGTTAGTGGCAAAAGACAAAAATATAATATGATTTTGTTACAGTGGAAGCAAGATATGCAAGTACTTATTGGTGCCCTGGCAAAAGCAGAGGGTGTAGGTAAAAGAAAATGAAAAGAAATTAGATGTCCTAAATCCCAATCAACTACATAGGAACTACTGTATCTCAGTCCAATCCAATAAACAGATATATGAGGAAAAAAGGGAGGAAAGAAAAAAAGGAGAAAAGAAGGGAAAGAAGGTCTTTTAGCAACCCCTACATCACCTACTAACATGGCAAATCATGAGCCTCAGTTTCAGGATTCATGAAATAAAGATTAATAGCTTAACAGAGAATTTGTATTAAGTGTTTATTATATGCCAGGCATTGTTCAAAGCAGAACTTAGTTTATTTCATTTAATCCCCACAGGAGCTCTTTGTGATAGAAAGTAATCTTATCTAATTTTACAGTAGAGATAATTGAGTCACATTAGATTAAATAACTTGTCTAAAATCTCATAGCTAGGAAGTAGTTTTAATCCCACAGAACCCATGATCTTAACCATTGTACAGTGAGGAAGAATTTATAGATTCTTACATATTCATTATAAAGCCCCCTTCTTATTGTCTGAGCAGACAAGAGTAATATTAATAATCACAACAGTTACCTTACCTGCTGTCCCTACACAGGTTGGTTGGTCATTTTTTTTTTAAGGTTTCTATTGATGAGAGAGAGAGAGAGAGAGAGAGAGAGAGAAACAAGGAGGGAGGGATGGAGAGAGAAAGAGAGAGAGAAATATCGATTGGCTGCCTTCTGCAGCCCTCTATTGAGGATTGAGTCTTTAACCTGAGCATGCGCTCTGACCAGGAATGGAATCTTTGACTTCTTTGAGCATGGGACCATGCTCAACCAAATAAGCCACACTGGCCAGGGTCACATTATGGTCATTTAACATACATTATCTCCCCATTTAACATAATTATTGAGCAAGAACAATTTTATATCATATTTACTTGAAGATAAGCAAACTAAAGTAGATAATGTTAATTGATTTGCCTTAAAACTACCCAACAGTATTACAGGTCTTTTATTAAAAGCAGAGCACTTACCTCTCCTTTATTTTCAAACTAATTTAATTTGAGCTTATCTGTAATTTAGTTCTTCTTCTCCATCATATTTATAGACAGAAATATCTTTTATTCCCTTACTGGTCAGGTTCAAGAAGCTCAAGTACTTGTACTTTCCCAAAGGCTGGCTTTGCTTCCAAAGAACTTTAGAAAGTTCTCCCTGCCGTAGTTTATAAGTCATATGTACTGATCCAAAACAACTGTTTTATTTTGGCTAAAACAAATAGGACTCGATATTGATTTCATTTCAGCAAGGAATGCTCCATAGTCATTGGTAACCAAGTCACTGACCCAATCAAAGTCATTGCCTGGAGATTAGAGAAAGGAGCAGAGAACAAGGGCAACAAAATTACTGGGTATACTAACAAGCCTCTGAGAAACTGTTTTTGCTTATGAGTAAGCTTATTATTCAAGAGTGCAGGGGTGGGTCTCTTCCTTGCAAACAGTAAGGTCTCAATACACTTCCTCTTGTTTGAAAATTCACATTCACCTTGAACATTAAATGACACAATAAAGCAGATGGATTTAATTGATACTATTTACAGAACATTTCACTACAAAGCTGGAGAATACATATTCTTCTTAAGTGCACATGGGACATTCTGAAAGATAGACCACATGTTAGGATACAAAATAAGTCTTTGCAAGTTCAAAAAGATTGAAAGCATATCAAGCATCTTCTCAGATCACAGTGACATAAAACTAGAAATAAACTACAACAACAAAAAAAAAAAACCTAAAAAAATATTCAAACACATGGAAGGTAAATAGGATGTTATTAAACAATGGATTTAAACTAATGGTTACAATGAGAACAAGGAAGAAATTAAAAAAAACTACCTGAGAACAATTGAAAATGAACACACAACCACAAATCTATGGGTTACAACAACATAAGCAGTCCTGAGAGGGAAGTTCACAGCATTACAGGCCTATCTCAAGACACAAGAAAAAGCTGAAATAAAGGATCTAACCCAACTATTAAAAGAATTTGAAAGAGGACAACAAGCAAAACCTAAATCAGAAGGGAGAAAATAATAAAAATCAGAGTGGAAATAAATGATGAGAGACTAAAAAGACAATACAAAAGATCAATGAAACCAAGAGCTTTTTCTTTGAAAAGATAAGCAAGACTGATGAACTTTTAAGAAGCAAAGAGAGAGGACCCACATATATAAAATCAGAAATGAAAGAGGCAAAGTAACAACTGACACCACAGAAATACAAAGGATTGTAAGAAAATGGTAGGGAAAATTATATGCAAATAGAATGGACAACCTGAGTGAAATAGACACATAAGGCTGATTGCAACTAAAGAAATTGTAAAGGTAATAATAATAATAAAAAAATCCCAGCAAAATACTATCAAATATGATCCAGCAATACATTAAAAAAAGTCATACACGATGACCAAGTGGGATTTATTCCAGAGAATCAAGGCTAGTACAATAATTTCAAATCAACAAATGTGATACACCATATAAAATGAAGGATAAAACTCACATGATCATACCAATAGATGCAGAAAAAGCATTTGACAAAATTCATTACCCATTTAAAAAATATATTTTTTATTGATTTCAGGGAAAGGAAGGTAGAGGAAGAGATAAAAACATCAATGATAAGAGAATCATTGATCGGCTGCCTCCTACACACCTCCTGCTGGGCTTCAAGCTCACAACCCACTCATGTGTCTTCACCAGGAATTGAACCATGACCTCCTAGTTTATGGATTGACTCTCAACCATGGGCCACACTGGCTGGTCTCCAGCACCCATTTTTTACAAATACTCTCAGCAAAGTGGGAATAAGAGAATCATACCTCAACATAATAAAAGCCATATATGACAAACCTACAATCAACAATATACTAAATGAGTAAAAACTAAAAGCATTTGTCTTAAGAACAGGATCAAGGCAGGGGTGTCTGCTTTCACCACTTTTATTCAATGTTGTACTGGGAATTCTAGCCATAACAATCAGACAAGAAAAAATAAGAGTCATCTAAATTGGAAAGAAGGAAGAAAATTCATAATTCTCAGGTGACATGATATTGTACATAGGAAATAATGAACTTTCAGAAACAGAAACTAAAAAAAAAAAAATCCAATTTAATATTGCAAAGACAACAACAACAACAACAACAACAAAAAAGTAATATACCTAGGAATAAACTTAACCAAGGAGGTAAAGACCAGTACTCAGAAGACTATTGACATTGAAAAAAGAAATGGAAGAAGATACAAACAAGTAGAAGCATATACCATGTTTATAGAGTGGAAGAACCAACGTAATTAAAATGCCCATACTATCCAAAGCAATTTATAGATTCAATGCAATTGCTATTAAAATATCATCAGCATATTTCACAGATCTAAAGCAAATATTTCAAAATTGTGTATAGAACTCAAAAAGGACCCAAATAGCTGTAGCAATCTTGAGAAAGTTGGAGGGATCATGATACTGGATATAAAACTGTACTACAAAGCCACTGTAATCAAGAGTCTGATACTAGCACAAGAACAACCATATAGATCAATGGAACAAAGAGATCCCAGAAATTTACCTATGCCAATCATCACAGCAATGCAAATTAAAATTATAATGAGGTATCACCTCACACCTGTCAGAATGGCTACCATTCATAAATCAACAAAAGACAAGTGCTAATGAGTTTGTGGAGAAAAGGAAATTCTAGTACACCGCTGGTGGGAATGCAGACTGCTGCAGCCACTATAGAAAACAGTATGGAGTCTCCTCAAAAAAATAAAAATGGCACTGAAGCTTGACTAAGTGATCCCACTTCTAGAAATACATCCTAAGAATCCTGAAACACCAATCAGAAAGGAAATGTGCACTGCTATGTTCATAGCAGCATTGTTTATAATAGCTAAGATCTGGAAACAGACAAATGCCCATCAGTAGATGAGTGGATTAAAAAATCCATGGTACATTTACACAATACTATGTGGCTGTATAAAAGAAGGATCTCTTACCCTTTTCTGCAGCATGGATGACCTGGGGACCATTATGCTAAGTGAAATAAGCCAGTCAGAGAAAGACAAATATCACATGATCTCACTTATATGTGGAATCTAATGAACAAAATAAAGTGATGAACAAAATAGATCTAGAGGCAGGGATGGATGGAACAGACTGGCAGTTCTCAGAGGGAGAGGGTTGTGGAGGATGGGGAGTGATTAACCACAGAACTTGTATACATATATGTAGACAATAGAGTGGTGAAGGCCTGGAGTGGGGCAGGAGCTGGTTGGAGGGGAAAAGTGTGTGTGTGGGGGGGAAATAGGGAGCATCTTTAATAATGTCAGCAATAAAAAATAAACTTAAAAAAGTTTATCCTGGAAACTCAGACTTTAGAATAACGTTCTTACCAACCAAGGCAGCAGGTAGATATCTATTAAGGGCATTTCTTTGTATCTTATGAGCATAAAGGAATAAGACACTAAGAATCAGTTTACCAAAGAAAGTCACACAGTTTCTCCCCTTGACTTGGAATTAGAAAAGAAGCAAAATAATAAACACCGAACAGCACTAGTTTGTGTAGGCCTTGAAAAGTTTACCAAAGAACGAAAAATCCAACAATTCATTAAAACTAACAGAACTTGGAGAATCTGTTCACATTTATATATACTAATTTGTTTATTTGCAAAATTGTTCCAGTTTCATGTATGCTAATATGCATTTCTGGTAGTAATATTTTAATAATTTTTATTTTCCCGGATAATAGTTATTTGCATTTGAGGCAATTGCTTATTTATCACACTGACAAGCAAGCAAGAATTGCTATTAAATTTTTAAAATGTAGACAATGACTAATTTTATAAGTTTGGACCTTATACAAATGAAGAAAGCCCAAATCAGAATGATATTGCGAATGTATCATATTGCAAGCATTTTTAGTGTTCCTACAGATTCATGCCACTTCAAGGAGATTCAAATGAAACTGGTAATGGGGCCTAACATGGGTACAGAAAAACAAGGGTTAGTCCCTGAACCTTGGGATGATAGTCCCTGAATACACCCTTTTTAAAAAGATTGATTATCTTTTATTAATTTTAGAGAGAGGAAAGGAGAGGGAGAAACATTGATCTGCTGCCTCCCTCACACACTCAGACCAGGGATCAAGCTGGCAACCAGGGCATGTGCCTTGTCTGAGACAGTGACCTTTCAGTGCACAAGGCTACGCTCAATCAACTGAGCCCCACTGGCCAGGGCACTCTCTTCTTTGAATTGACTCAAGTACATGCCTTCACCTGAGCCGACATTTCAGGGAAAGGACTAACATGGCTCTGCCACAAACTTTCCCCCAGCCTCTATCTCTTTTGAGAAGGTCTCCCGGCCTGTTTAACCACAAATCTGCACAAAACATCAACCCCACCTCCTTCCTCTTATATAACCTGAACCAAACCTCTTTTTCTAGGAAAAGTACCAACACTATCACGCAATGATAAGTCACGACTGGTGAAAGAACAGTTTCTTCTCAGTGTCCAATTCCCTGTGCTTGTCCCTTTCTCTAGAATGTTGTCCCTTAGTAAGGACACACACACACATTTCTGAGAATCTTACCTCGAGTTCTCAATTTGGACAACCATTTTCCCCAGAAATCCTGGGGCAGAGACGGTTCGTTGTTTCCAAGTAAACTAACCTTTTCAACCTTATAACCATCATGAATTCTTCTTTCTCTCAAAACCCTTTTCCAGTATTTCTGAAGATATCCAGAGGCTTTACTTGAAAATACATCAGGACTTTTACCATCTCTCACTTCCTCCCCTGCCCCTGCCTCTGGTCCAAGGCAGGAACATCATTTCTCAGCTGATTAATCGCACCACCTCATTAACAGGACCCCATCCCTCCACCTTTGACCCCTTCCACCTGCTCTCACCCTTCAGCCGGAGTGATCTTTTAAAATGGTAAGTCATTTCCTGTCATTCTTCTGGTCAGCAAGGTCTCCCCATTTCACTCAGAGAAGAGCATAGAGAATCTGGGTCTGCATACTTCTCTCACCAGCTCTCTTCCTACTCTCCCACTCACTCATTCTGTTCTGGCCACATGCCCCTTTGCTGTTTCCCAAACTTGCTAGCACTGCTTCAGCTTTCAGCCTTTGCACTAGCTGTTTCCTGGGCTGGGAATGCTCTTTCCCCGGGTTCCACTTTACTAACTTCCTTCACATGGTTAGTGAGTAACCCTGACCACTATAGCACAGAGACCTGCTCTCCTCACCCAGCACTGATAAAACTTCATGCTGCTGTGTTATTTCCTTTTCCCATAGTACTTAGCAACTTTTAACACATTCCATTAGTACTTACTTATTATGTTTATTGTTTCCTGTTTCTCCCAGTAGAATATAACTTTCACTAGGGCAGAGATCTTTGTCTATACTGTCCACTGATATACACTCTCAGAATGTGCCTGATACATAGAAGTTGCTCAATAACTATTTCTTGAATGATATAAAATATAAACATACTTTGATGAGATTCCTTTTTAGTGCTATGAAGTTTTATGAATTTAGTTTATAGAAGGGGACTCAGTCATTCAAGGAATCTGCTACAATGTTTAAAATAGGAAGTAAGGCTACTGATAGGGTCTGAGTCCATACCTTTCCTCTAAGTAGAGCAGATATATTTCAAAGGTAATTGTGGTGACATTTTATAAAACAGAAGGCATCTTAACATCCTCTTGGACTACAAAAGGATAGTGGTGCAGACAGAGAATTGAGGCATTCAAATATCCTTAATATGTCAGTTACGGGTAAAGGCTATGCCACCCTTATCAAGCCCCAAAATCCCCTTCCTGGGCATTTTCAAATTAAATCTAAGACTTCCCTTTTGTCCTTTGAAATTTGCTCTGTTCTAACCATTACCTTAACTCGTTTTGTTAAACATGTTTAACTCTTTAAAATATAAAAGGATATTTTTATTGTTTAAAGAAAACCACAGAGGAATAAATGGTTTCAAACTTCGTAAATTTGAAATTCAAAAATAGAACAGATACAGACAGAACTGACATTTTTTCATCTACTCTACTAGTCAAGCAAATCATTACAACATCCTATTTGATAGCCTGCCCAGAAAATGTGGTAGCCCTACTGAATTATAAGCAATGTGAGACTCATAAAGAGAAATAAAATATTTTATGCTTTTCCCCAATAACAGTTAAGGCCCACTACCTTTGTGGCAAAGTAAATTAATTTATGCACACAGAATTGGCTAAATAGGCAATATGGTTTGCAGATTTGAAATATGTTGTTAAAAGTTATGCTTTTGGGTAAGCCACAGCCTTCCTTGAAAAGTTTGAAGCAAATATTTTCCTACATGGTTTCTATTAGCATGTATTTTTCTAACAAAACTAATACTAAGCAATAGCTGTTAGCACATATTTAAAGGGAGTCATTTCTTCAGTGCATCCTTCCCACAATAGAGTTTGTTATCTAAAAGTCTTAAGAGTTTAGAAAAATGCTAAGTGAAATAAGTCCATCAGAAAAAGCTAAGAAGCATATGATTTCACTCAGATGTGGGTTATAAAACTGAAACTAATGGACACAGAGAGCACTGTGGTAGTTACTAGAGGGGAGGCTGTAGGTAGATGGTGGGGGTGGAGGGCCTAATATATGGTGACAGATGAGGATTTGACTTTGGGTGATGGGCACTTAGTGCAATACGCAGACGTTGTGTCATAGAAATGTACACTTGAAACCTATTTAAAGTATTAGCCACCGTCATCCCAATAAATTTAATTTAAAAAATTAGAAATAAAGAAAGAAAAACAATAAAAATATTCAATACTCATTTCAAAAAAAATTGAGAAAAATATGTTTTATATTTCAGAGGCAAATGCATACATTATGATCTGGAAATTATAGTAGATAAAACATGCACAGGAATTAGAAAAGTTGAGGCAGAGTTAAAAACTATGTGAGGTTTCCTAAAAATAAAATTCTGAATGTAAATATAGAATGGTTGAAAATTATTAAATTAATGATAATCTCACAAAGTTTTTATATTAATTGTATTAATTTTTACTCAATTTTAGCACAATGTAATATCTTTAAATATTATTGTTTGGCATTTTAATTCAATGGGAGTTATTTTCTATTTTTATTTTTTGTTACTAAGTTCTATATTAGATCCCAAACAAGCTCCAATGCACTTAGGTAAATGGCCCAATTTTGAGATGTGCTGATCATTTATGGAAAGTTAACTGCTAAAAATGGGCCTTAACATAACAGTAATGCATAGATAAGTATCGGGGGGAAATAAGCTATGGAGTAGGCTGGTAAATGGTAAAATACTTTGAGAAGTACATAAAAATGTCTTTAAAGTGAAGGAAATGAAAACAAATATGTATCAATTGTTTTACATATTACATGTGTATATTATATAATAAATATAAAAACAGAAAAAAAGATTGTGTAGTATATTGTTTATCTAAAATGAAAAAAAATGTTCAAGCTCACCAGTATTTCAAACAAAAAGCTTATGAAAATGCAGAAGGGCAGCAGAAGGAAGGGTCAGGACTCAGTGGCATGAGGAAGAGCAGGCTGCCAAGCACCGGGACTCTCTGCTTCTGCTCTGCAGACTTGCCCAGTTCTAGAGACTCTGTTTTCTCTCTGTTTTGCTATCAACCAGAAAGATAAGACATTTTGCTCTGCTTTAAGATTTTTTTAAAAAATTGAAATATATTTGACATATAACATTGTGTAAATGTAAGCTGCACATGTTAATTTGATACATTTATGTATTGTGGGGCAAAAGCAGGTTTACAGTTTAAGTATGCAAAACATAGAGTTTATTTTTGCATTCTTATTTATTAACTAGGGCCCAGTGCATGAATTTGTGCACCTTGCAAGGAACTGTGGGCTGCAAGCCTGCGGTAGGCACAGGGGTGGGTCTCAGCCCATCCTCTATGCCCCCACCTGGCCCTTCCCACTCCTGCCACTGCCACTCTCACACGCTGATGGCACCGGCCCTACTTGCACCCACTGAAGGCGTGGAGTGATTGGGGAAGGTGCCAGCAGCAGGTGCGAGTGGCAGCTGCTGCCCCAATCGCCCCTCAGGAGCAGGAAGGGGAGGTGGAGAAGCCTTGAGGGGTGATGAGCTGGCGGCTGTGGCTCACACCTGCTGATGGTGCTGAGTGATCAGGGCCAGCACCAGGCACCAGCAGTGGGTGTGAGCAGCAGCTCTGGTGCTGGCAGCAGGTGCAAGCGGGGCCAATGTCGACAGCAGGTGCGAGTACCAGGCGGGACCACAGCACACAGGAGCAAATGATTTTCAGTAACCACCAGAGGCTCGCCCTGATGACAGTGATTGGCACCCCGCCTTGGTCTGGCTCCCCTGTTCACCTGCTCCACCATCCCGTGGTGGTTGATGCCTGCCATGTTCCACTCATGCCCTCTGGGGGTCAATGCACATCATAGTGACCGGTTGTTCTGTTGTTCTGGTTGTTCCACCATTTGGTCTATTTGCATATTAGCCTTTTATTATATAGGACTATTATATAGGATTACTGTATTATTTTTCCATCCAAACAACTGTAAACCTATTTTTGCACCACCCTGAAGTTGCAATTGTGGCAATAATTAGCACCTCTATCACATCATATACTTATCTTTTATTTCTAGTGGTTGAAATAATTAAGTTCTAGTCTCTTCTCAAGTCTGATAGTTTCTACAGTATTTGACCTTTCTTTCTCCTTTTATTGAATTGATTAGGAAGAAGGAGCTCCCTATTTGTTACAAGAGTCAGGGACAGTACTCTGTCCCTCCACACGTCCAGTCCTATACTGAAGCCGAATCTTACAGGCCAGATGGCATGCCTCTCTTCAGAAATTGGCATTTGTGGCATCATCTTAATAGCTTGAAATTGGTCATGGTGGGAGCATTTACACTATGGAAAATGGCAAAGGCTATGTATTAGAGTTTTTATTTGTTTGTTTTCCAGAAAGCCATTTGTTAAACAGTTACCAGCACAACACTGCCCAAATCTAACCACAAATTTTGTTTGCCTGGCCTAGTGTTAGGTTCAAAAGGTTTTAAAAGCATAGTAGTATAAGAAGAGTTTTTTTTATTTCCAGCTTCCTCTCCCTGCCCTCTTCCAAGGATAGGAGCCCCTTAAAAGAGAGGAGCACACTGACAGCTGTCAAGAGGGGCGAGGAAATGAGCATGTCTGGATGAAAGAAGGTGAAGAGACTAGCCCAAGAATAAATATGCATAACCCATAGACATGGACAACAGTGTGGTGATGGCCAGAGGGAAGGAGGCCTTCAGCTGGGTGAAGGTGGGCAAAGAGAGGGAAAATGGGACATCTGTAATAGTGTCAACAATAAAAATAAAGTTTTAAAACAAAAAAAAAAGAAAGAAAGGACATTCTAGCCACTTTCCAATGAGTACAAAATGCTATTATAATTTCAATAGCATTGTGAAACAATAAAATGCTATTTAAATATAAACAAACAAACAAACAGGATAGAAAATATGGCTACAAAGCTGGCTTAACCTTAGTCATTGGGTAGAAGTTCAGAAACAGGAAGAAGGTCTTAGGCAAATACAAAGCATCTTGCTGGGTGAAGAATTTAGATATTTAGGTCACAAGTATCTAGTTCTTTTTTTTTCCCTATAAATCATAAAACCAATTACATTCAAATAAAAAGCAGGATAAAAATTATAATGTCCTTTTCCCTCTTCTAATTATACTATTTCTTATAATCATATTATTCTTTGTTTTGATCTTTGAGTTTATAGTTTCACAAACATTTAACTAAGATCCTATAATGACCAGAATGTGTACATCTTAAGAACTTAAGATACCGTGTTTCCCCGAAAATAAGACATCCTCCGAAAATAAGACCTAGCGCAACTTTGGGAGAAAAAAATTAATATAAGATACTGTTTTATTTTCGGGGAAACAGGGTATTTAATTACCAACACACATCATATAGAAATGTTGAAAGTGTGAAATATTGAATAAAACTGATACAAATACAAGCCTCCAAAGATGGGTTATTTAAGAGCCAAAATAAAATTATTTTAAAAGATTTTGAAACCACAGTATTTAGTTCTCAAAAATAAGTGAACACATTCATATTCATAGAGACATGGTCAGATAGTAATTGAAATATATACTTTAAAAGACTTAACTTTTCTAGGGAAGGTAATCCTAACATTTTGTCAAGAAACTTGAAGTGTGTTCTCACTTGAACAATCTCTTTGTGTTTGAAGAATAAAACTCTGGAATTCTAGAGGGTGCCTACAAAGTCTAAAAACATAAACAAATGTAATTTCATGAGGTCATTTTCAATCTGTAAATAGGTAAATTGACATTATCTATTTTCCAGATTTTATAAATACTTTGTGGATGACTTCCTAGGATAGGAGTGACTTCTATATTCACTCAAGGACTAGAGTTAGCTACCAGATAACTTTTGAATAAACACAAAGCGAAGAGCAATATTTCTGCTATATTCCAAATTCTTCAGATCTGTGATCCTACAAGGATCAATTTCTTCATTTTTCTCTTATACACTAAAGTAGTATGGGAGACGTGAAACAATGGCAGCATCTAAAAAAGTATCTACAGTCCTGGGAAGAATACTGGTGCACCATCAAAATCCATTTTCTCTTTCTTCCATGGTCCATGATATCTCAGAAAGATAGTCTCTCCCAGCATCTCTCCTGAGTGGCCATGTGACTAAGCTCTCACCCATGGAGTGTGAGTATGCCTCTTTCACACCTACTTTGTCCTCATCCTGCTAACTGGGACTTCAGTGTGGTAGTGATTCAAGTTACATTTTACAGATGACAAGTTGGTGCTCGAGGGGATGGTGGAACAACCATTGGAAGGGTCTCAGAGTGACTATGAGGAGCAAAGATTCCATGCTGATCTGAAGTATTAATAGCAAGACTGTTACATGAAAGATAAATGAACTTAAAAAAAAAATATATATATATATATATATATATATATTGTATTGATTTTTTTACAGAGGGGAAGAGAGAGGGATAGAGAGTTAGAAATATCAACAAGAGAAACATTGATCAGCTGCCTCCTGCACACCCCCTACTGGGGATATACCTGCAACCAGGGAACATGCCCTTGACCGAAATCAAACCCGGGACCTGTCAGTCCGCAGGCCGATGCTCTATCCACTGAGTCAAACCAGTTTCAGCAAACTTTTTTATTTTTTAAGCCACTGTATGTTAGGTCTCTTTGAAGCAGTTAAGCTTTACTCTAACACATACAAATGCCATATCAAATTGTACCATGTCACAATTGCTAACTATCTTATGAATTCACAAGTGGTAACTTTTCTAAATTAAATTCAACTTATCACCAAGCAGGAAGAGAATTCCATTATCTTCCAAAAAGAAGAAGGGTGAATAATGAAGTATTGGAGACCAGGCCTGTGAGATTATACTGAGGTCAGTTAAGGCTTCTCTGGCCTGGGAATGGGTTTTGGAGCGCTCGTAATTGAGAACTGAATTTAGAAACAAGAGCTTTAAAGTGGATGTGGAAGTTATGGCTCAAGTTGAACCATAATACCTTTATTAAAATGAGTAGAGTCTAAAATGCCATTGTCTAAAAAACAAAACAGTGCCGCCAAGTTTAATGTTTGTTTTTAAATTGCATTTTCCAGGTGAGTACATATTCCATGTTTTCTATTTTACCTTACCAGTGAACAGCTGGAGCAATTTGTGCGAGAGAAACAATGCTTTCTTATTCATGCAGGTAGTCAATTCCAGCAAAAATAATTTTACAGGGCTCTTATGGTTGTTTGAGTCAAAATTCAACACAACTCAGTTTAAACACAAAAGGGGAATTTGTTGGCTCATAATTGAAATGACAGAAATGGCAGGGATGCTTGGCTCCCAGACTTTCTCTCCCCTTCTCTCACTGCTTGTCTCTGCTTGTCTTTATTCACTCCTGCTAGAGAGCTTTTCTAACACAGAGGTTATGCCTCAGAGAGCCCCCAGTTCCCATCCTGTTATATTTAAGACGCAAGAGGCAAGCGGGACTCTTCTCTGCCTTTGATTGGCATCACTTTGATCACATGTGAATCCCTGGGCAAATCATTATGGATAGGAGGTTGTGGATATCTGATGGGCAGGGCCTTGGTCACATGGAATAGAAAATTTTAGTCCATTCCATGCTTCTATGCCTCTGGATCTATTTTGTTCATCAGTTTATTTTGTTCTTTAGATCCCACACAGGAGTGAAATCATGTGATACTTGTCTTTCTCTGACTGGCTATTTCACTTAGCATAATATTATACTATTCAGGTCCCTCCCTGCTTTCTCAAAGGGTGAGAGGTCCTACATTTTTACTGCTGCAGGGTATTCCATGGTGTAAATGCACCACAGTTTTTTTTATCCTCTCATCTACTGATGGGTATTTGGGCTGTTTCCAGATCTTAGCTATTGTATTGTAAATTGTGCTGCTATGAACATAAGAGTGCATACATTCTTTCTGATTGGTGCTTTAGGTTTTTCGGACATATTCCTAGAAGTGGGATCACTGGGTTCAGAGACATAGAAATTTAGAACAGATTATTGATTCTCAGAGGGAAGACAGGAGTGGATGGGTACATGGGAATATATCAATCAAAGAATTTGTATGCATATATATGCATAGCTCATGGACACAGACCTAAGGCTTTGGGTAAGGATCAGGCTAGAAGGGGTTAATTGGGGTAGGGAGGGGGGAAAAAAGAAAAAAATTTCTTAAAAAAAAAAGAAAAAATAGTTTCAGAATATTAAACTCTTTGTAACATCTCTTTCTTTGTAATTTAGAAAACAAGACTCACTTAGAATCCTATATAATAAAGATGTAATATGCAAATTGACTCCCACACCCTCACACAAGATGGCCACCCCCATGTGGTCAAAGATGTCCTCCACAAGGGAGGGTAGTTGTGGGTGATCAAGTCTGTAGGGGAGGGCAGTTTGAGGGCGACTAGGCCAGCAGAGGAGGATAGTTGAGGGCAACCAGGCCTGTAGGGGAGAGCAGTTGGGGCAATTTGGCCAGCAGAGGAGCAGTTAGGCATCGTTCAGGCAGGCAGGGGAGTGATTAGGGGGTGATCAGGCTGGCAGGCAGGTGAGCAATTAGGAGCCATTAGTCCCAGATTGTGAGAGGGATGTCTGACTTCACGTAATTTGAAAAACAAGACTACACTTAGAATCTTATATATTATAATAAAAAGGTAATATGCAAATTGACCTTCACATCCTTGCACAAGATGGCTGCCCCCATGTGGTCAAAGATGGCCACCCCCAGGTATCATGCCTAAACTGGCAGTTGGACATCCCCCAAGGGGTCCCAGATTGGAGAGGGTGCAGGCTGGGCTGAGGGATACTCTTCCAGTGCACAAATTTGAATAATACTCTTGCTACTTCCTTTTCTAAATACTTGTTTAAATCTGAATTAATGACTCCTTTTCCACACTGCTAACCATCTAATGACAATGGACTAATTAACTGCACTTCATCTAAAACAAAACACTTTCCTATAAGAAACTCTAGTTTATAGTTTGGCTAGCCTATATCCCTGAGAGATTAGCAAACTTGGAAAGGAAATGAAGTGGCTCAACTTTTAAATATGCATATACAGTATAAGATGTTATGTCAACTTGTAGATAAGGCCCTAGGTCACCTAAACTTGTCATTTAGAAAGTATTTATTGTATCAGCAAAGGTGTGCAGAAATAAGGAAGACATAATTCCTGCTTGCAAGGTTTACATAATAGCTCTGGAAGCCATTGCAATTGGGCATCATAATTACCCAACTCCAAACTGCTTCCTGGGAGGCAGACAGAGGCACCCTTGGCTAGGTGCTGCAGTCCACAGTTCAGTTTGGCTTAGCATCTTGCACAAGAGTGTATCCCAAACCACTTTACAGAAGTGAAATTTCCATTTGCAAGCCAATATATGCTATACATTACAGAACAGCTGTGTGCAAACATTGCCTCATGGAAAGAAAAAGAAAAACCTAAGGCATTAGGTCATGAGATGGGAATCCAAAGGAGAACTTAGGAGGCTTGGAGCACTAGGGCGGGAAGGAGGGAGAAGAGGAAAGACTGATAGGAAAAGACACACACTAATGTGTAGGATTTAAAAATAGACCTGTGAGAAGTTAAAGGCACATCACACACCTTCTCCCTGAAAAAAGGTGAGAATCAGACAATCTTTTACAAGAGGCAAAGAAACAGTAGCAGAAGTTAAATAAACATTAAAAGTATGAAATGGGAGCTAATAAATTTTCAAAGTGATGGTATAATTGGACAGGATTAGTAATCTCAACTAATATATGGTAAGGTAATAAAATGATGTTATTTTGAGTTAACCTGAATTATGGTAAACTATTGTCTAAGAAGGATAGGGTAACAGAAGTACTATAAAAGCTAATTTCATAAGCATAAACACTATACATGAATCGTGCATTTAAAATGAATACAATTTTATAAAATATATTTAATACTAAGAAAACCAATTAGACACATACTTTTAGAATCTCTTTTGTTTTATAAAATATCAGTTTATATTTTATTTTTGAGCCCTAGAAGTATCAGTTAATGGGGAACCGTATTTAACAAATGACAACAGAAAGTTTGTTGTATTTAAACTGAATCCATAATATAAAGTCCTGCTTTAAATTTAAATAAAAATTTTAATGGAAAGCAATCCAAAGAATATGGAGGGGGAAAAATTGACTCTTTACTTAGGTTTCCTATCATTTAAATAATAGTAAAATATTTTTAAAAATTCAAATTTGCCATTAAATTTCTATTTCAAGTACCATCTACATAGTAAATTAATCTTCTACGGATAATCTTCATAATAAACATTATTCATATTCCATGAACTCCAAGATTATTCATTTAACAAGGGGTTTACATAACGCCTTAAGAGTTATGCACTTCTTAATTGGTAGTTACAAAATAGTCATGGGGATATAAAGTACAGCATAAGGAATACAGTTAATAATATTGTAGTAACTATGTATCATGCCAGGTGTGTACTGAAAATATTGGTGGGAAGACTTTGTACAGTATATGATTATCTAATCACTGTACTGTACACCTGAAACTAATACAAAGTAATACTGAATGTAAATTGTAAGTGAAAAGTACAATTTAAAAAAATGGAAAAAAGTTAGTATGCACTTCTTTTAAGGTGATATACTCTTGAGTACCAAAGTTTTCCACATATGATTAAAAGTATATCTTGTGTAAGTCTCATGTTTAGCATCTGTTCATTTTAATTTGGTAGGTATCTCATTTTACATGACACAGAAGTATGCATGGAAAGTAAAGAAATTAACTCTATGCTGTATTATTTCCCTCAATTTTTGGAAATACAGGATACTCACTTGGGTTGCAGATGAATTTGTTATGACTGCCTTAAAAGGGACATTGATGATTACACAGAGAATCACTGATTTTGGCAGCTTAACAAGAGCCTAACCAGTGATTGTGGACAACAGGGAGTGGGCATACATGGGGAGGGGTTTGGGATGGAAATGGGGGGATGAGGGGATGAGGACAATTATGTGATACCATAATCAATAAAGGAGTTAAAAAAAGAGTTTAGCAATAACTGATTATACATATATGAAAATTCCCCCCATTTAAATTAAGTTTTTTTTCTTTACCATTTAAAAAGTAGAGTATGCTCTCTTTAATCCACACTATCTGGGGGGGAAAAAATCATTGTATCTCAGAAGGAAAAACAATAGACTTTACAGGAATGTTTGTACTGGTATGTATTCTAAGAATGACGGAAGAATAAAGGGTCCTCCCCTGCACCTCCTCCTCTCCGATAGGCTGGCTCTAAAGTGAAGCACAGTGCCGGATCCAGGGTCAGGATGATAATCTTGGTTTAGCTGCTTGCTTGTCTCTGTGATGGAGGGAAATACTGTACTGATTTCAGAACTCAGCACAGTGCCTGGCATATAAACCTGGGAAAAATACTGGCTACTTCTAAAGTTGCTATTATTATTATTTGTAACTCTGAACCCTCTCAGACAATCCTGAGGTTTCAGAGACTTTGGTGATGACGGTTCCAGCTGTACTGCTAGGTCACCTCCCAGTCCCAGTTTCATCTCAGAGTCCAGTCACTCCAGCTGCAGTAGCACAGATGGGATTGCAGGTGACTCTGCCACCCAGGCAGGCTCTACTCTGTGGCCGCTGTCTCAACTCTTCTCATCTCTAAGGAGGGAGACATTATGTAGTAGAAAAATTACACACATATATGTACACACAGTGCTCTGAAAACCACCGTTTAAGTTCTGAATCAAGTTTCCAAGGGTTTTTAACTTGTGGTTGGGCTTTGGAAAGAGGAAGGTGTCCATGACCTCCTAGTAAATATATGTTAAATTTTTTTGGTGTTCATTTTTATGCAAGAGGAGTCTGCGACTTTCAACAATTTCTTCAAAAACAATGAGAATGATCATTTGAAAACGATCAAGAACCACTCATTGAGCTTCAATGTTCTCCTCTGGAAATGTGAAGGAAAGAAAACAGTCCTGTTGGCCTGACAGGGTTGTCCTGAGGACCCAGTTAAAGAGTGTGGAAACACACCGTAAGTCATTCTACAGAAGCATTTTCTATAACTCACCTTGCTGCCATTTTTTATCAGTTTGCATGAGCATTTCTGATTACATGGTGTCATCCAGAAGGGACTCAGCAGCCTCTACCTACTTTTTGAAAGCCATGGCATAGCTTTCTCAAGCAGGAAACATTGAATAGATGATCGAAGCACTTACCTTCAGAAAATAGTCTACAGATGATTTTTGTTCAGTTCACATAGTGTTCTTTTAAAAATGAATTGTTGTCAACATTTAGAAATTAGGAGTTTTCACATTTTAAAAAAATCAGATTTCCTAGGTGAGTGGAAAGACTGAAGTATCTGGCATCCTTGAGTGACCTTCCTGCAAAGCAACAACTGGCTGAATTGAGTACAGGGACCATGCTCTTCACCTTCCATTGAATCTTGCCCTCCTGCTTGCCTCCTTTGACTCTTTGGCTACACAGTGTCCCTAGCCTAGAGATGTTCATTCTAAATCTCAGCAGATTATAATTGCTTTGAAAAGATATAAAAAAGTATCACCTTCCTCTTTTTGTTCTTAGAAAGTTCTTTCAGACATCAAATGTAGAAGTGCTAGAATAAACACAAAGGTAATTGAGGACAAGGTGTCTATATTGTCCACATTCATTGCTTATCCTATCAGTAGATTCTTGTCCTTTGAAAAAGAACATCCTTTAACAGGGATATTGAAGGGAAAGACCAAAGCATGATTATAAGATCCAAGAAAGACGCAAGTGATATGACTGGGAAAAAGTCACAGGTTTTGCCAATGGGAAGTCCTGACTCTGACTCTGACTCATAATCTGACCATGCACAAGTCAATAGGTATGGAGAAATAAGTGCATTGATAACATTTCATTTGGGAAGATTTCAAATGAATCAGCAACTCAAAGAGACTTCCTAGTTTTGTCCTAAAGAAAAGTATCACTATTAAGGATAAGAAAATTGTGAAATATAGGAATGGTGTTTGTTTTTCTTAAGTTTTATAGGCTACAAGTGACTTCACAAAGCTGACGTTTTTCTAGAAATTACAAGGAGGAAGAGCCACGAAGAAAATTGAAAATGCATAGGGAAAAATTAAGCACCAGGAAGCTCTTGGTCTTCTCTTTTTTAAATCAAACTTTCCTTATGTTATTAAAGGCCCCTAAATAATGAGTAGGCTGTGATAGATTACAATAAAGAATTAAAAATGACACAGGGAAACCCATTACATATTATTAGAATGGATTTTCTTCAAAACAGTTCTTAAACGCTAGTCCAAGATTATTTGCTCTAAGAAATACTTGATTGCTTTTTAATTGATGATGTTGGAATTGGAATTTTGATTCAAGAGAAGATTATGCCAATTACCTCGACCTTGATAGATTCCAAGACTTATAAAGTCATTACCAAACTAAAATTTATTCTGGATCATGTGCTATAGCAAATGCTTCAGCAAAAATGATGTAGAGTAACAGAGGCTGTCCATTCAAAAAGCATAATCTGTAGGAAGTTTTTCTAAACCTAATTGCAGGGGCCACTTGGGCTGGAGTAAGGCTGTATGGTAAACCTGTCACTCTCAGAGGGCCACATTTTGCAGTGCATATTGAACCAATATTACTGCCATGAAACTGTGTAAGCTAGATTCTGTGCCAATGCAGTAAAATGCTCCTCAATAAACTTGTTTTCACAAGAAGTCTGACCACTCATGCGTCCCAGAGCTGCTGTAATCTTCATTGTTGAGGTTGATCTAGCAGCAGGGACATTATTCTATTTCTTGACATATTTAAGTTCTCTAATGAATAAAGCTAACAGCTCATGGCTGCTTCGACTGTCACTTGATTACCCCAGAGGGACTTCCTTTTCTTTTCCTTCTTTCTTTTTTGTCTTTAAAATTGGCCTCTTAGTTTGTTTTTAACTACCTTGTGCACAGAGGTCTGAAGGGGAAAGCGGATCAAAGATCAGCTCAGAACATAAAAAGCAGCTGTGGCTAATTACAGGCAAATGAAGGACATCTGACTAGATTCTTTATGAGTCGCCTTGTCACACATTCAACAGTCTATAATCTCTGTGACCTTGTCCCTTGGTCTTGAACTGTCACCAAACCTGAGAAATAGATACATCTCAAATTATATACTAATAGAAAAAAGGGAGGAATGTGCAGGCTGTGGTTTAAGAAACAGGAAGTAATGTGGAAGAAGGACACAATGAAAATGTGTTCTTGGGATAAGAAGTCACATGGCATTTCCACTCTAAAGTGTGAGTCTCTTTCCACACTGAAAATAAAGTGGTTTACCATAAGGAGGTAGAGATAATCAGATTATAAAAGGTAACGTGTGAGAAGTGAAATGTAATACATATCTTGCTTTGATTTGAAAGAAAATGAACTAAGAATATTCTTACAGTATCTAGTATTTAAATTTTTTTAAAATTTACAATTTTTTCTATTTTTAAAATGTTATTAAAATCTAAATCATTCAAGTAAAACTAATGACTTTTTCTCATTTTATTTTATTTTATTATTTGTAAAAATATATATTTTATTGTTTTTTTATGGAAAGGAAGAGAGAGGGATAGAGAGTTAGAAACATCGATGAGAGAGAAACATCGATCAGCTGCATCCTGCACACCCCCCACTGGGGATGTACCTGCAACCAAGGTACATGCCCTAGACCGGAATCAAACCTGGGACTTTTCAGTCCGCAGGCCGATGCTCTATCCACTGAGCCAAACTGGTTTTGGTGACTTTTTCTCATTTTAAAAGTAATATATGTTCATTGTAAATACTTGAAAAAATCCCAGAGACCTATAAGAAAGAAAGTAAAATTCCCCCAAAACCCAGTCTTTGAGAGAATCCTGTTTGTTATGACTTACAAATCAAGAGAAAAATGTTGGGTATGTACTGCCAACATAACCCAGTGAAGTTGCGTGGTGCCTATGTGTGTAGGTAATCATTAACTGTAAAAATCTGAGAGGGTACAGGAAAGTAGATATAGGTTTTTGGTTTGTGTTATTTTTCCTACGCAAACATATCAGAACTAACCAGCATAAATGAGAGTTATTCTTTTCCAAGTTGTCACCTTCACCATTTACAAGCACATTAAAAAAAAGTATTGCCATGATTTAAAACACTTTTGGACTTTATGGAATTCCCTTCAGCCTGTGGCATGCAATTTTTAAAAGCCTGAAGTAGTCATTTTGAAGTTAGATTCAGTTTCTGATGGAACAAAATATCAGATGAAACCAAGGGTAGTGAATACAGATGCTGGTCAGACTGGATCATACCACCTTAGAAATCAAAAGAAATGGGGCCACAGAATGATGACTTGGTCACTGTGTAACAGAAAAGAGTATTCCAAGAGTGGGTGTCCAAAAAGTATTGGATTAAGGCAGTGCCTTGAAAGAAGCTACTTGTTAAAAGGACAATACTCAATTGAGTGAACAAACTCTTATTTCTTGTTCATTTAAAAAAATACTGGTCACTTTATAATTCACACCTGTAATTACACAGAACTTCAGAGGGGAAAAGCTTCACAGGCTAATTTGGATTCGATGATTTGGAGAGCAGATAAAGACTGAATTTTAAGGAGGTGGAGTTGTATAAAAATGATGGTGTGGGACAGAGGATTTTGAAAGCAGTGAAACTATTCCTTGTGATATATGCTGAATAATAAAGAGGAATTATGCAAATTAACCCTCCACACCCCTACAAAATGGCTGACTAAGACCAGGCCAGCAGGGGTTAGTGAGGGACAAACAAATGACTGAACAGCAGTCTGCGTGAGGTGACCAGGCCAGCGAAGGGAAAAAGAGGCCCCATGAGGGGCAACCAGGTCAGCAGGTACGGAATGACCAGGCTAGCAGGGGGGCAATTTGGGGTGACCAGGTAGGCAGGGGGAGGGCAGTTAGGAGTGACCAGGCTGGTAGGGAGGGAGCAGTTGGGGGTGACCTGGCCAGCATCAGGAGGCAGTTAGGGGTGACCAGGCACACAGGCAGGCGAGCAATTAGGAGCCAGCATTCCAGGATTATAAGAGTGATGTCCAAATGCTATGATTGGGCCTAAACTGGCAGTTGGATATCCCCTGAAGGGTCCCAGACTGGAGAGGGTGAAGGCTGGGCTGAGGAGACCCCCACCCATGCATGAACTTCCTGCACCAGGTCTCTAGTTCTATCTAATAAAAGAGAAATATGCAAATTAACCATACCTCCACCACACCCATAAGCCACACCCACCAGTCAATCAGGAGAAAGTATGCAAATTAATCCAACCGAGATGGCTGCTGCCATGGAGAGAGTAAGAGGCTTGGGTTTCCCTGGCGATGGAGGAAGCCAAGCTTCCCTCCCACCCTAGACTGCCCTGGCCTCTGCTCAAGGCTACAAAGTTTCAATTATAAAAGATATTGGAGTAAATAAATCCCAGATACCTGCTTCCACTCAATGAGGCGGGCACTGGAAAAAAAGAAAAAAAAAGAAAATAAGGAGGGGCTGGGAGTTTGGATCGCCAGGGAGCGTGGCCAGCCCACAAACAGCCATCAGCCCCTCACCCAGGCTGGCCAGGCACCCTAACAGGGTCCCCCACCCTGAAGGGGGTTTGGCCAGCTTGAAAACAGCCTTTAGCCCCTTACCCAGGCTGGTCATCTCCCCATGGGGTGAGGGTACCCACTGGGGGGGGGGGCATGGACAGCCTGAAAACCACCACAGGCTCCTTGCCCAGGCCACCCCATGACCCAAGGGAACCCCCATCCTGATCTAGGACATCCTTCAGGACAAACCAGCGGACCCCCACTTGTGCACCAGGCCTCTATACTAATAAAAGGGTAATATGCTAATTAGACTGGGAGACCTTTCAGGAGACCTTCTGGACGTTCTTCTGGAAAAAGCCATGGTGGTGAGGCCAAGGTAGAGGTGGTTAGAGGTCAAGAGGGGAGGGCAGTTGTGGGTGATCAGGCTGGTGGGGAGTGGGGCCATTGGGGGTAAGCAAATCAGCAGGGAGGCCAGTTGGGGGCAAGCAAGCCATCAGTGGGGGTCAGTTGGAGGTGAACAGGACAGGTATGTGTGTGTGGGGGGGGGGGGGTTGGAGTAAGCAGGCCAGCAGGGGGACAATTGGGGGGGAGCAGGCCCGTGGGGAGAGAAGGTGGGGACAAGAAGGCCAGCAGGAGGGGCAGTTGGGGGTGAGCAGGCTGGCAGGCAGAATGGTTAGGGCAATCAGGCAGGCAGATGAGTGGGGGTGCTAGACCAAGGCGAAGTGCCAGTTGCTGTCATTAGGGTGAACCTCTGGAGGTTACTGAACATTTTTTGCTCCCACACACCACGGTCCCACTCGGTGCTGTCAGTAGGTGTGAGCAGTAGCTGCTGCCTCAGTCACCCCTCAGGAATCACCCTTAAGGGCTTGTCCACTTCTCCCTGCTCCTGAGGGGTGATCAGGGCAGCAGCTACTGCTCCTGTGCTGGCCCCAATTGCTGTGCCATCAGTGGGTGCGAGCAGAGCCTATGCAGTCAGTATGTAGGAGCTGCGGTGCTGGGAGTGGGGCTGCCGCAGACAGGGGACTTGGTTCTGTGGTGGGAGAGGCTGGGTCGGGGTGCAGAGGATGGGCTGAGACCTACCCTTGTGCCCACTGCAGTCTCGCAGCCCACAGTTCCTTTCAAGGTGCACAAATTTGTGCACTGGGCCACTAGTCTAAAATATAGAGTCTATTTAAAAAAAAATGAGAAAAAGCACAAAGTATTGATGAGAAATGGGAGGAAAGAAGATTTAGAAAGCATTCCAGGCAAAGGAAAAAAAGACTATAAATGAGTGAAGTGAGCAACGTTCCAGAAAATGAATGGGTTTCAGTATGCACCATGTTGTCAAATGGAACTTTCTGCAGGAGTGGAAATATTTTATAGCCTGTGCTGTGCAACATGGTAGCCACTAGTCTCATGTGGCTACAGAACACATGAAATGTAGCTAAGATGACTGAAGAAATAATTCTTTTATTTTCCCTTACTTCTTTTTTTAAACAATTATTTATTATTTTGAGAGAGGGAGAGATTTGCTGTTTCTCTAGTTTATGCATTAATTAGTTATTTCTTGTATGTGCCCTGACCTAGGATTGACCCACACCCTTGATGTATTGGGGTAATGGGATGATGCTCCAACCCAAGCATGTCAAACTTAAGGCATGTGGCCCACCAGCCACAAGTTTGATATGTTTGCACCAATTGAGTTACTCAGACAGGGGTTTTCATTTACTTCTAATTACTTTAAATCTAAATAGCCATTTGTGGGCCGCAGATACCTTATTGGAAAGTGTGGGATAGAGTATAGAGTAACGGGAGTCCTGTGAAATAGGGACGAAGAGCTATTCAGGAGAGAGCTAGATACTAGATACTGCTTTGTTAAGGAACATTCAATTTATCCCCAGTCAATGAAAAGACTTAAGAAGGGAAGAAACAAACATGAGCAATTTATTTGCTTTTCTGCCTCAAGCTTTAGTGAAAAAATGGATTAGTGTTGGGATGATGATTTCCTTAGAGGCAGGGGTGCCAAGAAAAAAATTACTGGATAATTCAGGTACAAGATGTCATGATCTGAAAGGGTAGAAATAGAAATATTTGAGGGACATATGAGAGGTGGAGAAAGGATGGATTGGTTATTAGGTGCAAGGGAGGGAGAGGGATGGATATATGAGGCTTGAGAATGATAGATGGTGGAGCCATGCACTGAGACAAGATTTGAGGAGATGATGAGCCTCCCCCACTTCTTACAGACACATTGACATTTGGGAGCCATGCACAGCTGGTTGGCAACTGACGCCATGGGAGGGAAGGAAGTAAAACACAACTCCAAAAAACACCAACACCCTGACATAGTGCTTTGCTTTTAAGTCAGTTTCATATCCATTCCTGCCTAGCATAGTAAGACACCATGATCTGCACTTGTGAATCTTTTAAATACCACCCCCTCCCCTCAAGCTCACAATTTCAGTACACCATAGCTCTCTCTCAATAGGCAAGTATTTTGAGATTCTCTCCCTACCCGACTCCCATTTCCATGACACATTGCCACATCAAACATATTATTCTAAATTTAGTGTGTGTGTTTTTTTTTTTTTTTTTTTTTTTTTTTTTTATTCAGGACACAATTTCAGATAAAACAGAGTGAAGTCTAATGCAAAAAAATAAAGTACTTGTGATAGAGGCTATATTAGTTAAACATTTCAAAAAGAAGTTAATAAGAGCACAGTCATTTAAAAAATCCACGTGTTTCTCCTGTAAATTTATTATCAAACAAATGTCCGGAGCTGTTCTTACATCTGGCAAACCACCAAATAAACTACCAACAACTAATTACCTCATGAAGTAAAGAAATACCTTGATTTTTAAAAATTAAAATCATAATACAAATTCTCCTAGCTAATACAAACAATGATGATACCACTTTGGGAAACTATCACTTTGCTTTACCAACCCTTTTTACTATGCAAATCCAGGAGGGTGCCACTGCTCCTACATAAAGTCTGTGATTATGCATAGCAAAGGTGTATAAGTGCTATTCTCAGTGATTTAGGTCTTATTGTATTGTCAAATGCTCTTATTTGGGGAGGCATAGCAAAAAAAATTAACTGAGATATCACTTATTGCATCTCAACTGGTTTTGAAAAACCTAGCAGATAATGCAAGTATAAGTCTAGGGACAATTATAGATCGCTCTTATTTCAAGAATCCAACAAACACTTCATAAACAGATTATGATAGATCCTGCATTGGATCATTCTTTAATTAAGATCTCTTACTAAGCACTTACTAAGGATCAAAGTATAGAGGGTTTTGAACATCATGTTGAGCAGTGGGGATCTTACGGGTGTGAAAGAAAAAGGCATCACAGTGTGGGGCACATGTGTCAAACACAAGGCCCGAGGGCCAAATCCGTCCCCGCCAGGCCTTGCAATGTGGCCCGCACCGCGCTGTCATCACTGCACTCCGCTGCGTTTCCATCACAATGACAGTTTATGACTGTTCAGTAAACCATTCGGCCCGAGATTTAGGCTGGATTTTAGATTTTGGCCCCTTCTCTGATTGAGTTCGACACCCCTAGTGTGGCAGCAACACCACATCCCTTTCAGAGAGAGAGCACTGGCAGCAGGAGCAGAGTGCAGAGACCAGGGAGCTCCGTCCGGCAGGAGGCTTTTACAGCATCTTGGGTGAGAAGAGATTAGTGCCTCAAACTGGGAAGTGGTGGTGTGTGAAGGGGTAGGGAGTGGGGAATTGCAGAGAAAGGGATTAATCAGAAAGATATTTAGAAGTTGATATGGGGATTGAGAAAAAAATCCCGAGGTTATTACCTGAGGGGAGTGGGTAGGTATTTTTGATCCCAGTAATATCAAAAATATCACTAAGTATTTCTTAGCCTCTAGTTGTGGTACTCTCCTAGAAGGATCCTGGGAGCGCTAAGCACTCATTAGTGGCTTATTTTAGAATTACAGTCATTTCTTCATTGAACATCTCTGTCAAGTAGTTAATGATCTGTGAAACTCTTAACCAACCCAGGAAGAGCTCTTTAAGTTAAGTCTAAATCAAAGATCCACTTATCATATTTTGTAAATTCTCATTTGCTTCTCTAAATGGATTGTGCCTGTCTTTCAATGTGAGTTTTCTATTTCCTGAAGTGTAAGGAAAATTTCAGTTGTTTTTTAATATAATAAAAGAGAAAGTGAACTCCATCTGTTAGTGTTCCATGAATCAAAATACCATAGACTTTAAAAAGCTCTAGTTAAACTAAATCAGCAGTTGTCATGAATCTCTGTTCTATTTTGAAGATGGTATCTCTTCTATTCCTCCTACTATGGTAGGCCCTCCTTATTCCCAGGAGACACACCCAAGACCCTCAGGGGTTACCTGAAACCACAAATAGTTCGGAACCCTTTGGTTTTTTTTGCTATATTTACATACCTATCATAAAGTGTGATTTGTAAATTATGAACAATAAGAAATTAACAATAACTAATAACAGAATAATTATGATAATACACTGTAATAAAATTGTGAATGTAGTCTCTCTCTCAAAATATCTTATTGCACACACACCTTTTCACTTAGAGGGGGATTTTACAACTTCTCTTTGGCATGTGTGAATTGCCACATCTCTACTCTTGTGCATTGGGGCCATTATTAAGTAAAATAAGCATTAGTTGAACACAAGCACTGCCATGCCTGACACTTGATCTGATAACCAAGATAGCTACTAAGTACTAGTGGGCGGTGAGTTTATACAGCATAGGCACGCTGGGAAAAGGATGATTCAAGTTCCAGACAGGACATCACAAAACTTCATTTACACTACTCAAATCCGCCTGCAATTTAAAACTTATGAATTATTTTATTTATCTCTGGAATTTTCCAGTTAACATTTTCAGACCACAGTTGACCATGGGTAACTGAAACTGCAAAAAGCAAAACTACAGATAAGGGTGGTACTACTATACTGCTACTATTAATAATAATTTTACTGTTACTCTTACTATAACTACTACTATCATCTCCACCACTACTGAAACTGACTAACAGGGAGGAGAAATAACTTGCCCAAGGTTACAGCTTTTAAAGGGAAAAAGTTGGGATCTTTTGTAGAGACAGTGACTTGGTAGTCACCAATGAACCCTACTTCTCAGTATTCCTGCCTTGGTGATGCCCTCTCACATGACTTCCTTTGACATTAAGTGTGTGTTATGTAGGCAAAGGCTTGATAAGCCACTTGCATATTGGTGTTTGCTCACAAGCTGGTACACTTCTTGTTGGGACCCAGCAGCCATAGGCTAAAACCCAAGCACATCGAGAGGCCATATTAAATACATATTATTTTCCATATGAACAATTGTGTGTGTGTGTGTGTGTGTGTGTGTGTGTGTGTGTGTATACACATACTGGATTTATTTACTATTTATTTATTATAAGTACAAATTATTTTGCATCTATACATTTATAAAATGTCTTTCGGTGTGGTATACTATATTACTTATTGTTATAAATTTCTACCTTAAATACAAAATGTATCCTACAAATCAAATATTAATAAACTACCTATCCACTGCCAAGAAAGTTCAGTTTTACCACAAGAACTAATTTGTAGAAAGGATTAGATCTATTTCACTAGCTCTTAAGCATTTATAACAACGTTTAGTCACTGATTCTATCATTCAACAAATAGTTCACAAATATTGCACAAATACTGTGTGCCTGTGACCATGCTGAGCCATCTACACACAGATGCTCCTGAGCAACCACAAGGGTGCACAAGGAATGGAGGTTACTGGGACCGATGGCCGAGGTTACAACTGGCGCATGGCAGAGCCTGAGTCCTACTCAAGTCACCTAACTTTAGCGTCCACGCCCTTCCCCCACACTCTGCTGCACTTGGTGCAGCCATACCAGCTCAGGCACTAATAAAATCCTAGGGGGTTATGACTGTATCTAGTCTCATTGAAAGGCATTCAAAAGTGTCCATTCCTAGTTTCAATTTGAATTCTGCATTTTAACATAAATCTATAGATTACTTTTATGCTAATATACATACAACCACAAGCTACTGTTCAATGCATAAGATTCTTTTTTGTACATAAAAGTTTGCCTACCTGTTAGTTTGCAAAGACTTTAAGCCTCTGCCTGGCTACAGACAATGATTAAATATTAGCTCAGTCCTCTCCTCCTTAGGCAACTAACCTAACTGGACTATCCCAGTGAAGGCAGGTGCACCCTTATCTCTCATCTAATGTATCACAGTGAATTCTAATGTTTTATTCACCCTCCCATCTCCTAATTCTCTCCACCCACACTGGACTGTGAGGACTTTGAGAGCAAGAAATGCATTTTTAAAAATATCTATATTGTGATAGCATCTTTGGTGAAGGAATAAATCCCTGGGTAGAACAGCTTCCCTCTAACATTTCTCTCTCTTTTCCTCATCAGCCACCACTGAGGCGCCATTCCCCCTGCCACTGGCTGAGAAGAGATAACAGTAATAACATAACTCCAAATAATAATGCAACTTTTTTCATTATTTATGGTCACTTTGTTTCCTTTTCATTTCAAAAGATATTTTTACTTATACTGTAAATGTCAAATTAAATATCTAAACATGAGTGGAAACCACCACATGGATATGACTTTGATAGACATGGACATTCAGGATCAGAGAAATCAGAATATTTTAAAGTATCACAGTAAAGTAAGGTTTGATGAGTAGTATAACAAAAATCAGAAGACTCCAAAAATATTAGACATTTACAACACATGATTATGTAGAATATTGCTAAGTCATGCAATGAGAAGTCATAACAACATGGTACAATTGCAATTAAATAAGGATCTCCCCCCCATCTCTCTCTCAAAAATAAGGATCTCCCTTAACAAGTTACTTTTCTAAGGCAGCTATTTTACCTAAAAGCTCAATGCCAAATACCTAACATTGACAGAAGGTGAACAAGAACAAATGAACATAAACTTTCAAAAATCAGAAAGACTTAAAGAAAATCTTGCAGCTTAGAATAAATACATGTGTAATTTGCTTCCAAGTTCCCTTATACCTGACTGATTTTAATCACCATAACAAAAATTAATAAATGATTTGTCGGTGCTCTAGGAGACAGTATAGTCTCCATCTGGTAGGTTTGAGGCTTGTGAAAACATTTTCCTGTGACAGAAAACATTGGTGGGTAAGCTCTTACAGCTGAAACGCAGCAGTTGATTGCCAATGGAAGCTACAGGAAAGGATGATTAATATAAACAGGCTTTTGCCGGTGCTTTGCAGCAGCATTACATAAAGCAGTGCTATTCCAGGAGACTTTTATATTTTCATTTCCAAGAGTCCATAGGGTAATGGATTTTTTTCCTTCATCTTGTTTGATCTTTGATATTTAAGACCAACTTCTGTGTTTTGTTTATTTTTTCTTTGCATTGGAAAAAGAACATAAAGTGAGTGACAACACATAATCAGGGCTAATTGGTATTATTTTCAGAAAGAAAAAAAGGAAACACCTTTTATGATGAGCCAAATGCAAACATTTTATAAATAGGATATCTTGCACCAAATAATCATGTCAGCAAAGAAAGTGGTTATGTTGCATGCATGGAAGTATTTGTTAGTTTCAGATTTAATCACAACAAGTGGTTTTAATTTATATTTCCCTGAAATTTGGCTATTACACAAAGCAAGTACTTTAAAAGACTAAATGATTGTCTTTTCCCTGAAGGAAAGAAGCTAAAAGTTGATTTCAAACTGCAAGACATAGTAGAGACAAAGCATTTTGAATAAAAATAAATAAAGGGGGTAGGTAAATCATCCGGTGGCCAGTTTGTTTAATACAAGGTTATTTAGTTTCCTTAAAAAAAATAGCTATTTTATTTTATCCTAAAAATAATCAGAATGATGCAAACTAACTGCTCTCCTTAAAATAATATCAAATATGTAGGGGTCTTCTTGTTGTACTTTTGGTAAGGTCTGTGTTTTGGAAACAGGTGATGACAGCAGTACTATTTTGTGTTATTTTAGCCGTCACTAGCCTTCCTAGTATTTTTCACCACTCCCACTTGCTGGCAGTATATCATGGCACAGTTTCAGCAGAATTCTACTATGAGCTGTGAGCTAACTGGGAAATGTCAACATATAAAGCCATGTCTAGAATTAACCTGTCTTTAACAAGGGCAAACTCCCACACTCTCTCAAAGCTTAATTACACCAGAAGTATAGCAAAAGGGAGTGAAGAGGGATGGATGAGAAGATGCTAGAGACAATTCTAGAACCAAGAGACAAGATAATCACACAAAATCCACCGTGACCATTTTACTATGAAACTACAAAACACTGTTCATCTTGTCAGGGAATAAACTCTTCTAAGGAAGAACCACATGGCTGTCGGAGTCAGACTCTATGCCTGCAAAGTGGAAAGATCTTGCCAGTCAGCTTATTGTGATGCATGCCATGCCCCTTCCTCTGTAGAACATCTGACTTTAATTGAACAACTATTGAGGTTCCTGCTGTGACATCCTGGGGGTATCAACACACTTTCAGGCATTAGCCTTGCCTGTGCCATCTGCCTGTGTCTCCTTTAATGACAAGAGGTCAACATTCTATCTCAAGCCCAGCTATACACTACATGACAGCTTCTCTTAGCACTGTTCCATGCCTGTTGACCTTGAAAGATGACCAGTAACCACAGAACAAATCGGCAAAGTCTCTAAAGGTCATGGTCCCCATGCAACCTAATCAGCATATCTAATTTGTAAGAGTAAAATTAAGAGTCATACATTGCTGTGTGCCTACCTAAAATCTTTTTCAGATAAGAAGTGGATTTAAGGGTTTCTGCGGAAAGACTATGGCAATAAAAAAGAAATGTTTAAAAGTTTTGCTAAGATTTCAGAAAACAAAGAAATAAAAGGTGGTAAATATATTTAAAATAAAACCATTGATTAAAGCACTTTCTGAATTCTCAGTAATATGAGAAAACTTCATCAAGAAAAGAACAGAGATCTAAAGATCTGATGTTATCAGCACAAATGGCTTCTGCTAATGCTAATAGCATCTTGGAGATCATAAAATGGCATAAAATGCTCAGCTGCTATCTCTTGATGAGATTATTTTTCAGTTAGGCTATTTATACTTTGTACCCTCAAAAATTAATTTATTGTATATATTCCTGTCAGGAATACACACACACACACACACACACACACACACACACACACACACTAGGCCTGGTGCAGGAAATTTATGCACTGGGGTGGGGGCGGGGTCCCTTAGCCCAGCCTGCCCCCTCTCACATCTTGGGAGCCCTCAGGGATGTCCTACTGGTGGCTTAGGCCTGCTCCCTGCTGGAGCAGTCTAGCCTCCCTTTGCAGGAGGCGACCAGGCTAATCAGGGGAAGGTGCCATCCCCATCATCCCACTTCTGCAGCCACTGCCAGTCACCACAGCCACCAAGGTGTTTGCATCAACACGGACTCCAGTCCCTTCACCATGAAAAAATAATAACTTTCTTTAGGCATTTTCAAGATATGTATTTCATAGGCTATGACATTTCTTTCTTTATTTTTCTTTTTATCCTTACCTGAGGATATGTTTCCATTGATTTTCCCCCACTTCCCTCTGATCCCAGGCTCAGCCCCTCCCCAAGCCTACAGCCTTCGCCCCAGGCTATATAGGCTTGGGATGTGGGCACCCCTGTCCCCCAAGCCTAAAGCCTCTGTGAGATGGCTGGCTGGGAGTGATCTGGTATCCAGGAGGTTCCTGGGACCCAAGTATCTATGCAAATTAACTGCTATCTTTGTTGAGTTCATTTGCATACTCACTCTGATTGGCTGTAGGAGTAGTGGAGGTACAGTCAATTTACATGTTTCTCTATTATTAGGATACACACACACACACACCTCACTCACACACACACACTAGAGGTCTAGTGCATGAAATTTGTGCACTGGGTGTGTGTGGGAGGTGTCCCTCAGCCCAGCCTGGGATCCCTCTCACAATCTAGGACTGCTTGCTCCTAGCCACTAGCCTGACTGCCTGCCTGATTGCTCCTAACCACTTCTGCCTGACAGCCTGATCACCTCCAACTGCCCTCTCTGCCAGCCCGATGGCCCCCAACTGCCCCCCCTGCTGGCCCAGTCACCCCCAAATCCCCTTCCCTGCTGGCCTAGTCACTCTAACTGCCTTCCCTTCCCAGCCTGATCGCCCACAACTGCTCTCCCGTGCTGGCCATCCTGTAACAGCATGGGGGCATCCATCTTGTGACAATGTGGGGGTGGCCATCTTGTGGTGGACACCTTGTGATGATGTGGGGGTCGCCATCTTGTGATGACGTGAGGGTGCAAGGGCCACCTTGGCTTTTATTAATATAGATTCCTTATTCTTTCTTATGTATACATAATTCAAAGCTACTCATACTATTCTAGCACAAAACAAGTAAAATGCAATGTTTTTCAACATAATTTTGATTGAGGCTTCATTTAAATCCACTACAGAAGTTAACAATTGTGGACGCTGGTGGGGACTACTTAAGACCATAAAAAAAATGCTACCTAATTGTATGTCACAATAGCATAGCTTATTGATTTTGTTTACATAACATAAATTTGAAGTTCAATTCATTTTAAGAAAATGGGTACAGACCTTGACAGAATCATAGTAATCATTAAGGTAATTAGCATATCACTACTGCATTTGAACTGTTGGTTTCAGAATTTTTATACTTAGATTTGATCTCTCTAAGGCCCTGACCCAGCTTTTAAATTGCCTCCTGGACAGCTCCCCCTGGATGTCCCTTGGGTACAACCTTGATGTGACCAGACCAGAAAATCTCATCTCTCTTCCCAGAGCGTACCCTGCCCCCAATTGATATGTTCCTCATTTGTCTCTCCCCATACATTTTTCATGCAATAGTTCAAGTCAGACATATGGACTTAGTCATAGATGTCCTTAGCTCTCATGTCCAAGCATGTCTCTAAATCTTGAGATTTCTAATTCTGATTTCTCTCATGTATCTTCCCGTCTCTCCATTTCTACTGTGCTTATCAGGACTTCATTATTTCTTGACTGGTCTTTTACAATATCTTCTACTTTGGCTCCTTTTGCTTCAAATTTCTCTTCATTCTTCATGCATATCTGATATTCCTGGACCATTACCTCAATGGTTGTCCACTACCCATAGGACAATGACTCATCTAAACCCCATCTCTTTGTACAGGACTCCAATCTTCAACTCTCTCTCTTGGATTAACCTCCTACTTTCTGACTCTACAGAAGTAACTGCAGGCTTTGTTTTACCCTGGCCCTCTTGACACCAGGGTTGGGAATGCCCTGTGTGCCTTGTCTGCCTGATGAATGCCACCAGGTGCTTCCAAAGTGAAACCCCCTTCCTACAGTTCCTTGTTTATACCTTGTTTCTTATGATGATTTTTTACACATAAATTTCTTTTCCCTCCAAACTGTAAGCACCTCAAAACCCAGAAGCCATGTACTGTGATAGATGTCTAATATCCATCCAATGCATGTGCACAGGAGGCAGTTGAAAATGTTGAACAGGCAAATAAACAAAGGAATCAACAAAGCTCTGAACGATGCTTCAATTCTTGAATTCAAAGCTACATAAATAAGACAGAAAATATAGAGGCAAGTTGATGGCTTTATGATTTAAATAGATCCTAATCATACCTTAGTGAATTAGTATTTATAAGAAAAAAATTAAGTATTTAAGATATCCAATGCTAGCTATATAAATTGCTAAGAGGTAACCTTACATTTACATTGTAACATTAATAGAAAAAATTAAAAATATTTGCATATAAACTTGAAGTTTCAGGAAATGCAAATTTTATTTTTCAATCAGTTATAACCTAAGGGCAAGTTAAACATTCTCATCTAAAAACAGAAACTGGCATCCTGATGCTATAATCTTCTGCCATTTCATGACTACAAGTGTTTTCAGAGGCTGAGGTGTGTCATTTAGCATCACTTTTTCTGCATGAACATCTACAGTGTTCAAGGCAATAGACCTCAGGAAAAGACAAAAACTCCACATGTAACTGTGATGCCAGAAGGACAGTCTCTAGAAAGGAATATAAAATGGAAAGTCCCATAAGTTCCTTAGCTCAGGCCAGCTTTCTTACTGCATAAGATTTACCATAAAGATTGAGCTAAAAAAAATTTGCAAAAAGTCTTAACATCAGTATCGCAGATGTTAGACGTAGTTTGAGCTCCAGATGTCCACAAATAGCCTAGCTACACTGAGTCAGACCCATGGGTCACCCGCCCAAAATCACATGTCTTCATGGAGATCAAGGGACGATTGTGAGATGCCATGGTTTTCCTCTAAAATGCCAAAACTCAACATGATAAGCAAGTACTTCTCAAACAATTCCAGTTTCCCAAATAACGTATTGAAAAGCTATCATCCTCAAATTGATTTAAATCCTTCCTGAAAAACAAAATTTATTACAGACTCCCGATCTGGACCTAGGGAACTGGCTGGACTTGAGTCAGAATTGTTTGCAGAATTGCAGGATGAGAAGTCCGACACAGAGGGCTTTAAAGGATTTCTCCAAGGGCAGGAAAATACTGTCCACAATAATTGTGCAAATCTAGAGCCATTGTTAGAAATCACCTTAGATTTCATATAAATAAATTTCATACTTTCTCATTGTAAATGCTCAGAAACCAACACAACTGTAAAAGCAGAAATAAAATGAAGAAGCTATAACTTTGTCATACATGTTTATTACCTTAAAAAATAACTAATGAAAAACATTCACACTCACACACAAGAGAAACCCCACCAGACCCAAATAGGAGTGAAAAGAGAGAAGTTGTAAAAGGAAAAGCCCAAAAGATCCTCTTAAGTGTAAGACACATAAATTTTTCTTTTTCTCTCCCTAACAACCCTCCTCTGTGAAAATAGGTTTTATGTGATCAGTCAGAACTTCTGGATAGAAACTAAAACACTAGGAAACAGAGAAACAAGAGGAAGAGTCCAGTGTAGAGTTCATGTTCTTCCCATTGTTCTTGAATAAGATAAATTTATCATTCTTATAAGCTCAGATGCTGAAGTCCTCTCTGAATCCTTTTAAACCAAAATTCTTTACCAAATCCACTTAGACATTAGAAGTAATACTTTATTTTAAACTGCTTCACAATAAGATTTAAATTGCTATTTTCAGGTTAGATATTAGGGAATTGCTTTTAGGTTATATTTTCATTAAGGTTTCTTTATACATGTTTAAACATGATTTATGTATGGAGTCATCATTTTGGGTAAACCATCTTCAGAAGCACTGAATTAATTTTAAGTGCATTTTAACCTTTCATGAACACCTGTTAAGAGTTATAGCAAACAAACACTGAAATAATATTATTCCAGGGTCAGAATATCATGATGGTACTTCTTATGTCCAAAGCCATTTTTCTATCTCCTGACATTTTAAAATTTCTTCTTGCTATTCCTTCCATATACAGAGAGACTCGAAATATTCAAAGGCCACATTTTTGGTAATTATTCAGGAGGCCAAAGAACAAATAGTAGGAAATTTGATTGAATCAGAGATATACCCTCACTTGATTTGCAATCAACATGTTTCCTTACTAGAGACCACAGACCATATTATTGTTTTACATACCTAGATACAAGAAGGCAAATACTTGTAATGAATGAAAGTAAAGATCTTGTCAATGAAGTTCATTTTCTGTAAGTGAAATTACACTACTATAAAAAAAAAAAACTTTTATTCTGTATAGATGTCCTGAAGATATTTTGTTTTGTTAGTTCTCCGTAGTTTTCTTTTCTGATTGCTCATTTCAACTCTGGAAACCAGTCAAATAAACACAAACACTCAAAATATAGCTGAAGAAGCAAGTTTTAAAGTTCTGCTGTTTTGGGGAAGTAAACCAGTTAATTTTTCCCCCCCAGATACTGTGCTAATTTTATAAACTGTTTTTTTTCTAGTTATATTTATGGCAGGACAAAATGTGTTTTAATGTGGGTGTACATATATGAAATATATATATATATATATATCTCCTATTACAGAGACAAATGCAGGAAAATTTCAGGTAAAATAACTCTTGATATCAAATATACTTTTATTTTCAGAGAAAATTTAGAATTCTTAAACAAACTTCCTTTGAAATTTTATGTTCACACATAGGTGGCAGGAATATGATGTAATTTTTAAAAATATGGATTCAAGTGGAAATTTTACTATATTTATATTTACATCCTTTTAAAATCAGGGAAATTTAAATAGTCTTTATAATTAGGACAGCTACCCTAATAGATTCTCAAAACAAAGACATGTAAATATTATTTGAGAGTCTCCACATGTTGAGAAGGTACCTTGTGTCTTCAAAAAACTGGGTCATTCCTAAACATAGACTTTCTATCACACCAACTGTAAGTGTACCTGGAAGAAGGAAAGACAAATGTGTTTTATATCGTGGAGGTACAGTTTGGGTTTTACAGATAATCACAGTAGATAAGAGCTACAAAACTAGAAAAGGAGGACCACTAGTAATTCCACTGATACTATGGGAAATGTTATGGCACTTAATCAGAAAGAAATTCTAAAATTCTAAAAATGGATTAACTCACCATTTTTTGTTCAATAAATATTGTTCACATACTATCTATGTACCAGGGAAACAAATTACATTAATAATTATTGATTCATGGTTTACAATCAATCACATATGGGAAAGTGAATCTGTTTGCTTTATTCCACAAAACAACTTTAGAATTTTTAGGTCTGATGCAGTCTTAAAATTGAGCCTCCTTTAAGGTTGTTTAACAACCTCTTCTCCTAATATACAAGCTAGAAGTTGTGATCTAATGAACTTTGCCCTCAAATAAAGCAATATTAGTAGCAATTATTTCTCCATTAAAGAGAATATAATTTTAGTTGTTCAATTAGAGAGTATATATTGAACACTTTCTACATGCAAGGCACATGCTAGGTCTTAGAGACGCTAAAATGAAATCCTATGTAATAAAGGGCTAATATGCAAATCAACTGAACAGTGAAATAACCAGTCGCTATGACGTGCACTGACCACCAGGACAGATGCTCAGTGCAAGAGCTGCTCCTTTGGTGGTCACCAGAAGCCAGGCTCACAGCTGGTGAGTGCAGCAGAAGTGGTAGGAGCCTCTACCGCTCCGTGGCAGCACTAAGAATATTCAACTGAAGGCTATCAGTTGATATCCCCTGAGGGCTTCTGGACTGCACGAGGGCACAGGCTGGGCTGAGGGACCCTCCACCCACCCCCCCAAGTGCATCACCAGGCCTCTAGTGACTATATAATAGAAAAATTACAATATGTTTATAAAAATTTGACAAGTTAATTTTTCTCATGGAAATGCAAGATATACATGTAACTGCAAAAGCTAAGAAGAGCCATGGCAATCATAATAAGGAACAAAGTTAGAGAACTTACACTATTATATATCAAAATGTAGGGTAAACCTATAGTAATTAAAACAATGTGCTATTGGCATAAGGATAAACTAATAGACCAATGAAATAGAATTTAAAAACCCACAAGTAAATCTACGAATGTAGGATCACAAGATTTATAACTAATGTGACATTGAAGAACAGGAAGGAAAGGAAGGTCTTTTCAATAAATGGTACTGGGACAAATGAATATCTATATAGGAGAAAAATGAATCTTGACTCTTACATTACATTATATACAAAAATCAAGTTCAGATGGATTGTACGTTTACACATCAAAAATAAAACAATAATAATTTAAAGAAAAACACTGTAGAAGGCAATCTTCAGAAATATGAGGTAGACAAAGATGTATTAAACAGGTCACAGAAAGAGCTAGATAGGTGGGGGGAATAAATTAAGTTATATAATTTTTTTAAAATTTCACTAAAACAATAGTTGTGAAAGTGAAAAGGAAAGGTATAGGGTGGAAGATGATGTTTGTAATATGTATACCAACAAATGATTCCTATCTTGAACATGTAAATGATTCTTAGAAATCAATAACAAAAAGTCAGAACAAAAAAGAATGGAAGATTTGAATCATCTCATATAGGCAAACGTGAAAAAGTTCTCCAATTCATAAACCATCATGAAAATACAAATTAAATCCACAATACAATACCACAACACATCCATCAGAATGGCTAAAATGAACACACACACACACACACACACACACACACACACACACCAATGTTATTGAGGATGTGAAACAATTGAAACTCTCATATATTGCTGAACTATCTATAATAATAAAAAGGTAATATGCTAATTAGACCAGACGTCTTCCAGCTCTCATTCTGGACATCCTTCCCGAGGAAGCCAGGACTGGAGGGAAGCCAGCCAGGTCCCAGGTGCCTGCAGGCGGCCTTGGGGAAGCCAGCCTGGGTCCTGGGCACCTGCCAGCAGCCAGAGAAGGGAAGCCTGGGTTCTGAGTGCTAGAGGGAAGCTAGTGCCGGCAACTGTGGGAAGGAAGGCCTACTCTTGCATGAATTTTCGTGCATCGGGCCTCTAGTAAATTGATAAAACTATCTTGGAAAATTGTTTGGCAGGTTCTGCTATAGCTGAACACACCCATACCTTATGACTATGACAGAACAATTCTATTCTAGGAATATACCCAATAGAAAAAGATATATATATATATATATATAGTCACCAAAAAGACATGTATAAGTAATAATGTAATAAAAATAATTTCCTCAAATTAGACCATTAGAAGTAGAATGTATAAATTAATTTATTGGGTCGGCAAGTAAGTAATTGCGGGTTTCACACATATATGGCTTCAGTTGAATTTTTAGGTTTGCAGACGTAGTACAAATGTAAAACACATTTTGTTATTTGATAGTTGGCTATTCAGCTGTTAATCAGTAAAAAAAGTTTTTTGATCTGTTTTGTAGTTTTCGTTTGGCGTTCGTTGAAAAATGGAAAATCAAAAGGAATATTTTCGTCATATTTTGATTTTTTATTTCCACAAAGGGAAAAACGCATCGCAAGCTCATAAAAAGTTATGTGCTGTTTATGGTGACGAAGCCTTAAAAGAACGGCAGTGTCAAAATTGGTTTGCCAAATTTCGTTCTGGTGATTTTTCACTCAAAGATGAAAAACGCTCTGGTCGTCCAGTTGAAGTTGATGACGCCCTAATCAAAGCAATAATCAATTCGGACTGTCACAGTACAACACGTGAGATTGCAGAGAAGCTTCATGTATCACATACATGCATTGAAAATCACTTAAAACAACTTGGCTATGTTCAAAAACTCGATACATGGGTTTCTCACGAACTGAAAGAATCACAGTTAACGCAACGCATTAGCAGCTGCGATTTGCTAAAGAAACGTAATGAAAATGATCCATTTTTAAAACGACTGATAACTGGCGATGAAAAATGGGTTGTTTACAACAATATCAAGTGGAAAAGATCGTGGAGCAGGCCAGGTGAACCAACTCAAACAACATCAAAAGCTGATATTCATCAAAAGAAGGTTTTGTTATCAGTTTGGTGGGATTACAAAGGAATTGTCTACTTTGAACTCTTACCACCCAACCGAACGATCAATTCTGATGTCTACATTGAACAACTAATGAAATTAAACAATGCAGTTGAAGAAAAGCGGCCCAAATTGACAAATTGAAAAGGTGTTGTATTCCATCATGACAATGCAAGGCCACACACATCTTTGGTCACTCGGCAAAAATTAATGGAGCTTGGTTGGGATGTTTTGCCACATCCACCATATAGTCCTGACCTTGCACCATCTGATTACTTTTTGTTTCGATCTTTACAAAACTCCTTGAATGGTAAAAATTTCAATAATGATGATGATGTCAAATCGTACCTGATTCAGTTTTTTGCTAATAAAAACCAGAAGTTTTTTGAACGTGGGATTATGATGCTGCCTGAAAGATGGCAAAAGGTCATTGATCAAAATGGGCAATACATTACAGAATAAAGTTATTTAGTTCCATGAAAAAATTGTCTTTGATTTTCTTTAAAAAATCCGCAATTACTTACTTGCCGACCCAATGCATTATAATACTCTACTACAATGAAAGCAAATGAACTAGAGAGCTCCATGTAACAAAATGGGTGACTCTTATAAATATGATATTGAATTTAAGAAGGCAGACCCCCAAAAGCACAGATTATATGATTCCATTTCTACAAAGTTCAAAAGAAAGCAAAACTACTGTAGAGTAGTAATAACAGAATAGTGGCTAATGTCCTTTGGGAGGACATAGTAAGTTGCAGGGGACAAAAGAGGCCTCTGTGGGAGAGACATGCTGATTTTGTTCTGAAATACTGGTTTTGACAGATGTGTTTGCTTTGCAAAAATTTTGTTAGGCTGAACATGTATGATTTGTGCACTTTTCTGTATGGGTGCTATACTACCATTTAAAAATCACTTTCAAAATTACAGTATCAAAATTTCCAATTCTGTCCATGATTTGGTCTCACAACTGAACTTGACCTCCCACCAAAAACAACCAGACAAAATATGGAGCAGCTGTTTCAGACAACTGATAACTAGCAGAGCAGGACTCTTTTCCCTAAAAGAAAAGAAACAAAATTATGTCTATGGTTGCCCCTTTATTTCTCCTGGAAACAACTTCTAAACTGTAGTGTAGGAAGGGGCAACCCAACCAATGTATTGTGGTCTTGCCAAATTGAAGAAACAAAGATTAGAACTCAGTAAGCCCAAGACTGCTATAATTTGGAAGCCATAATATCAAACAGGAATCATCTATACAGAGAAGGAGCTCCATAACTCTTCATGGGAGTCCTTTTGTTTGTTTGTTTTTCTAAATTTTAGGGTGGGGATAGATAGATAGATAGATAGATAGATAGATACATAGATACATAGATACATAGATAGATAGAGGATAGATAGATGATAGATAGATAGATAGATAGATAGATGATAGATTCTACAAGACCAGGCAAAGAACTATGAGGAAAATAGAGCTAAAATATTCAGAGTTCATGCCGAAACCGATTTGGCTCAGTGGATAGAGCGTAGGACTGTGGACTGAAAGGTTTCGATTCCGGTCAAGGGCACGTATCTTGGTTGCGGGCACATCCCCCGGTGGGGGGTATGCAAGAGGCAGCTGGTTGATGTTTCTCTCTCATCGACATTTCTAACTCTCTATCCCTCTCAATTCCTCTCTGTGTAAAATCAATAAAATATATTTTAAAAAATAGAGTTCATGAGGGCTGGTATATGTTCATATATTTTATTATATTATGTATATATTTTTATCTTTATTGTCAAAAGTATTAGAGTTCTCCTTTTTTCCCCATTGAATTCCTTCATCCTGCATCCACTCCTCCCATGCCTTCACCACACTTTCATCTGTGTCCATGAGCTATGTATATATGCATATAAAGTCCCTGGTTAATCTCTCCCCACCCTCCCACTTCTGCCTTCCCTCTGAGATTCCTCAGTCTGTTCCATGCTTCTATGTCTCTCAGTCTATTTTGTTAATCAATTTATTTTGTTCTTTAGATTTTACATATGAGTGAGATCATGTGATACTCTTTTTTCTCTGTATTGCTTCCTTTGCTTAGCATGATACTCTCCAGGTCCCTCCACGCTGACTCAAAGGGTAAAAGACATAAATGTACCACAGCTTTTTTATCCATTCATCTACTGATGGGCTGTTTCCAGGTTTTAGCTGGAAATTGAGCTGCTATGAACACAGGAGTGCACACATTCTTTTTGATTGGTATTTTAAGTTTCATAGGATGTATTTCTAGAAGTGAGAACACTGGGTCAACTTAAGTAACCAGAGTAGAGAGACACCATTAAAAACATGAGACTCAGTAGAGAGTCCAGAAGGGTCATATCTTTAATGGGGCTAAATTAGCTCTAGAATAAGAGATACATAATATCTATCCTTAAAATCTTGAAAACAAGCTTTGAAAGAACCCAAGATGATCCACAAGTAACTCAACTGCATGAAAAACAAACTAAAACCAAATTTTAAAAGAACAAATCCATACACTCAATAATGTAACATTTACAATGTCCAGTGTCCACTCAAAAATAAGGATGCTGAAAAACAAAACCCATAACCAGGAGAAAATTCAGTCCACAGAAATGTACCCAGAATAAAAGATAATGAAATCAGCAGATAAAAACTTTAGAGGAGCTATAGTAAATATTATTGTTTAAAGAAAAACTATAAACTATGTATTTAAGAAGCACCAAAAAAAATCCCAAATAGAATTTTTAAAAAAGAAAACCATTCAAAGGCACATTATTTCAAATTTCTGTAAAGTGATGATAAAGAGAAAAATCTTAGATGCAGCCACACAAAAAAACAACAACACAGAAGAACAAAGATAAATATGTCAGTAGAATTGTTAACAGAAATTTATAAGACAAGAACATTACACAAACAACTTTAAAGTATTGGTAGAAAAAACAAACAAAAAACAAACAAACAAACAAACAACAAAAACACAGGACAACTTAGACTTCTATAGCCAAAGGAAAATAGTCTTAAAAATAAAAGTAAAATAAAGATATTTTTCCACCCAAAATTTGAGATCATTCAAAATTTTCAGCTCCACCCTGTACTATGAGAAATACTAAAGGAAGCCCTATAGGCAAAAGAAAATAATAACAGGTGGATATCTGGCTCTCTACAAGAAACTGAGGCTCATCATAAATGATAAATGTGTGAGTAAATACAAAAGAATATTTCTTATTTTTTAAATTTATTTAAACAATATTAGACTGTTTGAACAAAAAATAGTAACAATGTAATGTGGGTTTATAACACATGAAATATGGTGCATGACAGCAATAGCACAAAGGACAGGATGAGAAAAATGGAAACATTCTTTAGGGCTTGCTATGTATAAGATCATGTGAACTGCAAGCAGAGATGTCTTTTATTGGCCTTAGATGTCTTTTATTTCTTTTTCCTGCCTAATTGCTCTGGCTAGAACTTTCAGTACCATGTGGAATAGAAGTGGTAAGGGTGGGCATCCTTGTCTAGGTCCTGATTTGGAGGAAATGTTTTTCATTTCTCACTGTTGAGCATGATATTAGCTGTGGGCTATGACCTTTATCATATTGGGGAACATTCCTCCTATATACAGTTTGTGAGGAAATTTGATCCCTGTGCACTGTTGATAGGAATATAAAATGGTACAGCAGCTACGGAAAACAGTAAGACGGTTCCTCAACAAATTAAAAATAGAACTACCATATGACCCAGCAACAGATTTCTGAGTGAATATCCAAAAGAATTGAAAACAGGTACTTGAAGAAATATTCACACTTCCATATTCATTGCATCACTATTCACAATAGTGAAGATACGGAAACAACTCAAATGGTCATCAACAGAAAGAGGAATAATGAAAATGTGGTATATACATATAACAAACTTTGGTTCAGCCTTAAAAAGGAAGGAAATCCTACTGTTTGTGAAAATATGCAGGGACCTGGAAGACATTATGGTAAGTGAAATAAGTTAGTCACAGAAGGACAAATAGTGCATGATCCTCCACTTATATGAAGAACCTAAAATAGTCAAATTTATAAAAGCAGAGATAGAGTGATGGTTGCCAGGGAATTGGGAGGAGTAGGAAATGAGTTTTTGCTTAACTGGTGCAGAGTTTCAGTTGTGCTAGATGAGTAAGTACTAGAAAGCTTCTATACAACATAGGGCTTATGGTTAACAGTGTGGTATTGTGCACTTAGAAGTCTGTTAAGAGAATAGAGCTCATGTTAAGTATTCACACTACATAGAAAGGGAGGGTGAAAGAGAAAGAGAAAGAGAGAGACAGAGAGAGACAAAGAGAGAATACAAGGGATACAAGGAAACTTTTGAAGGTGATGGATATGCTCATTACCTTGATTTTGGTGATGGAATCATGGATATATGTAAATAAAAACTCATAAAATTGTATACATTAAATATGTATAGTTTTGTATATAAATCAAAACTGAGTAAATCTATAAAATAAGTAAAAATGCACAGTTAATGAGGTGATAAAGATAATAAAATGCAAATAGTAAAATATCATTCATCTCTCTATTCTTGCATTCAATCCAAAAGAATGCAAGAATAGAGAGAGGAAGGATAAACAAGTGTAGCAAAAGAAAACAATTGGCAGAATAGTAATCATCAATCCTACTATATCTATAATTATGTTAATTGTAAAAGTTTTAAAACATTATATGACAGAGACTGTTCAATTAGATTAAATTTTAAAAAAGGCTGCCTAGTAGAAGACCACTTAAAATATAAAAACACTGATAGGCTGAAAGTCTACAAAAAAGATATATAGTGCAAAATCTAATTATTAAAAATACAAATAAAATGGCTATGTTAATATTAGACAATGTAGACTTCAGAATAAAGAAAATTATTATACATATAGACATTTTATAATGATAAGGATCAGCTCATCAAACACACACACACACACACACACACACACACACACACAAAATAATGTAAAGGTACATTTATCTAACAACAGAACGTCAAAACACATGAAACATCCCTGGCCAGCGTGGCTCAACTGGTTGCAGCATTGTCCCATGCACTGAAAGGTGCCTGCCTGATTCCTTATCAGGACGCACACCCAGGTTGTGGGTTTGGTCCAAAGTTGGGGTGCATGCAGGAGACAACCTATCCATGTTTCTCTCTCACATGGATGTTTTTCTTTATCTCCCTCTTCTTTCTTCTCTCTTAAATTAATAAAAACCTATTTAAAAATACATGAAACAATAAAAGAACTGTAAACAGAAATAGACAAATTCACAGATATATCAATAGTTGTTAGTTGAAGACAAAATCAGTAAGTATATAGAAAAGTTAAATATCATCAACTAATTTGACAATACTGACATTTATAAAACCCTCACTCAACAACTTCATATTACACATTCTTTAGAGTGTAGTACATGAAACATTTACAACATGGAACATATGGTGGGCCATAAAACTAGTTTAATAAATTTGATGAAACTGAAATCAGGAGAATGTTCTCTGACCATACTAAATTAAATTAAAATCAACAATAAATAATACAATTTAAAATAACTCAGGTCACTAAAAGGAAATCATAACAAAAATTAGAAAATATGTTTAGCTAAATGATAATGAAAATCCACACAATTTGACCTTGGGATAGGCAGCAATTTAAAAGGTGATTTTTAAACAAAGAACTTAGGGAAAGACGTTTGAGGGAGTACAGAGGATGGGGACCCTAGTAAGAGAAAGAAGAAAGATAAAAAAGACAAATCCACACTGGCCAGGGATGTTTCATGTATTTTGACACTATCTGGGAACTTGTCAGAACTATCTAAGGATATAGGTGGAGTGATATTTATCTTAAGATTCCAAATTAAAAACAAAACAAGAGGTCAGGTAAAAGAGAGCAGAGAGAGCAGAAGACGTGGGCGAGGAAACTCCTAAAATTAGTATGTGAAAGAGCACCTGGGTGAGGACCAACTCGGTGGATTTGGAAGAGATCAACATTTACAGCACAGGCTCCCACAGCAGTTAGCTAAATATTTAAATACATTGGCATACTACACTGTGGGGGGGAAAAAAAAGTTCTTACCATTTGCATCAGCATGGATGGAACTGGAGAGAATTATGCTAAGTGAAATAAGCCAGTCAGAGAAAGATAAATACAATATAACATGATCTCACTCATTTATGGAATATAATGAACAACATAAACTGAAGAACAAAAACAGATCCAGAGACAGAGAAGCATTGATCAGACCATCAAACCTCAGAGGGCAGGTAGGGGAGGGTGAGGGTAGCGGGGAGAGATCAACTAAAGAACTTGTATGCATGCATATAGGCCGAAGCAATGGACACAGACAACCGGGGGATGAGGGAATGAGTGGGGAGGATGGGGGAGATAATGGGGGGATGAGGACACTTATGTAATAACTTAATCAATAAAGAAATTAAAAAAAATACATTGGCACTTGTAGATTACATATCTTAGACATTTTAGATATTTAAAATAATCTAAATATTTTCAATCCATATGTAGCTATTTCAATCCAGACATAACCCGAACCTTTTCTTTATCACTTATTCTCTCTTCCAAAGGTCACCTCTTACGTTTGGAGTTCTAAAGACCAAAAGGTGGAGGGACAGAGGGGCTTCTTTCTTATTTTGTTTTCCTGGCAAACACTGAGGATATTGACAGCTCTGCAGCAGGGCTAGGCATTTGACATTCTTTACTGTGTCCCTAATTTTACTCAATATAAATCCTGATGCTACCTCCATTTAGAAGACCAGGAAATAGGCAATTCTACTGACATGGAGTCTGGTATGCCGTTTGTGTGTGGGGAAACTTTATCTTTCAAAGCAAACTCTTTATATCCACAATGCTCCTGCCCAATCCAAACATGGAAATAGCAACCCAAAAGTTGACTTGAATCCAACTTTGTATAGGTCCCCAAACATAGGAGTAATGAAATATCTGCTCTGCGGAGTCTGAGATCACAGATGTGACAGCTAATATCCTCAGCAGGAGAGCGTGAGCAACGACTTGGAGAGAAAAAAAATCCTCCTATTCCCCTGACCCTGTAGAAACCAGCCTTCATTAGGGATTCCTGGTACCTGGCACACAACCTGAGGCAATGGGAGGCAGGGCTCTGGAAGGTGATTTCTTAATGACACCGGAGAGGCCCGGGCATTGAGGCTGACTTCCTAAAGCACCTAATCTTTCCCGGGGAGAGGCAGGGTCTCCCTCCCCATGTAGAGTCTGGCTCATTATGACAACATCAAGTGAATGCCCTTGTCTTTAAAACAACTCAGGATAATTCATAGATCCTGGCAACATTCACAGCATAAAAAATTATAATAGTCACATGTGAAAAATAAACAGGTACTCCAAAGAGGACTAATTCACTTAAGGAATAATGCCAGAAACATTAAACGTGGTAGCTTTACTTTTAAATAAAATGTGGTTAATTTGATTACTATTTATTTTGTTTTTTGCCAGATTTCAATCAATTTTTATGGCAGGATTAAGCTTATAAGTAGAGTGTGTTGTGTGTTTTTTTAAATAATGGAAGCACTTTTCAAACTTTACCATGTTAACTAATGGGAGGTTAAATGTTGTACACTGTGGATCTGTGTTTACCCTCAGCTGTATTTATTCACAATGCATGCACATTTAGGTCTGGGTTAGAATGAGTAGGTATGTGTATTGCAGACTCTCATTAATTCATAACAGCTTAAATTGTGATTTTTATTTGGCATCCTACTGTGGAACCCAGTAGAGAATGCCGAGCTGCTCAGCTAAACATTTTCAAATCCGTGACTCCCCATCTGGTTATTCACTTAGAACAAAATCCCTGCAAAGAAAATCCTCTTCCTAAAATGTACCCCATTTTCCTGGCTACGAATCATTCTGGAGAAATGGGAACAGTTTACCTAGTTGTTCAAGGAGTTTATTTGCAGGAAAAACTAACACTATAAATATCAACAGCACTTAGAGGGAAGTAAAGAAAGAATGCCCCCATTCTGCACAATGGCAGGCTTGTTAGAAATAACTATACATAGAAAATGGAAATGTTGCACTTATTGTTTTGAAGCATATTTTGAAAATTTCACATCACCATAAAATAATCTCATATGACTCTATTAACAGGTAAGGAAAAGTTACATTAACATTATTGTGTTTTATAGAAAGTTTAAAGTAATGGTAATTTAGTACCTAATACCATGTAAGACCTCCATAAAAAAATAAATTAAAACAAACAAACAAACAAACAAATCTGTTCTAAATAAGTAAGCATACTTTAGGTCCCTGGAGAAGAATGAACTATGCTCTACCTAGCAAGATCCCTGAGATAGAGTGGTCTGTAAAAATATTTGTCAAATTAATACTGGAACCTCCCACTCACCATTCATGGGACTTTTGCTCTTAACAAAAAGGCAGGGAATTGTTATATTCCCACCTTACGTTGTTTTTAACAGGACATTTATAGATATACTCTATTTGGATCACTAATGTTTAGATGTGCTTTTCATTGCATTAGTCCATATTGGCTGTCCCTGACTGAGAAGAATGAAAAAAGTAAACATTGTAATTATTGTTTTTTTCTTCTTAAAAGATAAGTCTGTTTCCAATTAGACAATATTAAATAAAATAAGTTTTTTTATGTGTGATAATGGATAAGTGATAGAAATTGTATGAGTTAGAAATAGAAGGCTTAGCTATAATGTTAAAAAGAACAAACATCATGTAAATATTGAAAGTTGAAAAACATACTATGTTTTCAGATAAAGGTGATTCCATAAGTCTTTTACCTTTAGAATATAGAAAAAATATTTAAGGGGAAAAGGTAAGTCACCTTGGTTTGCTTAAGAAAGACCTGTGACAAGAGGCTATAATATATTTTTTTTCCAACATGGCTGTTGTCAATTCTTTCTCTCTATGTATGCACAACCATTCCTCACCTTAGTTCATTGGCTGACTTGGAGAAGAATGGAAAAAGTAAAATACAGTTAAAATAAAAATGCTGTGGAAATAGGAAATGATGCTACACTGTTAGTTAGGAGAGTACAAAGTACACGTTATTTGTAGGATATTTTTGGCAACTCCTATCAAACTTTAAAATGTACATTACATTTTTAGGTGTCTTTTCTATAGAAATGATAACAAATGTGTCCAAACGCACATAGTACAAATATATATGGTTCAAATGCATGTGAACTAGAGGCTGTTCTCTCATGCAATACACTGTGACACCAGATGACTTCCAAGATTATTTTACAAGAAAACTTGTAAACCGGAACTTCTGCTATTACACTAACTCCTGGGGAAAGCTGACCACCATGCAAGAAGTCCAGTTATTCTGAGAATGCCATAAAGTAGGAAACCCAGGACAGCCAATGAAGAAGCATAAAAAGGTCTCACTGGTCAGGATAGCCTGTCACCTCACAGGTAAGTTAAGAAGCCTTCAGATGACTCTAGCTTCAAATGCAGCCAGCTAGACCCCATGCAAGAATGGCCTTGCTGAGCCTACCAATCCTCAGAAATAGGAGACATATTAATAAGTTGTTTTAAGCCACTAAGTTTGGCAAGCTGAAAACACCATGAAAATCAACATTAGTATAGTTCTCCAAATAACAATGAATGGTATTCTACTGCTGAATGTTTTAGAAACCAGTGAGATTTTAGAATAACTTAAGGCGGGAAACTAATGTTCGCTATTCTACAGGTTGCTGAAATCAGAAAGCTGGGAGTCAATTAAACTCTCCCCTTTCATTCAGTGCCCTCATTCATGTCAGTCGCCATACTCTCTCCAGTTTACCTCTTACTATCCCTTGATTTTGTATCCGCCTCCTCACTCACACTGCGGCTGTCTTATAGAAAATTTGAACTGGTTTAATTACACCACTAGTATTCCTTCCTTCAGACCATCTAACCCCCCTCCCCCATCCACATCAAACCCCTGCTGTATCATCTATAACCCAAACCTGTATATTCTTCATACCACCATTTTAATGATCTTTTTACAGAAAATTCAAGCTTCTCCTCTTTCTTTTTTTAATTTTAATATATTTTTATTGATTTCAGAGAGGAAGGGAGAGGGAGACAGAAAATCAATGGTGAGAGAGAATCATTGATTGGCTTGCCTCCTGCACATCCCCTACTGGGAATGGATCCCACAAACTGGGCATATGCCCTTGACGGGAATCGAATCCAGGACCCTTCAGTACCCAAACTGACTCTCTATCCACTGAGCCCAACCTGGCTAGGGCCAAACAAGCTTCTCACCTTTCACCTAAAATCCTTCAATGACTCTCAATGACTGTTACAAGAAAGTTTAAACTCATCCTAACACATGAGAGCCTTTATGATCTGGCCTCCTCCTGCTTCTCAAGTGTCAACCCTACCATACTCTTTCCCGCGTGTCCATCAAAATTCTTATAGCTGTCTGAGGGAGTTAGGTATCCTACTCCATATTCTGCTTAAGTCACCCATCACTTTGCCTTTTTAAATAATTCCTAGTCTTCAAAATTCAGCCTGAAAGTCCCCTCTTCCAAGAAGGCTTCCCTGATCATCTAAATTTTGACACCTCTCCTCTGGGCTTTTCCACTTGTGAGTTCAGTGCACCTTGAGTTAATTTCCCAACTCACTCATTTTGTCTGGCACATATTAGGCCCTCAGTAAACAATCCTTGAAGAAATAGATTATTGAAAGTCATGGAATTTTCATTTATGCAGTGAAAAAATCACAAATATCACTTTCCACTGTGAGTAGGAAATTGTTTCTCTGAGGACCAGTATGCAATTTTAAGGATAGGCAAATAGGAAGCTTCACAGAGAAAGTCTTCTGAGCAAGGATGGGGACAGATTGCCAGCCAGAGGGGAGAGTTGGAGTGCACTAGGAATGTGAGGTTGGCATGATGGGCAGAATCAGAAGATGGGAGGCTTTGAGGAGGACATTACACTTAATTATGGAGACAATGGGGAGCTATTAAAATACGTTAAGCAGAAGAGAAACACTGGGATTACATGTTAGAAAGCCTCAGTGTGAAGAATTGATTAAAGGAGAGATAGAGAGCAGAGAGGAACAGATAGGACTCTAAGGCAATAATTCAGGTAAATTCAAAAGCCATGGAATTAGAACTGACAGGATTTATTAACTGGCTGAATGTAAGAGAGGGGCAACTAAAATGCCTCTCAGAATTTTTGCTCTGCATCATTTTCCGGGTGGCGATGCCAAATTAAAACACAGTTAAATTAAAAACACTGTGGAAATAGGAAATGATGCTACACTGCTGGTGAGGAGTATACCAAGTACAACTAGTTTTCAGGGTATTTTGGCAATTCCTATCAAACTTTAAAATGTACATTATTACATTCTTAGGTGTCTTTTCTATACAAAAGCTAACAAATGTGTATAAATACAAATGGTTCAAAAATGTTCAGTGTAATACTTGTAATATTGAAAATTTAGTAAAAATCCTTATGTATATCTTTAAAGGAATAGCTAACTTTAAAGTTTGCCAGTTATAAAAATAGTCACAGGGATGTCAAGTACAGCATAGGGAATATCATCAATAATATTGTAATAACTAGATGGTATTAGATGGGTTCCAGATTTATTGAAGTGATCACTTCCTAAAATATACAAATGTCAAATTAATTTGTTGTACATCTGAAACTAATATAAATTTGTATGCCACCTGTAATTAAAAATAATTTTTTAAAAATAAAAATACAGTTAAATTAATATTCAAAGGACTTCTGAGAATGTAACCATGTATTTTGAGCTAATTAGAGACATTGTGTAATGTAAAGGCATTAGAGGCCCAGTGCATGAAATTCTGCACGGGGGCAGATGGTGTTATCCCTCAGCCCAGCCTGTACCCTCTCCAATCTGGGACCCTCTTACAATCCAGGACTGCTGGCTCCCAACTTCTCACCTTCCTGCCTTCCTGATTGCCCCTAGTTGCTTCTGCCTGCCAGCCTGATCACCCCCTAACCACTCCCATGCCAGCCTGACTGACACCTAACTGCTCCCCTGCCAGCCTGTTTGCCCCCAACTTCCCTCCTCTGCCGGCCTGGTCACCCCTAACTGCCCTCCCCTGCATCGTAGATTGCCTCCAACTGCCCACCCTTGCAGGCTTGATCCCTCCTAACTGCCCTCCCCTGCTGGCCATCTTGTGTCCACATAGGAGCAGGATCTTTGACCACATGGGGGCAGCCATCCTGTGTGTTGGAGTGATGGTCAATCTGCATATTACTCTTTTATTATCTAGGATAGAGGCCTGGTACATGGGTGGGGGCTGGCTGGTTTGCCCTGAAGGGTGTCCCAGACCAGGGAGGGGGTTTCCTTGACGTCTGGGGTGGCCTGGGCAAAGGGCCTGTGGTGGTTTGAAGGCTGGCCATGCCTCCCAGTGACCCAAGTGGAGGCCCTGGTATTTGGGATATATTTACTTTCTACAGTTGTAGCCTCCTGCTTGCTCCATGGTGGCAGCCATTTCTGTTTGGATTTGTTTTTCTTCTATAATTGAAACTTTGTAGCCTTGAGTGGAGGCTTAGGCAGCAAGGGCAGGCGGAAAGCTTGGCTTCCTCTGTTGCCAGGGAAATGCCTCCCTCCTGCTCTCTGTGGCTGTAGCCATCTTTGTTGGGTTTATTTGGATACTCGTGCTGATTGCCTGGTGGACGTGGCTTGTGGGCATGACTTGTGGAGCAGAGTGATAGTTAATTTGCATATTACTCTTTTACTAGGTAAGATGATGTTTTAAAAGAGTGGATCCTGACACTGGTGTTCATTTGCTATTAAATACTCATGAAATGTGATTCTTTTGGATTATGCTATGGATTCTCAGTGTGATCCCAAAGAGTTATTTAAATTTTATGCACCTCAGTCTTACAAATTCTTTCATACACATAAGAAAAAGCGCACCCTAAACTATTCAATGAAGCAATTCAAAAGGTAATTTGTGTTTCTTAAGGACAAAATTAAATACAATCTCAATTTTTAGCTCTATTAATATATATATATATATATATATATATATATATATATATATATATTTTTTTTTTTTTAGAGAGAAGAAGGCTTATTTGATTTCAAATGGCTCTTTCAGCCCTAAAGATCAATAACTCTCTAAGTCAGAACACTTGGTTGGAGCTACATTCTACCCAGATTAGTGGCTGATCCTCAATAAGAACCATGAGATTTATGTGGAGGTAGGTTGTCCTATTTAAGCACTTCCTACTGTGTGAAATAGTACTTCCTTTTATTTGTCTTACTAGTCTTCTGTTCTTTATCATAATAAGATGTTTTTAATACAATGTCTTTCATTTGTTTAACCAATATTTATTGAGTGCCTACTATGTGCAGGTACCACACTGGTGCTGGAGAAACAAAATTAAATAAGACACACTCTCTTTTGTTGCATTTCTAAATGGTAAATCATATTCAAGCCAAAATACATCATCTTATAAAGTAATATTTATCATGTACATGATCCTGCTCTAGGAACCATGCCAGGCTACCCCATTAAACTTGATGGGCCTGAGAGTAGTAAAACTATACACTGCATAATGTATTTATAGTATATAGCAAGGCAACAAGGTCCCCTGAAGGGAAGGCAGGAAAACTGAAAAATCACTGTGAGTGCACTTGGAACTCAGAACATTTGCAAATTTTCTGATTACTGTGTGACTCCTTTTCTTTATTTACAAAATGAAGATAATAAACCCTCTTCTAATATTCCTAACAGGATATTATTATTAAGATTAAATAAGTAAAAACATTAAATATTTTAGCTTTAAAAAAACACTAAATAAATATTAGGTATTGTTGTTTGGTAGCATTATATAAAATTACATTAAAGTCAAAAGTCTACTGTAGTTATTCTAATGCCAGTTTAAATCCCAAGATGAAAGCAGGGTGAGTTGAATAACCAAAGTCAGGACTCACTCCTAATCAGATCTAGTTAGAAACTTAAATTAAAATTGAAATTAGCTACACAATGGAAACATGGCTCCTCACCCAGGACAGAATTTAACAAGACATCTAGTTTGTGTCTGTAAAGTTGGGAAGACAAGCTTGAGCTCCACTTGGGTTGACCACTCCTGGATTTTAAAAACGAATCTTCATCTGGTTGCACTTTTTCGAGAAAAATTGGTGGAGATTCTGCCTCCATGGAGGGTTATGCTACCAGCTCCCAAGTGCTCAGACAAGGACACGGCCACACCAGGGGATTTAATGCATATCAGCTTCAACAGCAGGACCACTTGTTCATCTTGAGAGGTCAACTGTAATAAAATTCATTTGTCTCTGCTCAAAAACATTATTTAGGCTTTGCTCAAATGTCTCATTATCAAATATGTAGGCCCTTGAAAAAGATAATTTGTCACAACTTTTTTCTTGATAAGATACTAAAAACAGATGACACCAAGCAGAGAAGCTAAACTCATTAAACATGCACCACCTCCACATTAGAACTACATTGAGTGGCCAGATTATTATGACCACCCCATCAGTACTTTGTTGAGCCACCTTTTGGCTTCAATGCTACAGCAATTCTTCTTGGCATCGACTCCATGAGATGTTGAAAGGTGATGCGAGGAATCTGACACCATACCTGATGAATAGCACTGTCCAGTTCTGTGAGATTTGATGATTGTGGAACCAGCTGCCTGATGGCTCTTTTAACTTCATTCCACAGATGCTCAATTGGATTGAGATCTGGTGATTGTGGGGGCCACCTAAGCAAGGTAAAGTCTCCCTCATGTTCTTGAAACCACTCCTGCACAATATGAGCACCATGGCATGGCGCATTGTCTTGTTGGAAGAAGCCATCTCCACTGGGATACACCATCAACATGATAGGATGAACTTGATCAGCAATGATACTTAAGTATGTTGTGCTATTCAGACATTGTTTCACATGATTTAAAGGGCCCAAATCATGCCAGGAAAACATGCCCCAAACCATAACACTGCATCCACCAACTTGAAGGATTGTACTCATGCATGTGGGGTGCTTTCATGCTGCTTCTGCCAAATTCTCACTCTGCCATCTGCATGATGCAACTGGAAACGTGATTCATCGGATCACATGACTTTTTTCCAGTGCTCCACTGTCCAATCCTATAATGGTCTGGCCCTCTAGCATTTTCAGCGCAAAATTATACCTAATTTGCCTACAAACATCAGGTGGTCATAATAATCTGTCCACTCAGTGTATCTCTGAGCTCAGCAAGAAGAATCAAGAAACTGTTCTTTTTGAGTCCCAGGATGGGAACATTCCTCACTCGAGAAAAACCAGCCTTAGCAATATGGAAGTCTTTCTTTCTCCTCCTGCTCCTGCACTGGAGATATGAGGATCAAAAGGAGCAGAGCAAGCTTTCTTTTTGGATCCCAAGATTTTTGCACCATAAGTTTCCTTGAAGTTAAGCGTGGCTGAAAGTTGAGAGCAAACCACAGGAACAGCTTTCAACTACAAGCTAGCATTCCGGAGAGTGCATAAAGGGGGAAAGATTAGCTAGAAAAGTGTCAAACTTGAACTGGATTTTCAAAGTTCCAAAACAGTGTTTTTAGAGTTTGTATTTGGTTAGACCCAAATTGTTTTTTAAAAATAGGCTTTTTTGGACACTAGGTGGAAAATACATCATTATTAATTTTCCAGGACTTGAGTAGATAACTGCTGTTAGAATCTCAGGCATTTTACTATTGCTTTTAGTCCAGGGGACCTCACACACTTTTTGGAAAGGTGAATAGATCTCTTTAGAAAGGCGAGTCTCTATAATTAAAGTAAGCAAGAGTAACCCCACAAATTCTAGTAACTAACACAACGTCTTGGGCAACACATTCCAGGGCTTTAAAATTTGTGGACTCAAATTCTCTTTTTTTTACCAAATGGGTATCTCTTTTATCTTAGGAGATTAAAAAAAAAAAAAAAGTAAAAAGATGTCATCCCTTGGGAATTAACTCTTCATTTATATTAAAACTATAAATCACCAGCCACCAATCACTGTTCCTAGTTCCTATGCCATTTCCACTTACCTTCTAATTCTCCAGGACTTTGGAGTGAAAGGAAGGTGGCAGACCTCTCTGCTTTTAGTTTATAAAATGTAGTTATTAAATATCACTCTTGCTCTCGATTTAGATTTTACACACACACACACACACACACACACACCCTGCAGAGGAGCTGAGATTTTGAAACTTTGATATGCTTAATGTTGCTTATTCCTAAAACTTTATTCAAGATACATTTATTAAACACCTACTTTGTTTTTTTATTGTAGTAGGCTTGATTTTTCACTTTTGGGGTTTCATTTCATAAAATGTTTCAACCACCCTACCCACAACTATCCAGGGAAAATCATACATAATATTTACATACATACATACATACATATCCAGCCTCTAAAACCTCCTGGTTTCTCAGCTTTCCCCTAAGGGCTGTCACCAGGACTCTAGTAATCCTATCAGAATATTTAAAATGAGGTGATTAATTCAGGAGATCCCAGAAGGCTTCAATCCATCTAAATTCCATGCTTTGCCACTGCCACCTCCGAATATCTATTCAGGATCCTAAAACTTTGGGCTGGTCTAGATTTCCAAACTGTCCACACAATACCCAGAATGTTGTTCTGGCCAAGTTCTTTAATCTTCTGCAGGAATCTCCAACAGGATTTAAAATCATTTAAAATTTATGATTTTAAATGCAATTTTAAATCATAATTGCATTTTTTTAAAATTCTTCACATGTTTCCATTTCAGTTTATCCTGGCACGGAACACGCTGCTCAGGCGAGGGCTGACCCAGAATTCAGCTGGAGAGGTGCTCTGTTCACAACACCAACTCTAACACAGCCGCTGTTGGGAGGATTCCCTCACTACGTGAAAGATGGCATCACTGTGCACACTACGACTCTCTTCCCGGGCTAGCCCTGACAGCTAAATTATTTTTAGGAACAAACAGGCTTATATGGGAGCCACCTACTATCTACATTCACCATGAGTATTTAGTGGAAGAGAGCCACATGATGTCAATATTGTCTCAGTGTAAAATCTGATGAATTAGACGTTTAACTCCAAGTTTTCCTCACTGCCATCATACTATTTTAAACAGAATCAAACACTGTTTGTAAATTTAGCAAAGACACCTGGAAGTGGAGTAGCACCCTTCAAATATCATTATGATACATGCTTATATCAAACTCTGAAAAAAATATTATGTATAAAGATTTCTCATTTTCTGCATTTTAAATTTCAGAATCTCTGTAAAATAACGTATTTTTAGGCTTTTCTTTTAAAAGACAAGTATATCCAGATCTTATGGAGGCTAAATAAAAAAGGGAGGTCATCCTATAGAGCCCTAAAAGTTTAAAGAGTAGAATTCTACATGCTTTGGATGTCAAGGAAGAAACAATTTGTTTCTAAGGGATGGGATAGTGACTCAAAGGTAAACGACCCCACAGTTTCTTCAGCCACTGGCACTGGGCGATTATCTAGCTGTACTATCAGTTTTACAAACCTCAGGCTAACAATCACGGAGGCTGTGAGAACTCCATCAGGGGAAATCAATCCTCATCAGGCTAAAGAAACTCACATCTGCCTTTCTTCCAAGCTGAATCACAAACAGTCCACACCCATCGTGATCCCTCTTCAAATAATTTCTTCATTTACCTGTGCGGCACTTCCTGAGAGCAAGGAAAGGGCTTGATGGGATGAGCTATTATCTCTGTGAGATTTGTGAAGGACCCAAACAGACTGGAATGCTTTTCATTGCCCCCCCCCCCCCCCCCCCCCCCCCCCCCCCGCCCCTCTCCATTCCCTGCTCCCTGGCCTCCAGTTTGTCCTGTTTGCCTTTTCTCAGGTTCTGTGTTGCTCAGGCAGATAGATAAGCCCTTAAATGATCACTACCACTCTGCATCAGCTTTCAAAGACACTGACAATTTTTCCACTTTTGGTAACTGATTTGTGATAGAAGTGTTGACAATGCAAAGAGATAACTAAATCACAGGCCAGAACTTCTTAGAATAAACAGAAAAAAATTACCCAAAGACTCTCTGGGAATCTTTTCCTTCACAGATCTGTTCAAAGTGCATGAATTGTGGGGCAAAAATCTATTTTTACTTCATTTTAATCAGCAGAAATACCAAGAACAATAATATATATATTACTGTTTTTAAGTATATATGATATATATATATGATAGTTTTAAATATCTGATGATTTAGATGTTTAACGATAGTTTTAAAATGAATTTTATTTTTCCCATTTATATTTTAGCTTATCCAAAAGAAAAATCATATAATTTCTGAAGTTGGTGTTCTAGAAGAATCACAAACTTTGATTTTCATTTTGATACATCCAGAGAGAGCAGCTTCCCCTCCCTCCTGCCACATGTGCACTCTGCTGCTCCAAGTCTACTTGTAATAGTGTAACCGGAGGTACAGGAAGCAGCCAGAATCCTTTCTACAGTACAGGGACAGACAGATATTACATTTCAGCACCAGAGGCAAATAGGAAAAATAAAGGCAGGAGAGTTTTCTAAATGTGCTTCCTTTCAAAGCACTATTAAGTTTTATCTTGCTGGTTGATTGAAAGCCTGCTGTTGAACAAAACCTCAGGTTGTGGAAACTACTGTGTCTAACTAAACTGCAGTGACGCTGGCCAGGCCCTGCCCCACGCTGGCCCACACTGTCCCACATTGCCTGGGTGCCTAGAAAGAGTACAGCTGGTGAATTACCCTCGGAGGTGTTGTTCTCCCTTGGAGTAACCTGGAATGGACAGGTGTTCCCTGACTGACTTTTCCTTCAAGGACAACAGACTAAGTTAAGAATGCCTACACCTCCAAAGCCGGTTTGGCTCAGTGGTAGAGCATCGGTATGCGGACTGAAAGGTCCCAGGTTCGATTCCAGTCAGGGGCACGTACGTTGGTTGCGGGCACATCCCCGGTAGGGGGTGTGCAAGAGGCAGCTGGTTGATGTTTCTCTCTCATCGACGTTTCTAGCTCTCTCTCTCTCCCTTCCTCTCTGTAAAAAATCAATAAAATATATTTTTTTTTTTAAAAAAAGAATGCCTACACCAATGGTTGGCAAACTCATCAGTCAACAGAGCCAAATATCAACAGGACAATGATTGAAATTTCTTTTGAGCCAAATTTTTTAAACTTAAACTTTTGAGCCAAAACTTTTTAAACATTTAGCATTCTCCTAACGCCACTTCTTCAAAATAGACTCACCCAGGCCGAGGTATTTTGTGGAAGACCCACACTCAAGGGACCAAAGAGCCGCATGTGGCTCTAGAGCCGCAGTTTGCCGACCACGGGCCTTCACAGTAATGCTTTAGCTTAACCACATTAAAAAAGCAATGACTGGGGTAGCAGAGTAGAGAGTGACATTGATTTCCTTGGACAGGGGCTGCCTAGTGGCAACATGTATGTAGAGGTACATTTAAAAGGACAGCACTCACTCCTCTGACTCTCTTTCAGCACCTACTATGTGCCTGTCACTGCTCCACATGACAGAAATACAGTGGTGGAGAGTAAGAAATAATAAAGGAAACCATGTCAACATAATTTTGGATAATACAGGAAACAAAGATAAAAATAATAGGATAGAGCAACAGGGCACAGAGAGACAGGCTGATATAGACGCTCTAGTCTAGGGGTGTCGAACTCAATCAGAGAAGGGGCCAAAATCTAAAATCCAGCCTAAATCGCGGGCCGAATGGTTTACTGAACAGTCATAAACTGTCATTGTGATGGAAACGCAGCGGACTGCAGTGATGACAGCGCGGTGCGGGCCACATTGCAAGGCCTGGCGGGACGGATTTGGCCCGCGGGCCTTGTGTTTGACACATGTGCTCTAGTCTATGTAATGGAAAAAGAGCTAGTCATGCAAGGAGGCAGAAGAGCAATCCAGGCAGAGCACATGAATGCAAAGGCCCGAGGTGAGAAAGGATAGGAAGTGCTCAAAAAACCCTGGCACAGCGGAGAAGGCCATTTGTTGTTGTTTTGAGGACTGAGTTTCTGATAGATAGCTAAAGAACAAAGAAACAAAAGTATGTAATAATGCACAGGGTAGGTTAGCTAAATATGTTTGTTTTCAAGTCAATCTTGTTACTTTGGATATTTTCTGAAGAGAACACTTCATTATTCTTTTTTTTCCAGTGATTAAATATAATATTTGCCCCCCCTCCCCCGCCTTTGAGTGCTTTGAAAAGGCTGTGATGAGGCCTGAGTGGTCTACATTTTCACTATTGATTTAGATTATTTTCTCAAACATAGACTCTGAAAGCATGTTGTTAAGCTTTATGCCAGTCCCACTGTTGAATTTCTTTATCTTTCTTAGAGAATCCTTTCCCTGGCAACATCTAGATGTTGATTAAAACTGACTCATGGATGACAACAATCCAAGTCCCCATGGCACAGGGTGGATTGTGCCCAAGCCTTTGACCTGGGCTCCACAGGAGTCTACTGACCTAGCCCTCCAATTAGGCAGGTTTACCTGATGCCAGATGGCACAGCTCTTCTCGGGGGAAAGACCACCTTGTTTGCTGACGGGGCATGTGAGGCGCTGGTGGAGACCATGGAGCTCTGCACAGCGTTAGAGGAGCAGCCAGGGGGGCCCTTGGCATCTCTCTGACTCCTTTCCAAAGCTGCATCCCACCAAGCTTTTGTCCGCATGTAGGACCAAGTGGGCCTTCTGCTTGATTGATTTTGATTTTTCAATACATAATAACAAATAATGGCCAAAACAATCAATTGGATCACTGAACAGTCAGTCTAATTTGATCACCAAGATCACATCTGGTTATTGTACTCATCCTAATGACCAAACAGAATTTACCATGAAGAAATGTGGGCTCCTTTAGCAATCAGTTAATCTCATAAACTTCTAAACAAGAACCTGATGAAAAACAGTCAAGTTGGGGATTGTATATGGAAGTATGGCTTATGTGATGAGTAAGACACAAATTTATAAAAAACGCACCAGAAATCTATTTTTCTCATTACATCATTGAAATATGTCAACCTATAATATATTCAAATTTAACTCTCTCATGCTTAGTTAGTAATTTTGCACGACTTTCAGCTTCTGTTTCTGAAAAGTTTTATGTGAGTCACATTTTTGAAAGTCTACTCATATTATAAAGTAACAGAATTTACTACTTAAATTATGAATCTGTTTATAATCAATGAAGTGCCCTCACGCATGTGTCTGGTGTATACTATATTAATTTCATATAACAGCATTTGCTTAATAGTGAGGCTTTGTTGCAAAATTTTGTTTCCCATATAACTTGTAACAATATTTAGTAAACCTTAATCTGTGGTCAGACATTTCTGAGGAAAAAAACAAAGAAAGTCATGTTTCTCTATTTAAAAGAAGTAAAGAGGGACAGCTTGTTTTTTCCCTAATCCGATAAGCTGGAACCAGAGGGGAAATGTAAATATGAACTCTCTAACATGCCTGCTTCCCTTTGTGAGGGTTTGGGTTGTAAGAGGACTGAAAAGAATATATTCCCATGCATTGCTTGTGAAGATAGCATTTTTGCAAAATGACTTTGTTGGGTAAACGTGACCATCTCTTTCTTATTCCCGCAATCTTGTTGTCCGCCTGTCTTTCGGTCGCACCATCTCCAGGTTACTTGGAGCTTTTTCAAATCTCCCAGAATGCAATCCCTCTCCTTTCTTGCACTTTCACAACCATCTGCCTTTTGTCATCCTTAGTGTAGAAGCCTTTTTCTTAAAAAAAAGTATTTTATATCAAATAGACCAATGGGTTCTTGAGGGAAAGCACTCGATATTTATGCACATATGTAAATAAGTGTGCACATACAGCTCTACTTAGGTTTTAATTCCCCAAAGTGGATTCAGAAGACACGAGATTTGAAAGAAATGGCACCATTTAAAGACACTTAGAGAGCAGCAGCACTTAAAGAGCAAAGTCTTAAATGAATAGATAGAACATTGGGCAATTTTAGTCACTACGAATATGAACTGTAAGGAAGAAGGAAATCTAATTTCTGTCTATTTCAGATTTCTTTTTTAAACTCTTTGCACTTCAGGATTCCCCAGAGATCTGCCTCCCCATGGGTTCTCCCTGATGCACTGAAATAGACTGTAAACATCACCTTAGCTGTCAACACACCTACTTTCCCACATCATTTTATATCGGGTCTAGTAATAATTAATGTCGTTTTTAAACATTCTTTTAAAATCTTGCTTGGAGTTGACTTGTATTGACATAACCTTCAAACACGTGGTATCTACAGAACATGTGAAGTGCAATTAACAAGTTTTGCTTGAAACAGTTTGTGTTTGGTTTGGTTTTTGTTGCAAAACTAGGGCTAAGAAGATGGCGGATGAAGAGCATATTCGGCACTGCATGCTTTACGAGTTCCAATTAGGAAGAAAAGCAAGTGAGGCTGCAAAAAACATCTATAGTGCTCTTGGTCAAGATGCAGTTAGCGCCAGAAAATGCCAGCGTTGGTTTGAGAAATTTCGCGAGGGAAATTTTTCGTTAGATGACAAGAGTGGTCGAAGAATGCCTCAAAAATGCATTGACCGAATTTTTTGCATCAAAATCACAAGAATTTTACAACAGAGGGATTAAAATACTTCCTGAGCGTTGGGCACAAGTAGTAGAAAACAACGGCAACTATATTGTTGATTAAATTTTGTTGTATTGTTTAAATAAATTCGATTTTAAAAAAAGTATTAGAAAACGACATTAAATATTACTAGACCTAATAGTAAGGGAATCTAACAAGAAAATTTTAAATGTAGAGTCTAAAATGCTTATGGCAAAAGTTTCATAAGTATACTTAACTTCAGTTAGCTTTAAAAATTATCAGCAGTCTCTTTAATACACTATCAGCAGTCTCTTTGAATTATTATGTTATAACATTATCTTAGTGCACAACTAAGCTAGTTTGGAGTTGAAGAAGAACAAAAATGTATTTGAAACCATTGAGTTTTGTGTGTGTGTGTGTGTGTGTGTGTGTGTGTGTGTGTGTTTGTGTGGTCTCTTTCAAATACAAATGAATAAAACTAAGTTGATTTCAAATTTTTAGTAAAATCTTCTGTCAGATTAAAAAAAGGAATTTACTAATCTGGGTGTTTTTTTTTTGTTGTTGTTGTTGTTTGTTTGTTTTAAATGTTGAGTTATAAGCCCAAACTTCTAAAAGTAGGAGAACATGGTGGAAATGACAGCATTTTAAGTATAAAGGCATGGGTGGTGTCCTTTTACAGACGCCTAAATCAAACACAGAAAAAGCGATGTGCTGCCAGGACACTCGGCGCACTTTTCTTTAATCGCCGCATATAGTTAATAGCCTAACTTTTTTTTTCTTTAGAATATAAATTGCAAAGATGCAAGCAACTCAATTACATAATATCTTTCCATGCAACATATCAAAAATGAATTTAATTATCCTGTGGTTTGGATTAAATTCAACACTAAAATCTTTTTATTGAACTTCATAGCAACAAAGAATTCTGAACTTACAGATAACCATCTTTGAAGTAAGATAGAACCCTGACCATACTATGATTGCCTGATGCTGAAAACGGACAAAGTACAGAATACAGTATTCCAACCAGGATTTGGGCCGATCTGAGAAACTCGAGAAAAGTCCTGGGAAGGAATTACAGATAGAGAATGACTGGATAGGTCATTTGATCTTGCTTCTGAGACTGAACTTAAAAAACCTGTTTCAGATTAAATAGTACTTTATTGCTTTCTGTTTTCTTTTCTTTTCTTTTTTCTGAACACAAAATATTTCTACAGATTAAAAGAAACAATCAGAATGGAGGTAATAGAATTATTCAGTATGTATTATAATTATATAGGTCCAGAAGGTACCAGAAATTTGAATAATTAAAATTTTACTCCAAAATGATACTAAATAGCATCAAACCAAATTCTCAGCGCTCACCGTGGTCTTTTCTACAGTGTGATCAGTGACATCAGTGATTCTGTCCCATAATAGACCAGAAAGCAGAGGAAAGAAATCATCTGACAGTGTTCAATCTATGCCATTAGTCTAAATATACAATTTAGGAAGCCACATTTTATGACTCTCGTCAATTTCCAATATTATTCTTCATACAATTGAACAGAAAATGTTTTGACTATATATTTGACATTAAAAAAAGGAAATAATGACAATAATACTGACTATAGCTTTAACTTACATTATCAAGATAACATCAAATAAATTTAAAATTTAGAGTTTTGATATAAATCTTGAATATCATTCCCACTATTTAAATAAATACTTTTACCACATTAGTTTGCATTTTATGGCATTTTTTAGGTAGAATATCTAGTATATATTTAGTTATGGCATGGGATATTTTATTGTATTTACCTTACATAGTTTAGGACATATAAAATTAAATAAAACTATGTGCTCCCAGAATAATTTTATATGCTGTTCTTCTTTAGTAGTTAAAATGTGAACTGCTAATTTTTGAAATATTCAAGTTTTTATTTTAAAACTAAATTTTAAAATAATGAAACCTTTGAGAGTAGGTGGAAATACTTAATTTAGAATACTATAACAAGTAAGTGACTGAATGTATTATTTTCATTTTGAAATATATAAGAATTTTTCAAATAAATTTGAATATGATGAAGCAAAACAAATGATACATCAAATTATATATACAACTCTAAAGGAAGAGTAACTGTTATCAAGTTGAAAACGAATTCCTGAATAACAAACTGGTAAGCACCTAAAATTTTGTTCTTATTAAAAATACGACGTGCCTATTTACATTTATTTATGTTACACAGTGGTTTAATTTTCAGTAATTTAACTATTATACATTGTTTCACAATGAATACTGACTTCAGACTGAAAATAAAAGATCTTGCTACTTGTAATGAGGTAAATTCATCATACCTGAACAATGTTTGAAACTGAAATTCTTAGAGATTTGAAAGCCAGTCTAATGTGAATCTTTTTGGTCAAGTTTAGTAAAAATTAACACACAAAACAAATAAACAAGACATTCAAAGACCATGGATGGAGGATTGGCTGAACTACCACCTCCAGAAAAGGACAAAAGCAGGGAGCAGAGCTGTGCTGGCACCTAGTGGAGAAGGCAGACAAGAGTCTTTAACTTTAGGGTCTCAGAGGCATGCCGGGAAAAGAACACATTATTTTTATCGATTCTTTCTATCACATACATCTGAAAAGAAGATAAAAGAAAACTATCTGGGGTCATTTACCTAAGTATGCCACCAAATTTTATGATTTTAATTTTCTCCAAAGACAAAGAGAAAATTTGGAGGGGTGAGCATGATGAGGAGTAACAAGACCCATTGTGATGAAAAAGACAACAGTGAAAACAAGGAGAGTGCAATTTTCTTTTCCCTTAATATGGACTGCCAAACCTGGCCACACTACATTATTCTCTGTCAGGCAAACATTTTTTATGAAATCAAGTGAGAGCTGTCTGTAAACTTCTGTCTGTATTTAGAACATAAATCACCAAACACTACTTACACATATATCTTAACAGTAGATTTGGAATTTTCAAATGTCAATATTATGCGCAGAAGTAGTTATTTTTCTTCACAGCCTTTTTAGTAGTCGGGCAGACTTAAATTTGAGGCCTGCCTCCAGTATCTTTTGGGACTGGAAAAAGCTCTGATTTGAACAGAGAGCTTCTGCCCTCGAAGGCAATGAGTCCCCAGTTTGATGTGAGCAAGCGAAGGCAGAATTACTATTACTCACCAGGGGAGTCACATATCAGTTAAATTTCCCCATGACTTCTTGATCTCTTTCAATTGTGAGATTCTATGACTTCTTAAAGAAAATGTTTTATTATATTTTTCTACACTAGGAAATGGATTTCAGTTCACTGTCCCTATAAATGTTCAAAGGACTACACCTATTCCCTAATTTTTTGTTATTCATTAAATGATTGGTAATGATTTTATGATGAAGACACAGAAGGGTCAAATCATACTAAGACTTACCTTGTGGTAAGTTAGGGGTCAAGTTTTCCATAACTGAGTGCTGATGGAGGTTACTCACATCCAACTACCCCATTGTTTACTCTAGATCTGCTTTGCTTTATCAAGCAGCTGCATTGTTTTAGCTGGTCTAGTTCTTAGCTAAAACATGATTAGGGAGGTTCATGAACACATCTTTGCCTGTTAGTAACCTTTACCTCATCTGTACTCGTGGAGAGCAACCTGTTTTCATCCTTTGTATTAGCCTGATATTCCACACCTAACATGTGCCTAAGGTTTATCCTATATACTGTACTGATGCTCAACTACAAAAACCAATATTTTTGGCTAATATAATGAGGTTCATTTCATACCACATTTTAGATATCTATCTAGAAGTTTATTTCAGAGCACATGGATGAACGATGCCCAGTGTCAAACTAGTGGAGTACTGGCTCTGCCCCTCAAGCTCACTGCTCTGCTGCAACAGGAGGAACAAAGCCCTTGTGACTGGGTTGCACAGCCCCTCTGGCTCCATACAGCGTGCTCAGGACCTAACCTGAAAGCTCTCCCAGGTCAAGTTGAAATGGTTTCTCTGAGAAAATGTGTAGGTAGAACAGGACTGTTCTATACCACCTGACTGTGCCTTCCAGTTAGCAAGTATCCTTTGGCTGGCTAGGAAATCTCCTGGTAAGAAGTTTGATTGATTAATTGAGAGAATATGCTGCAATAGATCTTTATATTAGTATTTGAAATTGTTATTAGTAAATTTATGGGAAGAAATAAAAGGGAAAAATAAACTAATAGTCCTAGTTCACTGGCAAGAGAGGCTTCCTTCAAAGAACATCCTAATGCCCTCTGACATCCCACATTCACACAAATACAACCTCTGCCCTACGCCCACATCACACAGCCAACCTTGTGTCCACCTCAGTACTTTTTCAGGTGACCCGGTGAAGAGGTAAAGGATTTTGTCTCCTTAGGCCAGTTGTTAGAATCGGGTCCTGAAGTCTGTCCACAAGTGGGACCATGGCCCAGCGTGCTATGGGACCAGATAGGATCAACCAGAGCCTGCCATTAGTGGCAGGGGAAAGACTTGTGACAAGCAGCAGAAAAAAAAGTGAAAGCCAGAGTAGGCTCAGCTAGACTGCTACAAAAATCCTGAGCAAGGGACCTGCCTTTAGCTCAGGGTGGGGATATGGAGACGATAGTGCCAAGGAAGACTTCCTAAGAAGGTGGTGATGGTCAGGACTTGGGAAACCATGCAGAGAGAAGAGCACACTGCGTACAAGGAAATGTGCAGAGAGCAACAGGATATTTCTCCCCCTCAGCCAGACAGTCTGAGGAGAAAGACATCTGCTCCAGCTCCGCACCACTCGGCACAGGCGGGAACAAGTGACTGCGACCAAAAACCACTGCACATTTGTAAGCAATCCTAAACCCAGAGAATTTCCTGGTGGCCTCATCAGCAATGATAAATTCCATGTTTCTCACTTTCTCCCAGCACATTTTGTCATTTTTTAAAGTACAATGAACATTTCTGCAGAAACCAAACCAACAAGCCTGAGTGCCCTAAAATTAAATCCACAAAAAACCGTCTTTCCTCTGACCAAGATTATTATTCTAGTTTTTCTGGACTACCTTTGAGTGTAAAAGCAGAGGTCGTTATTCATGAAGAAGCACTCCCATACTTGTTTCAAAACTACTGAATAATGAGGAAAATTATCTTCACTTAATGAAGAGAGCAAAGTTAAGCATGCTGCTACAAAAGGAGGTAGAAATGTGAATTAATACCATGTAGCCAAGTGATACATTGTATTTTTTAGCTCATTTAAAACAAATTTAAACCATATGATCAAGCAAATCCATTTCTGGTCATAGACCCAAAATAATTGAAAGCAGGGCCTAGAGGAGATAGTTGTACACACATCTTCATGGCAGCACTATTCACAATAGCAGAAAGGAAGAAGCAAGTGTTTGCCAGATGAATGGATAGTCAAAATGTGGTATATACATACAATGGAATATTATTCAGCCTGAAAAAGAATGAACTTCTGACACGTGCTACAACATCGATGAACCCTGGAAACATTGTGCTAAAGGAAACAAGCCAGTCACAAAAGAAAAAACACTGTGCAATTCTGCTTATATGCGGTAGTTAAGTTCCTAGAGACAGAAAGCAGAATAGTGGTTGCCAGGGGCTGGGAGGAGGGGAAATGGAGTCGTATAATGGGTAGAGAGTTTCAGTTTCGCAAGATGAGAGAGAGTTAATGATTGCAAAACAATGTGAATACACTTAATGCCACTGAACTATACACTTAAACATGATTAACATGGTACATTTTATATTGTATGCATTTGTCACAATAAAAGCATACCTAATATTACTCAATAAAGAAAAAAGTAGAAAAAAATTCACTGTTCAAAACTAGATGTTTGGATACATGAATATAAGCAAGTTCCCTGGCCCTATGACGTACCTAAAACGTGAATAATGCACATGCTTCTGTTAGTACGAGATAAAGGCATTAAATAAATTAGTGAATACCTACCTCGAGTATGTTGTGAATATAAAAATAGTAGATTCAGAACAAGAAATAAGTAGAATGATAATAGCAATCAAAAGTAATGTATGAAATAAGTTTTCAAATGCCAAGTTACTATTTTCACATTGTACTAATATAGTAAAAAGCATAGTAAAATAGAATGTTAAAAGTTTGAAACAGTGTCTGAAATCTTACACACTATGGGTACAGGCAAGGATTAACTCCTCTTGCTTCTAAATAATTTCTGTATTTATTAGCCATTAGTCATTATGAATGCAGGAGGAAGGGTGTGTGTGGTTATTTTAAATGTAATTCATTAAGTTTAATTAAGAGTACCATAAACTCATGATTTATCAATTATTAATGCCAATAAATATATAACCCCATAGGTAAATAGTAGCAATAGTAATTCCAACAAAAGCTTAGTACTTGTGTTTCTAAAATGTTCAATAAAATTAACATGTGTTCCTTTAAACTTCTACTTTATACATGCATCTGCCTGCCTGATATAATCAGTGTTCAGAAAAAGACCTGCTAAATACTGAGTAGGTAAAAATTTTCTTCCATAAATCATTGCTTCAAATATGTTGTCACAATTCTCAAATGTCCAATTAATTAAAATCCAAGTAACAGTTGGTTTTACTCAACAATGGTCCAGCCCAGCAGTCCACTGAAAGATGGCCACCCCTGCAATCTTAATCCCTCTAGGCTGTCAGCCTGTCAGGGCCAGAGCATGAAATCCAACTTGACAGATAATGGAAATGAGCTATTAACACAAACCAACCTGTACTCAGACCATGTTTTAATATTTCATATGTGTTTTCTGGCATAATATTATAACTTTTTTTTAGTCTATCAGGTAGCAACCCATATTCTGGAAACTATTTCTTTTTTATAATATGTTATTTTTAAAAATTGTTTAATTAATTATTTATTTGAGAGAGAGAGAGAGAGAGAGAGAGAGAGAGAGAGAGAGAGAGAGAGAGAGACTTGTTCCACTTATGTATTTATTGATTGATTCTTATATATGCTCTGACTGGAGATTCAGATGATGCTCTAACCATCTGGGATACCCAGTCAGGGTTATAATATGTTGTTTTGTATTTAATGCTGAAAATTTACTGAATTCCATATTCTGCAATCCTCCTCACCCTACCTTATGTGCTCAGCAAAAGTTTCTAAAAGTTATTTAGTAGCTGGCTCTTAGGCTGTTTCAACTTGACTTTTAAACAGCCCATAAGTGATAATGAGAAAGAGAATCCAATTACATCTACCTGCATAGCTCAGCTGCACACCAAGTAACAATAAACAGGCATTCTTAAATCACAGCATTTCACTGGAAATGGGGCAGAACCTGTGTATTTTAACAACTTTTTACAACTCGTAACCACTACAGCATTTATTTTACTTTCTCAAAGAAAACCAGAGAAGATTCATAATTTAAACTAAAGGGTCTTTCAGCCTTGAAGACAAAAAGCACTTCTGCTTCACACCTGAGTAATAATGCAGGATGTGTACAGGTGAATTTAGAAGACTGGCTTCAAAGATAGTTTGTCCCAGGCCAGCCTGAAACATATGATCCTTCCCAGCCCTGAGATCGTTTATTATCCAGCAAAGAAAGGCTGAGGTTTTGCTCCACAAACACAGTGGTGGTCCTCAGCTTACGATGATTTATCATGTCTGCTCTGAAATGCATGACACAGACTTTTCCAAAACGGTCTCTCACATACAGACACCCACATCTGATGGCATTTGAGGTCTGATTTACTTCTGTGCCACTAAAACCAGAGAGTTTTGGTCACCTGCACACATTTTCCCTTTCAAATGTGACACTCAAAACACATTTTAGGGAGTACTTTATTTTAAACGATATATATCTGAACATATGTAGCAAAAGCATCTCAGGTTTTATTGGATTAGTAACCTGATATTCATTTTTCCTCTTAGAAGGGACTGTTTTGAAGACTTAGAAGTATTGCACCCAAAACACATTTTAGGCATGACTCTATTTTAAGTGATATATGTGTAGAATTAGTGAGAACTTCTCAGGGAATGTTGGATTAGTAACTAGATATATATTTTTCCTCTAAGAAGGAGCCATCATTACTTCAAGGTATGAGTATTTTATAAGAGCACAAGAAAATATAGTTTTAATAAGAAAGGCGCTTTAGCTCTGATGGAAACTTAGTCACATTAGTTTAGAAATCACAGTTCCTAAGTGCGCAATTATATCTTCAAATCTATATCATGCACCCACACAACTATAGGTACAGCTATAAGTTCTGCCATGTGTATATTAGGTGCTCAAAACATGTAGATGAAATCAAAGGTTCCAATTTTTAAATTTGCTACTCTAGTTAGCTGAGATAATAAAGTCAAAAACAATAGATTTTTAGAGTTAGTTGGTATACAGATTTACATACTTTCCTTAGATACTCATGTTAGCATAACTTTTGATGCTACATTAGAACAGAGGTGGCTTATGTTAAGCTTTTCATTCTCAACAAGGATCAGTTACAGGCCCATCGCAGGTACCGTAGTTTGGCATGACTGGCAAACTTCACTCAGAGAACACTATTCTGTAGTGCTAACTAGAAAAGAGGTAGGAAAAACTAATAAGAAATCATTAAACCAAAACCTGCTTGAAGATAATGAAAGTAACTAGACATCTAGTAGAATATAATAAAACTAGTGGCCCAGTGCATGAAATTCATGTATATTAAAAGGGAATTAATTACAGGAAATATTTTAATATTGCTATTTGCCCTTTCTCTATAATAGAAGTGGCAGAGATGAAAGAAAATTATTAAAATGTATATGAAAATCTCCCTCCTGTCAGAGTCTGGGGCATGCCATAGGACCCAGAGTTAAGTGCCTACTCACCCGTGCACACACCTGCCTCAAAATCTCATGAGACCCAGACCTGGCCGACCCCACCCCTGTCAAGCCCCTCAGGATGGGGAGTGCAACTTCAGGCCCCCTGTCAACCCCGCTGGGTGGGAGGCACAGCCTCAGGTCCCCTGGCTCAGGCATGACCATTTGCGTATTAGCTCTTTATTATGTAGGATATCCAACATTGAAATTCAGAGTAAACTTACTCTAGGGTATCAAATAGTTATGAAAAGTTTTACTTTCTAATGCTCTATGCCTGAGCCTGTCCAACTAAATATGACAGCTACTAGTCATAATTGTTGGTTGAGCAGTTGGACTATGACTAGTGTTAATTTTTTTAATGTGACTAAAATGTGGTTGTATTATATATCTGTTTTACAACAGTTGATCTAATGGATGAAAGTCATAGAATGTGAAAACTGGTTTGAGAACTTAGAAGTCACCTTGACCAAATTCTGCATTTTTATAAACAAGGAAATTGAGGCTTAGATAGATAAACAATGAGTTCTGGTTAAGCCCAGAATTGGGTGTAGCTTCTTTAAAAGACAAATGTCTACCAATCCAGCTCTCTTCTTTGAGAATATCACTCCGGAAAAACAATGTCTTGTCTCAGTCACCACAATCAAAAGTACTCTACTTTCAGGCAGTTTCAAATACCTTATCTCATCTTTTGCCAAATAATGTAAGAACCTTTTATTTTGACTTACAGTCATCCATGCAATTGTCTTCATTTTCTTGATTCTGGTGTGGACACTTACCAGGAGTCATGCCTTTAATTCACTGTTACCAATATTTGTAGGTATTTCAATGAACCTTTTAAATTCATGTCATGCATTAAAATAAGTTAATTAAAAAGTGAACAAGTTTGAAAAACCAAGTAAATTTAAAATAAGCTTTAAACCACAATAAAGGTTAAATCACCTTTCACATGAGCTCCTTATCTTTCTCAGGAACTTTTTAGCATCTTTCCTTTCATTTTTATCATCCCTCATCCCCTCCAGGCCCCATGCCTGAACAAAATGCTTCTCCTTTCTACATTTATTTCCATATTTATATAATTTTTACTTTAGTTAAATAACTCATTTTTTTATTGCCATTGCCATGATACCAATCTTAAGTTTAATGTCCATTTCCAGATTCCCATGTCTGAGAGTCTGGAGTGGAGATACAAATGAAAAACAGGATGAATTGGAAATCTTCTCCCAACACTGAGAATATTGCCCCTCAGCGTGGGTTGAAGCACTTCCCAAAGTGAGTAAATAGACAGTGAGCTTCTTTAAGGAAGAAGAAGCAATGGGTTTCTTTAGGTCCTAAAGTTTAGGACATCTACTGATGTGTGTGACTGTCTACATACACATATATACACATCCTACTATATAAAAAGCCAGGGGCTGTCATGACTGAAACAACCAGATGGATGACTGAACACAGGCTGTGTGGGGCAACCAGGCCAGCAGGGGGGTTAGTGAGGGATGACCAAACGACTGAACAGCAGGCTGTGTGGGGTGATCAGGCTGGCATGGGGGTAGTTGGAAGAGGGGGTGGCATTTGGGAACAACCAGGCCAGCAGAGGGGCAATTGGGGGTGATCAGGCTGGCAGTGGCGCAGTTGTGGGTTACCAGGCAGGCAGGGGTGGCAGTTAGGGACAACCAGGCTAGTGGCGGGGGAAGGGGGTAGTGAGGGGCAAACAGGCCGGCAGGGGGGCAGTTAGAGGTGATCAGGCAAGCAGGCGTGTGAACAGTTAGGAGCCAGCAGTCCCAAATTGTGAGAGGGATGTTGGGCCTAAACCAGCAGTCAGATATCCTCTGAGAAGTCCTGGACTGGAGAGGTTGCAGGCTGGGCTGAGGGGACTCCCACCTCATGCACAAATTTTGTGCACTGAGCCTCTATTATACATATATTTAGAGAGAAAAAGAGAGAAGGTTCTGTATCCAATATGTGGATGTAACATATGGGATTCCAGGTTAAATACAGGAAAACAGCTTTTTTTTTCTGAAGTATATCTCAGAAACTTTAACATGCTGATGTATAATCTGATTCTCCAAGACAGGGATGTAGTATGTAGTAAATCCTGTTATCACAGAGTATCTTGAGAGTATCCCATAGAACACATTTGGGGGAACCATGGACGACAGAATTTTTTGCAAGGTATAAACCATATAGTAGAAAAACAACATTTATTTCATCCAGTAATTTATAAATATACGTTTATTAGTTTGTTATAGATTATTCTGTATCCCCTCCCCAAATTTATGGATTGAAGCCTAAGCCCCCTAACGTGACTCCATTGTGGAAACAAGCCCTTTAAGGAGGGAGTTAAGGTTAAATGAGGACATAAGGTGAAGCCCTAACCTGATAGGACTGATGTCCTTAGAAGAAGAAGAGACACTAGAGCTCGCTCTCTCTTCCCAAATGCCATAAGAGACAGCTGTCTGCAAGACAGGAAGAAAGGTCCTGCCAGAAACTAACTCTGCTGGCAGGTTGATCTTGAACTCTGGCCTCAGAGTTATAGAAAATAGATTTCTTTTGCTTAATCCTCCATCTTTGATATTTTGTTATTACTTCCCTAGTGGACTAATACATAGCTCCTATCACATTTAGGGGATGCAAATGGTGAAAAAACAAATATAGTTGCTGACCACTAGGAGTTTTCATTCTAGCTCAAGGGCAGTGTGGGAAACACTGGGTGACTTTCTGGTGTTAACTAACCAATCACTTGCCTTAGATTCAGCAACAACTTGCTCCACAACTTACCTTCCAGTTCATATTCTCATTGCAGGGAAAATCAAGTCATTTGTTTTGTAAATTTTTAGTTGAAACAGCCTGGACTTTTTTTTTTCTTCTTCTTCTTCACAGAAGCAACAGGGAACAAATAAGATCATCCAAAAGAAAGACCAAGTTTGTGAAGCCAAAATTTATTTATATTTAAAATTGCTCAAGAGGCTTTATAAAGGCCCAAAGGCATCCAGGTTTAATTTAAGATCATCCTGAGGTGATGTCCATCAGTTTCTCCTTTTGTGAGGCATCAATTTGATCCTTGTCAATGAAACACCTCAATAACTCCAGTTGGATTGTGGCAATTTCTTATGACTCCCAGTATCTGTCATATGTGTCCATCCAGTTATGAACAATGAGAAACATAATACTAGAAATAATCATGAAATGTTTGCAGATTCTACTAGAATATCCTTTCTGCATTATTCTTCGAAACCAGGCTCATTGATTATCAATTTGAGATTGGTATTAAATGCAGCTTTTTCAGAACAGAAATGAGCAAACACCCTTCAAGACAAAACATTCCCGGTTGGACTTCTTGACTCTCTCATTTTCTAGAAAAAACATGGAATCCCAGGAACCAAGGCTCCAGTGCCTCCACTCTTGTCACAGCGTGTGGCAGGGCATTCCAACCAAGTAGTGAGGAATATACATTCCATGCTTCCCCATAACAGCTGTCCAGGAATCCAAATGCAAAGCTCCCTAACCTAACTCCCAGATTCCCTAGCTATGGTTGCAGGAACCACTATGAACACTTCCTGCCCTTGAATCTCCAGAAGAAAAAAGGATGTGATCAGAAGTCAATCCTATCTACCACACCTTATGGAGGCAGCCTTCTCTATCTGTCTCTGAGGCAATGTTTTGGTGACTAAGCCACAAAATTCCACAAAAAGAGCAATAATTTGACTTCTTTCTTGCCATTAAAAAATAAAAAATATTATGAAGATAAATAGCCTATCAATAATTGTGTTCAGAAATAGGGTTTAAGCAATATAATGGCACTGTCTTTAAGTCAATGCAACACGCTTTGTCTCAAAATTCCAAGTTCCCGATTAACCAATGCATAAAATCTGTCAATTACTCTGTCCATGTCATGGGAGTAAATAAAAGAAATAGGGCTTTCCTTATCCATAGACCTGTTCATTAAACAGAGCCACTTATTTTGTCTAAATATGTGTGCAAGAAACATATTTTTTGCCAAGAATTAAACAATTAAAATGTAATAACATTAAGTATTTCAATTGCTATTAAAATTATATAGTCTAGAGCTGGTTATGCCTTCTTGAAAACATTGTGTTCTCTAAGCCTCAATTTCCTCAAACATAAAATGAAAGCAACTGCATATTTGACCTCTAACATATCCCAAAGTGCCATGATTGAATAAAAAATTCTTTCTTGAAATTTAAATTAACTGTAAATCTATCTTTAAAAGTCTGTTACCTCTGACACTTTGCAATTCTAAATTTTAATCACATCGTATACACTAAGAAAATAGGCTAGTTCTACTTAAATTTTAGCCATTGCAAAACTGTCCAGTTGAGCTGTGGTTTTTATTTAATAGCAAGGAAAAGCAAAAACAATGCCAATTGTTGATAGTATTTTCTTTCTAGAAATAGAGACAAGGCCAATCTCTTTGAAGGAATGAGTCTCAGATTTGTACAAATTAACTATGTGTGTGCTTATATAACAGTAGAATATTTTAATACTTAAATATCACTGTACATGCTCACATTGTTTTCAAATACTCTGCCGTGTGGTCAGGTAACAATTGGCATTTTGACACTAATGCAGAGTAAAATTATCCTGTTCAGGACATATTTGTTGCTCTTAATCCCTGTTCTTTACTGGATGTGCCCCGGAACCAGAGAAAGTGGGGCTCTGGTGCTTGGACATTTGCTCCCTACCTGTAGACACTAAGGCCCTCGAAGTGAGACTCCTGAGCCTCTGGCTATATCTCCCGAGTTCTGCCAGGGATGTGGATCAAGTAAGGAAAACTTGCCTTTCAGGTGAGTGGTAGGTGTTAGGAAATCTCATCAAGTTCTGTGATTCTTTATCAATGAGGCAGATGAATTTGAAGTTTTTTATTATTATAGTGGAAGCACAAACAAATCTATTTATTGCAAAAACATATCTCATTAAAGCAGACCATGCTATACATTGTTCTGTCTCTAATATTGAACTAGGGTCAATTTTGTGGTAAATCATGGTTGAACACAAGGAGTTCACAAAGAAAACATGACTAGGAAATGTTTGCAAAAGCATATTCAGTGATAACTTTGCCGGTGAAGAATTATCTGTGAATATACTTTACCCTACTTAAAGCTAATTACATTTTCAGGCATCTGGCTTTGGAAAAAAGCAAACTGGATTTATTAGTTTCTAACTGTTATCAGAATTTGGAAAATAGGTAAACCTAAGATAAAAGCCACTTCAAATATTGGTGGTCCTCAAACTATAACATTTCACAGACCAACAAATTTCTTTTTAATCTTGAGAAGTAACAAAGAATTGCCAAGTTTTTATTTTGTCAACCAAGAAAAAAATTTATGTTATTTGTTACTACTCTCACAATTATTTCATGAAAGAAAGAAACATTTTAATAGTACAGAAGTAGTATCCATTTTAAAGGATACATCTTTAAAATGACAGTTCTTTAACTTAATTAAAATTAATTTTATGAAGTACTATTCTTTTCCTAATTCACACCATCAACAAGTCATCCTGAATAGGCATGATTTAGGCAACAATATTTTGGAGTCATTGACTTATACTGGATAGCCTTTTCTTAATCCTACTCTATCAAGGTCCTATTTTCTTTCTGTTTCCCTTAACATTTGCTCATACTAGTTCTATTTTATTATTTTTATTTTTTTAATATATTTTATTGATATTTTACAGAGAGGAGGAAGGGGGAGAGATAGATAGCTAGAAACGTCACTGAGAGAGAAACATTGACCAGCTGCCTCTTGCACACCCCCTACTGGGGATGTGCCCGCAATCAATGTACATGCCCCTGACCGGAATCGAACCTGGGACCTTTCAGTCCGCAGACCAACACTCTACCACTGAGCCAAACAGGTTTCGGCAGTTAGTTCTATTTTAGAAGTAATCACATAGCTGTTGATTTGTATGTGTTCTACTGAACAAGGATAAGTATTTTTTTGCCTTCTGACTTCAGTGTCTAAGATAATAAATTCTGTTAATCTTTTTATAAATAAATAAATGAGTGAGTGAATGAATGAGAGAATAAATTAGTAGAAAAATAAACGAATGAATGAAACCCAGGCACACTAAACATCGTATGTACTCAATGCCATGTGTTAGCCTATATTTCCCTACTGGGAAAATAGATGGCTGTGGGAGCTTGGTATCTCCTACAAAAAAAGTACATACTGAGAGATCGGTCTTGACCTACCATTGTGGATATAAAGCAATGCTCTACACACAAACACAGAATCAACTCAGAGCTTCAAATTGTAGATTTTTTGGATATTGAGAGATTTCACCAGCTATGACTCTGCATTCTGGAACCTCACAGAATTATTTACTGGTTATATACAGCCTAGGCAGGAGAATCTTGCAATGACTTCATTTTTGCCTAAGCTTCAGGTAGTCTTGCTTCAGGTACAATGAATGAAGGGTAAACATGAGCCCCCAAAAAAGAGGATCACAGTGAAATTAAAGGTTGTCTTCATGCTTTCAGTTCTTGGCAGTACAGATAATGAAATAGGAAGTAGAGCATCTATATTTTTTGGGGGGTGTCTACTAGTTGATGTTCTTAAATATTCCTATAATTACTTGATTCTTGGGCAAAAAGACCATACTTCCCATAGTGTCATGTTTCAGGTATGAAGAACAGGATATTCAAGAAGACTTTGCTCAGATGACTGGGTATTCACAGAACATTTAGATCTGGTTATTCATCTATCATCAAGCTGTGACTACCCAGTGTTCTTTGGATCCTTCAGTGGTATTATGGAATTTGATTTTTATCATTTTGCTATTCTATCTTTACTTGTACCTATTTAGTTTTGAAGTATCAGTTGCCTGTGCTATGGTCCATGTCTAAACACTGCTTTTGCTTATCAGTGGTTGAATGTTAGGAAATATTTGGTTAATGATAACAAGACATACTATAAGCTATTACTAATCAGCAATGTGTCTGAACTTTAAGATGTTTCTTAATCATCAACTTTTGAATTTCATATAAATGTAGCAGAGTACTTCTGGGCTATTTGGTGTAGATGGCAGGCAGGGCTAAATAACAAAGATTGCATTCATATTTCTGTTTTGTAACCCTAAGATCCACATTAAATATGAGTATGGCATAAACAGCTGATAAAATCAAATCACAAATCTGAAAGCATATATAAAGTCTGGAATATGGAATAATAAGGAAATGTCAAAATAGAACAAAACAACGTATAAAAAATTGTAAGTGCTTAGCTTCAAACTGAAAAATGTGAATCTGTGCCTATTCTAATATTCAATAAATGACACAACTAAAGAGGTAAACACTTTGAAATAATTTTCTTTATTTCAGATTGCAAGTAAATGGCTTCAAGTTAATGTTTTTTACTGGGCAGGAACAAATTGGCACTTTTTTTAGTATAAAAATGTTCTCATCATAAGATCATATATTTCAAATACTATGTTCAGTATTAACTGAAAAGAGTGGGTATAAATCTATCACTTTGGAAATTAACATAATTATATAGAAATTTATTCAAAAATAATTATTTACCATTTGTGTATTTTAACCACTCTTAGGATTAAAAAATAAAACTTAGTAGATATTTAATACATGCTTAAGTGTGCACTATGTATAAACATTGTGAAGAGAGAAAATGAATTATGAATTAATTGATTTTCCAACTGCCTACTGGACATTTCACATGGGGCAATGTACTTGCTAAGTAACATTCTGACTTTATTCAGCATCCATACTTTGTTAGAAATTGAAGGTTCAAAGACAGATGCAACATGACCTTATAGAACCACATTATTCTGGTGTCCAAAACCCAATTTGTCATTCCATTTGTCACATCTTCTGAATGTGCTCACATTATTACTGACTCTCCCAGTCACTGGCTGAAACTTGTAAGTTTATCTTGATGTATCATTCCCGGTAAAAATTGTCTCTGATCCTTTGATGTGAGCACTGCCTCATGTTTCTTCTCCACTACCCACCCACCCCCACCCCTTTCTCCATGTTATTCTACAGGAATTCTCTCTCTCTCCTCAAGGCCTCCCTACTAGCCCCCTCACCTTTGGTCTCCTTACCCTTCACCCCATCCTGGAGAGCTCTTCCTTAGTACAGTTCTGATCAAGTTGGTTTCAGTTAAAGACTTCAAATTCCTCCCTACTGACTATGGAAGAAGGTCTGAAATCTGTGGCCAGGCTTCTCAAGGTCCTTGTTGATCTGGTCCCAACTTATGTTTCCATTATTTTCTGATTTCTTCACTTATCACTTCCTTCCCTTCATCTGTAGATGTCTTCATTTTCCTTGTGCCTGTGATCCTTTTTTTCTAGTTCTTCCTGTTCCCTGGAGGCTAGAATTCCAAGCATCCTTTAAGGCCTACTTCTAGGAAGTCTCTCCAGGGCCCTCCAGTAAGAATTGGTCATTTCTGCATTTGTACCTGCCAACTCTATCTATAACTTTCTAAAGAGATGAATCACATTCTACCTTATATTGGGGGCATTTTTGCACCTGTTTTATCTACTACTTTGTAAGCCATTTGAAAGTTCCTTGCTTGATGCATGTTTGCATCCCCCTTAAAACTTTGAACAATGTAGGCATTCAAAAATACTTATTGAATGAATATATGAGAGAATGAACAGCTGAGCAAAATAACTAAAAGTGACTGAAAATGGAAATAAAAAAATAAATTGAAAGGAATAACCATCAAGAAAGAAGAATGTACAGCATTGAGAGGTTACAGTAACTATATAACCCTAAAATAACTAGGGATAATGGCTGACATTTTAAAGAAATAATTTATGCTAAGTACTTGGAAATTTTTCCCAAAGGGATTACTTTTGTATAGTGATAATTTCCTACTAAGTGATGAAAGGAAATTATTACTTGAATTGATACTAAAAGTTTTCCCTATTTTTCATTATAACTATTTTCATCCACATGGGAAAGAGCACCATGGAGACAAGTCTGTGCTCTCATTCAGGTGGCTTGGTTGACTTGTTGGTCTCTTACATTTCTGAGATTTGTGATTTTTATCTACAGGCACTCTCAGTAGCAACTCACCATTAATCATGGGAATTTTAACTGTGGACACATTAGAGATGACAAATCAAGATTAAAGATGTATGATAAATGTAGTAAAAACCTTCTCTGCTTAATTTTTCATATTTACCCATCAACAATTGCACCTCTGGTAATGAATACTTAGGCCTAAGAATATTTTTAAAGAGGGTAATCCATCTTGTGGAATGATATCTGTGAAACAACTTAAGAACTGTTGCCTGTGAGGGGGTGGGGCATAGAAACAGTTTCCACAAAATGAAAAAGTAGAGGTTGTTCAAATCCCAGCTTGGTCCTACCCTTTGGTGCTGGTCAATAAAGTCGGTACCAGATATAAACAAAACATTCCATTCAACATTATGTCAACCTTCGCAAAAAGGTCATCCATCACTGTACATTAAGGTTCTGAGCACCTGTAAAATCTGATGTGCATTCTTTCAGGCCATTTTTTTTCAACTCTGTGTCTGTCAGAGATACCCCCCACCATATACATATTATTTATGTTGGGAGTAGCTTTCTAAATGTCACCCAGATGAATTAAGATCATGCTGAGCCTCGGAGTTAAGAGTCGCCATGTGCATTTATGTGTTTTCTCTCCCCAAATACTGACACATTTATATCCTTTCCCCGTCTGCTCTGGCTTTGGCTGGGATGCATAGTACAAGCAGTTTATTTTACTATGACATGGTGACAAAATAGAACTTTATTTATGTGAAGCTGGTTAAAAATGCCCTGGCCAAAAAATATGACACCAGTTAAGGAAATCTAATAAAACCTCTTGCAGAAATAGTGTAAAGTATAGAGTTTTATTTGGAACTTAATGAGGTTAGCAATGCATACTGTACCTTACTGTGTCTACCAAATAACGTCAAGCTAATGTTGCCAAATGTTTTTTGTAAAGTTGCTCAATCTCTGTCAATTTAGCATCTTCTCATTCACTCATTATCCATTTATTCTTTCAACAAATAGAATATTTATCCCATATCTACTTTATATAGCTAAAGAGAAGTTATATTAGCTTTTAGATATATAGAAATTTAAACCACTTTTTGTCAATATTTATGAGTTCTCGAACGGGCTCAGCAGAAGTAACTCATTAATCACAGAGATAGCCATTGAAGTTGAAAGAAAAACAAACCCTGAAATTTGGTTTTATGAAATTTTTATGCTAAAATGCCTTATCATTTAACAATTATTTTTCAGAGTGACAAGTATAGATACAAACCACATGAATAAAAGGCAAAAGTTCATAGGCACCCCCAAGTTCCTGCCTCTGTATGCATTCAAACAGAAATGAAATCAGAGTTTTTCTCCCCAATTTGAATTGTTTCTGAAAGGCACCATACTGAAAAGCTGAATGCATATTCAAATGACGCCTTCTGCTGCTCATAGCATTTTGGCCATCAGAGAGCCTTTGCAGGTTATAAAAGAAGGCCCAGGCAAAACCAGTTTGGCTCAGTGGATAGAGCATGGGCCTGCAGACTGAAGGATCCCGGGTTTGATTCCGGTGAAGGGCATGTACCTTGGTTGCGGGCACATCCCTAGTGGAAGTGTGCAGGAGGCAGCTGATCAATGTTTCTCTCTCATCGATGTTTCTAACTTTCTATCCCTCTCCCTTCCTCTTTGTAAAAAATCAATAAAAATATATTTTTAAAAATAAATAAATAAAATAAAAGAAGGTCCATCTCATTTTAGAGACACAACCCACTCTCCCACGATCAACATCCCCCTCCCAACCTTTCTCCTCTTACTTCCTGCTTCCCCCTCATTCCTGGGCCAGGCACTGCTACCAGCTAAGACCCACTTAAAGAAGGGGCACTGCAACCTGTGGAGGCCCTAGGGAGCAAGAGGTGCCTTCCTCAGGACTCATCAGGGTGCCTGGGGGAAGTGCTCACTGCTGATGCCAGGGGGGAACCAGGCTGGTCGTGGCTGGAAGCCTGAGTCCTGGTTCACTCCCTCACATGCTCCGTGACCTCGGGCAGGGGAATCCACCTCTCTGGATTTCTGTTTCTTCTCCTATAACATAAGTTGTTTTGGGGTGGGGATCCTTCCTGCGACCTGACAGACCCCTCTCCAGACAAGCACCAACAGTCAGAAATCGTCTTTCATCAACCACAAGTAAAATGTCATAAAACTCCAACTTTGAGAGATCATCACATTGCCTGAACAAAATTGAACATTGATTAGGATTTCAAATACAGCTGCTAGTATAAATATCACATAGAAACAGCAATATTCCTGATGACAAAAATGTGCCTGTTGATTTACTTTCAATGTAATTCACATGTCCACCTTCACAATTAGCATTAGTATAGGCTTCTTATTTTATTATATAGATCTTGTTCTTATAATTATATTCATTTATATAGAATTTTGCTTATGTTCAATCTATCTAAATCTATATCTATATCTATTTTTCTCTTCTCAATAAATAAGCAAAAGTCTAATATTTCCATTGGAAGTGATAAAATACAGTATTGGTTACCTTGAACACATATGACATAGGATATTATTGGGTTACATGTTACAGAGAAAAAGGAAGAAGGTCTTTAGAAATTACTTAAGGCTCTTTTTTTCTTACTCTGGCATTAGGTATTTACAAACACATAAACAGCTACCAAGGCTAATTCAACAAGGTTGTTTCCAGGTGTGTTTCCCAGAGGGCCAAACTGCCAAATACCTACAACTGCCTCCATTGTCTTACGTCACCCAAAACGTGCCAGATGGCATACACCAAGAGTACACCCAGATCCCTGGCCTCCTCAGAAACAGATGGCACTCACTCAGAAACGTAGGCAACTACAGCTCCAGCAACATCTAATTTTCTATTTCACCATATGTAATGAGTACACACTTATTTCACATACCAAAAGTAAAGTGGGTCTGAAAAAAAGTTTCATAATTAAGAAACTGTTTAAGAGACTATCCCTCTAGGAAACTCTACGATGAAACTCCTTTGAAGTCTTCCTGCAGCATAAGTTTCACATGGTCCTTTACGCAATGAATACCAAGCACTGGTTCAGATGCAAGCTTCCTGACATTGGAGATATTAAGTTATTAACTGTGCCTTGGGGAAACTAGTCTCATCACTAGGTGTTGAGGCCTTACCCAGATATGGGAGACTGACAATCTCCTCCCACATACTACTGTCAGGCTCACACACACATGTGTGAAGACACACACACACACATGCAAACGCGCACACACACACACGTACACACATGCACACACACTCACACACACACACGCACGCACACACACTCACACACACACACCCACACACACTCACACGCACACGCACACACGCACGCACACACACACACACACACACTTGCAAAGGAGCCAAAGTTAGAAGGACACTGAGTAAAGGCACTTGGTTTTCAAGCGCTTACACGAGGCCGCCACACAGATAAGTCAGACAGAGTGAAAAGAGCCTGCAGGAAGCCTCCAGAACAAGACATACCAAAACTGTCCACTGCAACCAGCTTCCTGGTAGATTAGCACACTTCACCAGCCTGCTGTTTACAACTGGCTTGCTAGATTGTGCATATGGACTTCACGAACTTTTAGCCTTTCTGTTGTGTAGTAAATAAATGGCTCTACCATTCAAGAGATGGAGTAAGAAAATCACTGTCATGCACTTCTCGTGGTTGCTTCAGCTATCGGCAGAAAATGTCTCCTGAGGGAGTAGAGTGTGTGGCATGAACCCAAGCCTCGGTTTTGCTTTCAGTAGGTATCACTGTGCCCCACTCCTCCAAGGCCCACTGGCTGAGGGGACAGCCAACTCATCGCTTCCTCTGCCACATGCCCAAGTGCCTCCAGGTCCTCTCTTCCTCCCCTCCACCAGGAGCCCATGACAGAGTGAAGGCAAGGGGAGTTAGCGGGCTGGGCTGCTAGAACCCAAGCTCTTCCTATTGATTCTGCTCACGCATATTGACATTCTCCTCTCCTCTTTTTCTAAAACCCCAAGAGATGTCTTTAAATATTCTGATTCTCTATATTCTCCCACTGACTACAGTGGAGGGGGTGATGCCTCACCTGCTTTTACTACTTTGGGAACAAAGCCTCGGAAGCTGAGCTCGTCCAGTCTTTACTGTGTTTCCCGGGGCCTAAGGGCCCGTAGGAAGGATAGGCTCTCCTCAAAGCCACAGAGAAGGAGAAGAAAGGGCATATGCCCCCAGCTGACCTGAGACACTTATAGGAGAAAATGAGAGGAGGAAAGGGCCACTTAATTTTTTGCTCATTTTTACCTTCATATCTTTGAATTTCCTGAATCAAGATTCCACAAATCAGAGCACAATTCCTGTTTTGCTCCGATAAACAGAACAATACATAACGGATGTTCCAGTAAAAAGCAGTTTGAGTGTCTATCTTCTCCTGAATATTAAGATAAGAGAAAAGACAGCTGCCCTAACCAGTTTGGCTCAGTGGATAGAGTGTCGGCCTGCAGACTGAAAGGTCCCCGGTTCAATTCCAGACAAGGGCATGTACCTTGGCTGCAGGCACATCCCCTGTGGGAGGTGTGCAGCAGGAAGCTGATCAATGTTTCTCTCTCAATGGTGTTTCTAACTCTCTATCCCTCTCCCTTTCTCTCTGTAAAAAAATCTATAAAATATTTAAAAAAGAAGAAAAGAAAAAAGGAAAAAAAAAGCATATTTGAGAACAGATTATTGAACTGTGGGCCAGAAAAATGGGCTGGAATGCTCCTTCTGCCCCTTACTGATCTGAAAGTGTCCAGTGGGTCACTTAATCTTTTTGGCTATTAGATTCCCCATCTATCCAACTGAGCTAAGGACTCCCTCCCTGCTCTGCCTGACTGTTTTGAGCATCAACTGAGATGAGGTAAGTGTGAAACCTGTAAATGCCTAAGGTAGAGAGGTGCATGGGTGTGCCTTTCTTGTTTTTGTTTTTTAATTAAGAAGGGAAAATGGAAACCTAAATATTTTATCTGAAATACAGTCAGGTGTGTATAGAGCCATACTCCATTTTCACAGGTCAATCTATGTCATCCCTATTTTTATTCTTGTGAATTCTATTCCTATCTAATTATACTTTTTTTCTTTCTTTTTTTCAGTAGTTTCCCCACTTACCCACAGATAGCAATGTGTTTGTGACTGAGAAAGTGATCTGGAATTTCCAGGATAACAATGAAGATCAAGTCAGGATTTTTAAAAATTTGTTTTCATAAAATTTCATAAAAATTTGTTTTAGGGCTAGTGGTGAGGATTGAAGAGAGATAAAAATAGGTAGAAGTATTACAAGATAAATGCATATTTTTTTCAAATCATAACATAATAATTATTCCTATTTCTCGATACTACCTTTTTCATATAACATCCCTATGTTGTAATGTGAACCCTGTGCTGATGTCATGCTTTTGCTGTCTCTTTTGTGTTGTATTTTATCCTCCTTGCCCCAACCTGCCACCTTCATCCTCTCCTTCCCTCCCTTCTCAGAGCCACTTTCCCTGAAGATGGCCTCAGCATTGTTCTCTCACTTCTTTTCTGGCCGGTACCTCCATAACAAATCCCTCTAGAGCAAGAAATGTAAAGCTATAGGCTGCAGTTATATGCACAATCTTGCTCAGCAGCATCAAACAAAGTTACAGCCAAAATAAGCAAGAAAGTGTGTGAGAACATCTATTTTAAAAGCACTGGTGATTCCACTCTCCAAGCCACGCTGAACATGGAGCTTCTCTCATGCTGTGCGACTCTTGCTTTGTGCCAATAATCAGGAAGAAGGAGGTTCACAAAGGAGCCTAATTGCTCAGGTGGAATTCTGACAGAAAGAATGCTGTGGCCACTGTACTAGTGTTTAAACTTACTACAGTCTGGTAATGCAAGTTTGAGACAATATTCTCAAATTTTCATGTGCAGATTTGTCTGAGTGAGCTTGTAAAAACCCACCTTCAGAGTGTCTGAGTCTGAAGATCTGGGCTAAGATCTGGGAACCGATAGCGTTAGCAAGGTTTCCCCAGTGTTTCAGATATAAGACACCCACTTTGAAAAACACTGCTCTGAGGTTCTGCTGAGAAAGTGGCCACACCATACACCATTGGGAAGATCTTTCAAGAAGGCCTGGCCCCAAAAGGGTCACTTTGGCTCCAGGTATTATGCTGACCCCTTACTGACCTTAGCCTCTATCTCGTCCCATAAGCACTGGGGCCACTCCACTAACTGCCATCCATGCTCCATAACTGGGCTCTCTAATTGACACCCAAAGCTACTGTCCATATAGGGCAAGAGCAAGGGAAATGCAGGCCCTTCCACAGTGATGAAACAATGTCTTAAAAATGCCTTTTGCATGTTCGCTTCGGCAGCACATGTACTAAAAATGCCTTTTGCACCTGGATATTACACCAGAAGTGGAGAGGCATCCGCTCCCTGACGCTGGGGAGATAAGAAGTATTCCCTGACCCTCTGCTCTGAACAACTTGATCCGCCACATGCTGCGGCAGTGGTGAGAGGCATCTTTAGGACAGACATGTTCCCTCCTTCCTCTATGTCTTAAAACAGAACTCCCAATAGAAACAGTATTTCCCATAAATGATAGCAGGGGAATTAGAACCCCAGGCCAGCCTATGAACAATACCACCTCATGGAAGTATTTTAACTCCATCTCCACAGTCTTGGTCTGAGATTGACTCATCATTTGTCTGGGCAATTGCACCAGTTTTCTTTTCTTTTTTTTCTTTTTTTTGAGTTTATATATTTTTAAATTGTATTTTATTGTTTAAAGTATTACATATAGTAGATATATCTCCTTTTTTTTTTTTCTCCCATAGACATTCTCTAGCCTCCCCTCCCCGCTGTCACATGCCCTCATCCCCCCCTCCCAGTGTCTTGTGTCCATTGGTTGTGCTTATATGATGCATATGAGTCCTTTGGTTGATCTCCCCCCTTCCCCAACACTCCCCAGCCTTCCCGCTGCACGAGTTTTCAAAGAAGCTCGCTGCCTACATTCTCTCCTACATTTCACTCATCACGTTTCAAGCCTGCTACTAAAACTATTTTTCTCACATGTACATTTTTTATTAGTATTAATATCCTTGTTTCTGTCTATTAGATTCAATGCTATTCCTTAGTGCAATGTTTTAAAAAATATAACCAAATAGCATCAAGTACAAATCAGTAGTTGACATATCTATAAAATAACTGAAAAAGATAGTAGTATATGTTTTATCTGGAAAGGAATCTGAAAAGTATTCCCCGGTTTGGTTAAAGATAATAGGATGCCATATAACTATCCAACCATTCTCATTTCTAAAGATAAGTCTCTTTTAGGGTTAGACATACCAAATACAATGAAATTCTCTTTTAATAATTTATCATTTTATTACTTCCCTTAACTCTAGAATTTGAAGTAGAGGAAGTAGATGTGTTGTTTTGACTACACCAGATTTTTTTTTTTTTTTGTAGTGAGGTAGAACTATTCATATAAATAGCAGTAATTTTAGTTTTTTGGCACAAAAGTTATTGTAAGACCTGCATTGGCAGCCCTTGGGTTTTTATTTTATTATTACATATTTTTTAGTCTTTTAAGAGGTTGAAAGAACGTCAAATTACTTCAGAAATATTTCCCACTTTCTTTCCATTACAAATAGGCTTCCTTTTCCACCAAAGGTTAGTACTTACCCCCTCCTAGTATATCAAAGTATTTAGAGAAACTATAAGTGAAAAAGCCATTAAGCTTATTCTATTTAAAATATTTTCCCCCCTTTCCTGTTTTATTCCCCAAAGCCATGCAGAAATGCTGCTTAGATCATGTGAACAGAGGATATGATACAGCTCTCCTCGGATTATGGTGATTCTGAACAGCATGTTAGCAAAGAAGGTATTTATGGCTGACAGAGTAATGGGAAAATTTATATTTTAAAATAATAGATTATTCATGCAGGGACCATAATAGCTCTTTCTGCCTTCAACACAAAGAGATACAAAACCGCGCAAGGGGTTTCGATGGAAATAGCTGAATCAACGTGCCTGGACATGCAAGCTATTGTACCTGGTATTCCGTACTCTCTTGGGAGAAGGCATGTTTTGACTTCGCTGGTGGGAAATGAGGCCACTACAACCTTTAACCCTTCCTGAAAAATGAGCCTCCAAAGGTTCATGTGGAGAACTGCAGCTACCCTCATTCTGAGCCAGGCCAGGCTTGCTCTGACTTCCCAGGCCTGCTCAGAGTGCCAGCAGCACGGCGGCCTCTCATTACGTGGCACAGCCCAAAAGGACCCTAGACAGAACATTACTGGTTTTGGTGGTAAGGAAAGTTACTAACTGGAGTGCAGAGACACTCAAAATACTTAGTGAAGTACGGCTTTTCTTATCTACCAGGTTTGCTGCATTCACAATCCCACAGAACTTTTCTCCATCTCTCCCTTGAAAACTCATTGAAATTGCACTTTTCTACAGACACAACAAATACTTAGTAATTTTGTTTTCCAAGTCTGCTTATGCCCATATTCAATTTCCTAATCTAAATGCATAAAAAAACTAAAATGGGTAAATATATATTTAAATAAATAAGGTTTTATTACTTCCTCATAAATACTAATTATCATACACTCAAACCAACAAAATGTTTTTAATTATATGCACCCTAATTTGTGAATAAATAGCTTCTTTATTATCAGCATATTGAGTGTAAGCTAATGCATATGAAATGCTTGGCAATCTTTCTACGAAGCAAGTTAATCTTTCTATGTATGTATATTACTTCATTTGCTCAGCAAACCCTTTCTGTGTGGACTCTGCAAAATAGATCTCTCATGCATGTTCACAAATTCTTAATTTAATGGGGTCCACATGACCATTCTCAGGGTGAGAGCCATCACAGAATGCCTACTTCAAGTGTTAATCTTGAGGGTGGAACAGTCAAGCCCTGGAATCAGGAGCGGCTTTGTAGTCACATTAGAAACTTGACTTGAGCCTTTGAACAAGTTACTTATATCCATGGGAAGCATTTTCCTCAGTTACACAACAGGAAGAGTAATCCTGGGAATAACACACTAATGTGAGTAAAGCTCTTAAAGATCCTCTCATGAGAGGTGCAGTAAAAGGACAAAGTAATATTATTGGTAACTTGTCAACGCTCAAGCAATTTGCTTGGATATTAAGCATTACAGAATATAAATATAAGTAGAAATGGTGCCTAGAGTATAATCACATAATCCCTCTTAGTGTGCTCACCCAGAACTATAATTTAGTTATGCATTTCTAAGAAAATAAACTATTCAATATCAACATAATCTATTCAGCTTCGTTTTACCAGAATTACAAACTTGTTTGCGATGGGGAGGGCAATATTTTTCTTATATCTGTTGCATCAATTTAGTTCTGATCTGTTTGATTAACTTATTTGTTTTATCTAGCCATGTGGATGTGTCTATAAATGGAGAAAAGGCTCTTCTAAGTTACCTAAAGGAATGGTTCTGGTTGGACTCTAACTTTGTCTTCCAATTACCTATTCCATATTCAGTTTTAAATGTTTGTGGTTACTTTCAAAAGACATGGATCAATTAGTTATCAGATGTGCTAATTTGATTCTTTTTGCAAATATTTGTTAGCTTTGTTTCCCTTTTGGAATCCTCAGAATTGATCAAATTGAAGGTAAACTGAAAGTGCTTCAGTTTGGTCCTGATCTATGGAGTAGAGTTATGCTTTAATCCAAGGACTTCGTATTTCATATTACAATCACTATGAGTTTCCACATAAACATAAATTCACAGCTCTATAGTTATTGTCCATCTTTTCCATGCCACTAAATTTATAATCTTAGGCTAGTTTCTATTTAAAATGATTCTCTTCTCAACCAGATCAGTGAATCTTGATTATAATTGTTGATAGTTTAAGGTGCAAATTTTTGTTGTTTTTAAGATTATTCAATAGACATTTAAATTTCTTTTTTTTTTTTTAACAATGGACAAAGATCCTATGAGAGAGTGATATTTAAAAAATTTTATTGATTGATTGACTGCTTTTAGAGAGAGGGAGAGTAAGAGGAGAGAGAGAAACATCAATTTGTTGCTCCACTTAATTATGCATTCATTGGTTGATTCCTGTATGTGCCCAGACTAGGGATCAAACCTGCAAGCCCTGCATAAGGAGTACCTGGGTAATGCTCTAATCAACTGACCTATCCAGCCAGGGCAAGATAGTGATATTTACAGAGAATTTCATAATCTCTAACCTTCCAATGTTTGAATAATTTCATTTTGGTTTTGGTATACAGATACACACAAAGTATATATAGAAATATTTTCCAAATAAAAACTAGAGCATTCCCATTTATCCCATCAGAAATAAAAGTAGAATATTATGGAGCAAGCCCAATATTTCTTAATAGTACACTAGACCAGAAATAATTTCCTTCTGGGTTTATTTCCTGCTCTCTCGCTCTAATGGATTTTTGTTAAATTATGACAAATAATTTTCATATTCATATGAAAATATTATGTTCTATGTAATACTAGAGGCCCAATGCATGAAATTCATGAAAGAGTAGGCTTTTCTTCCCTCGGTTGCTGCACCGGCTTCCCTCTGGCATCTGGGACCCAGGCTTCCCTCGAAGCCCTCGTTAAGTCCGGAAGTTTGTCCTGAGGTCGTCTGGTCTAATTAGCATATTATGCTTTTATTAATATAGACAATATTAAAAAATAAAATACAGTCTATAAGAGAGCCCTAACCATCTGACAACTTTGTAATTATATCTTTGGTTTAGGATAAGAACTACACGGAACGTAAACGAGTGAATAGCTCAAAGACATGAGAAACAGCTGAACTTCCATTTTCAAAGTGCTTCCCTCCTCCTTATTCTGCCTCATTTACTACCTTAAAGAAACATTTCAAGGAAGTGCCCAAAAATGTGGGGTGAGTTTCCCATCAATACACTGGTCTATAATTTCACAGACATTCCAACCTTCCCCTCTATTTTCACTTTAGAGAATGGACCTCCAAGCAACATAAAGGCAAATTTGAGAAATTCCTCAGTTGATTAAATGAATTGTTTTTTTCTGTTCAACTCAGTTACCTCAAGGAAGGCCCCTGTGTTCTGGTGTAGAGTCAGGTCGATTTGATCTACCTTCCCAACTGATCTGTGGATCAGTGTCAAAGTCTTATAAATTTCTTGCTTTTCTTATAGGAAATGTTTCTGCTTCTCTCTTTGCTCCACACTAGACTCACACCTCCAGCTCATTACCATCCTGCTCCTTTGACATTCAAATTGACTAACTTCTGTCATTTGCCCTGCATAAGAATTCTTGAGCTCTGTAGTTTAAGTAAAAGTTAGCAAATCATGGCAGCAAAACGATTTCTTCTAATGAGATTCTAAATGAGATTCTAAAATTCTAAAACAACACGGAGCCTTTCTGGTTGGAGGACTGAGGGGAACCGGATTTATATCCCTTGAGTTTCTCTTTTCCTGACATCACCGTGAGAAACTCCTGCAGCAATGTCACAGGGAAGGAAACAAAACTCTAAATTACATAGAAAAGGAAACCTCCATGTGAATTTTTATTTTCCTGAATACTTAACTCCTTAGTTCCATCTAAACACAGCACTCAACAAAATGCACTTGTTGCCATCCCAAATCTTGAAAGGAATCTTAATATTGGGTTAATTTTAGAATGAAATAATAAGATTTATGGGTTGTAGATCTATATAAGTCACCACTAACTGAGGGTCAGTTACACTTTAATCTTCATGTTTCCACAGATTGGATTCTCTGAAAAGCTTGAGAATTAGACCTTCCTCCCCTACATGTGGTTCTCCCACATTCCCACAAGTGGATACTTTCTTCTATGGTCTTTATCGAATGTTCCCTATTTAGATGATAAGACTCAGGAGAGCAGAGATCTTGTCTATATTAATCATCTCTACAGAATAGCAAAAGACTATCTATCCTAAGTACCTGGTAGCCATTGTTTGATAGGGTCAATAAGAGAGAACTTTATTCAAATACATGTATTCATTTGATACACATACAGGATATATTCTATGCCCTTTAATTATGAACAATCTTTTCTCACACACAAAAGGAGATATACTTGTTGCTAAACAAGCAACTTCCTCTTAAAATGTACCTCATACTATGAATGCTGTGCATTGATTTGTGCCTATGTACAAGATATAATGAATTTCTGTTTTCTTAATGATATTAAATGGCCACTATATCCACCAGCAACAAATATGCACTGAGTAGGGGGCACTGAAGGTACAGTGGTGAGGATGACAGCCATTGCCCCTGCCCCTAAGAACCTTGCAGTTGGGGCAGGGAGGATAGTATCAAGGAAGGACCACTGTCTCATAATCAGTCTTTTGGAGCTCTGGCCTACGCAAAAATGCCGGGGGACTTCTCCATATATCGAGAATGCAAAGATGAGCAGTGATAAAGAAGACAAATCAAGGAGGCTAGAGCATACATAGTCAATGAAGAGCACTTACAAAATCTCTGTCATAGAGGCTAGCTTGGCAAGTACCAAGACCTTAGAAAAGGCCAGGGAGGAATAGTTTCTTAACACGAGGTAAAGTGAACATGCTTCTGAAGGCAAGAAAAAGGTCAAACCAATTCTAAAGCAACTTCTTCTGTTATTCCTCTTTATGCAACTTGATTCTTTTCCCTCACTGCCCTTCTCCCCCGCGCCCACAGCACGGCTCAGCCCCGGCCTGAGAGTGGGAGGTCCTGCTGATTGACAAGCAGTCACCGGTGAGTCACAGTCAGTCATTCCTGACAGACCCGGGTTATTATTAAATGTAGTGGAGCAGTGAATGCAATGGTTAGAAACGGAACGGAGAGAGCCTGAGAAACGCGGCGAGGCGGCCTGGAGGAAAGCCACCTCCATGGAACAGGAAGTCTTTTCTCTTTTCAGAGCATCATCCATCATGCTGGGGGAAACGGCAGGAACGTAACCTACTACTTCTTAATAGTCTTCTGCACAGAGTGTGGCTTTGAAGCAGCAGCTGCCCACAGTAAATTTCACTGACCCTTAGAGCCTTTCCCCGAGTTTTCCAACTGTTTTGTCTCCTGAGCTGCAGCTCGGTGTTGGGTCCAACTCACAGCACCTGACAAAACTAAGGACCCTCCGCGAATGAGAATGGAAAGCGTTCAGCGATGTTGTCTTTTCTGTGCTACCCCGACAGTGAGACATGATGCCATTCCATCTGGCCATAAAGTGTATTCTTTCCCAGGGAGAAGAAGCCCAGCGAGGGATTTTATTTGAGGATCTGGCATTTTCCTGTACATAAAGCACAGAAAATACAGTGACATACAGACCACTCCCAAAATAATGTAGCCAAGAGGGTCAAGTCTTCTCAATAAAGCAGAAGGAACAAGTCTACGATGAACAAAGGTTTTAACGTTTGTTTAGGCTTGATTTTCTTCTAAATTATGAAGTTGCAGAGACAAACATCAAAGGAAGATTCCAAAAGAAAAATAGTGTGAAATTAAGAACATTCAGTTTTTTTGGTTTTTATTTGTGAACAATTTTCATAACAATCCAATTAAATTTTGGGAAATATGATTCTTATATACAAAGCAGATGCAAATGAATTAAATAAGCAAATATGTGGCCCTGGATGCCCAAGGATGATGTTCCGGGGCCCTGCTCTAGACCTTTTGGGTGGAGCTGCTTTTCCAGGAGTTAGAGCAGGTTTGTTTAGCTCTTGCTACCCTTCTTACAGTCCAGTTCCTGCTGTGGGCTATGGAAGGCTTTAGTGAAATGAGGGGGTTGGACCACAGGGCATCTACTTGACACTTAGGGGCCTGATATCACACTCTGGTTTTTATTACTGCCAACTGAGCTAAGTATAGAGCCCCCAAAAGACACTTACTTTTATACTTCAATTCTTTCATTCCAAACAGGTGATAGAGGCAGTTGTAAACAAGAAGGTTTTGGTGGTACAGGCTCTGAGCCATGCTTTCACAGGCTTTCACAGGTAAAATGTTTCTCAGATGCTTGCAGTGGTTCTCAACCTTTCTAATGCTGTGACCCTTTAATACATTTCCTCATGTTGTGGTGACCCCCAACCATAAAATTACTTTTGTTGCTACTTCATAACTGTAATTTTGCTACTGTTATGAATCGTAATATAAATATCTGTGTTTTCTGATGGTCTTAGGCTCTACAGCAGTGGTTCTCAACCTGTGAGTCGACCCACAGGTTCAGAACTACTAGCAGGGTCATCTAAGACCATCAGAAAACACAGATATTTACATTACGATTCATAACAGTAGCAAAATTACGGTTATGAAGTAGCAACGAAAGTAATTTTATGGTTGGGGGTCACCACAACATGAGGAGCTGTATTAAAGGGTCACGGCATTAGGAAGGTTGAGAAGCACTGCTTTAGAGCCTTTGAATAGGGGAAGAGCATAAGAGGGAGCAAGGCTCTGAAGTGCACGATCTGATTACCTTGAAAGGTCTAAATAAATTCCTAAGAAGTTGATGTAATTGAGCATTTACTTAGTGAAGCCATCTCCTTTGGATCCTTCTCATTCTCAGAAGAAAAACAATTATATATCAATCATTTTTTTTTATTGTAAAGAGAAAATTTTAAAATATAGCTAACTATCAGTTGGGATTGTTACCATGATCATATGGTGATTATCATGGTGACTGTCAGCTAAGCAAGGATCATGGGCCTGGCACTTTTCATACCATCTCTCCTTAAGGTCAGGAACTCTATGTTGTTTGAGATGGCATGTTCTGAGTAGGTGCTCAAGAAACATTTGCTGATGAAATCATAAATGTATGGATGAGCCAAAGAACATAATTCCTCCACAAGCATGAAAGTTACTGAGTCAGGATCATGACATGGCATGTGCATACTTTTAAGACAACTTCAAAGTAAAGGAAATAATTAATTTGATATCTTAATTGCTAGTATAATAAACCCAACTAATTATGAACTAATATGAACCGATAACTAGCAGGGAATTAGCAGTAATGACAAACAAACAGCATTACTAATTAGCACTCTATCTCCATAGGCTGAGTCAGAAGTAAAATAGCAAACCAGTTTAGGGTGAAGAAAAAAACAGCTGCACAGGAGTCTCAGAAATAATATTAAGTTCTAGAAATTTTAGACGGATCCCACCCCTTGCCTGAGTAGTAGGTTGAAAATGTGAAATATTCCTTTTGTTAAACACTCAAACATCATCAGTTTCATATAGTTTAACCTAATATTTTCATGCATATTTTTCATGCATATATCCTTGTAGTAAACTAAAAATAAAGGCAAGAAATTGCTATGGGTTAGGTAATTACTAATCTTTTAGTCTAAAGAGATCTTAAAAGAAATTATGCTAAAATTTCCAGCTTCTTTACATTTATTCAATCTATTTCTTACATAGAAGATATTTTTAATCCTCACCACGGACATGCTTTTATTGATTTTAGAGAAAGAGGAACATCAATGTGAGGGAGAAACATCCATCAATTGCACTCACATGAGCCCCAAGGGGAATCAAACCCTCGTAACCCAGGCATGTGCCCAGATCAATAATTGAATCCAAAATCTTTTGGCACACAAGACGACATTCCAACCAATTAAGCCACCTGGCCAGGGCTATACAATCTATTTTTAAATATTCATTTGCACACTCAACATTTACAAACTGAATATATTCAATCAATCTCTGCCCATGGGAGCTCAGACCTCTTAGCAGAGGAGATAAACATATACACAAATAAAGCTCTTCAAGATTTTTAAAGTTAAGGTAAGTACCTAAGCTCACTCAGCAAGGCAAATAAGATGAACTTTCCAGATTCCTTCAACATTTCCCCATGAATCCATAAGTGATAATGGTAGGCTTTTCAGGGGTTCATTCCCACTTTCTTTCTCAAAGTACAGGTCCTGGTTAAGAAAGAGAGTTGCTGAGTTTTGCAGTATTGAAAAGTATGAAACACTGGCTGTGTGTATTATGTTAAAAAGAAAATACATGAAGACATTGGAGATTAATATATAATTATATGATATATATCAACATATAACATATTTATCAACTACCAAGCATGTATAAGACATTCTCTGGGCACCATGGGAAATACAAGAATAATTAAGGCAAAGGTCCCACCTTCATAGATCTTAAATTCTAGCCATAAAGAAATAAACACAATAAAATGTAAGGGGAAGTAAGGATTGACAGAGTAGGAAAGAGGAATGTGTAAACGGAAGATAGAAGAACCCAGGATGGCTTCATCGAAAAGCAGTGTTTGAGCAGGCTCTGAAGAATGACCAGGATCCTGGTCCTGCTGCTTGTCCTTGTTGGGGAGGCAGTAGAGAAGCACTCAAAGGTGTGGAATAGAAATAAACAACTGATAGAGCCACGTTTTAGGAAGAAGAATCTGGCAGCTGTAAGAAGGGTTGGAAGTGACAGGGGGCAGGAAAGCCGAGGGTGGTACATGTGGTGGGGATGGTGGTAATGGCTTAAAGCTGAGTTATAAGTCTGGAACAATGGAGGAGGAAAGTGGTGAGGGGATGAGTGCAATGCCTGTGATCATGGAACTGAGCAAATCAGTGTGAGATACAGGAAGCTGACTTCACAGGATGTGGTGACCAGTTAAAACAAGAGGAGGAGGCTTAAGGTGAAGAAAATGTCGAATATGCTGGCAAGGATGACTGAGTGGTTTCCTTACCAAACAGGGAGATACGATGAATTTATAGTGTTGGAGGGACATTGATGTACAGATGTTCAGCAGGGGATGTGGAAGACAGATTTGGGTTCAAGAGAGAGGTCAAGGACAGTTTTGGAGTAAATTTCCTGGAGTTGAAAATTGATCAATTTATTGATTCAAAAAAATGTTACATAACTAATAAGAAAAAAGTTTTCCATAGGAGAATTAAACTTAAAGTACAATAAATTATAATGTGGTTAAATAAATTCGAATTGATGATGAAATAAGTTGTTTTTTTTTACCGTCACTCAAGGATATGTGTATTGATTTTGGAAAGAGAGGAAGGGGGGGAGAGAGAGAGAGAGAGAGAGGTGAGAGAGACATTGATGTGAGAGAGAAACATCAATCAGTTGCCAGTACTCGCCCAGACTGGGGATCAAACCTAGATATGTGCCCTGACAAGAAATCAAACCCACAACCTTTTGGTGTACAGGATGACATTCCAACCAACCAAGTCACCTGGCCAGGGCTAAAATAAAATTTAAAGATCAAAAGAAACAAAGTAAATGTAGAAATGAACTGAAAGCTCATAGGAGAAAGAGAAAAAGGGGGGGGGGGGAAAGAAATGGCATAAGAAAACATATTTAAAGGATTAAAACTGAGAGCCTAACTGGGGCAGAAGGAGAAAGAAGTGTGGCAAATCAAATTTTGAAGTGAAAATTTTCAAGGACAAAGTAAAATGAGGTGGTAAAGTTCACTAAGAGTACATAAGCCTCTGGGACAGCCTTATTCACATTAGTGTCTCTGAGACTACATATTGGGGGAGGGAGGGAGGGGAACAACATATTAATAACAGGATTTGACAAATTCCAAAAAAGTTAAGTGGAAGTGAAACAAAAGGACACTGGGATGGGCTCACTAGAAATATTTGTTTGAAAGCTAGAAGGAGATTTGTTTTTCCAGTGTTACGTAAACTAATCACCAGTATTTAAACTTTACTGACTCCTAGTAATCCCAACTTCTACAGTGACTTAGACGTTAACAGACGGGCTCTTGCATTGTTTCCACACAAAGTCAGTGACTGCCTTTTCTTGTTAGAAACATGAGTCACTCTTGATCTTAAATATCCCCTCTCCTCCTCCCTTTTTATTTGCTAATATAATTCTGAAGGAGTGGCGTGCACAGACCTTTTTGACAACTCTTCTGCATTTGAGAGAGAACCTGTCTTTAAACACAGTAGGCACATGTATTACTACTTTCCTTAATAACATCAGAAGGCTGCTGAATATTCTGATTCTCCTAGTACTTTGCTACAACAAATTACATACCTTAAAAAATTGGACCAATTTGAAGTCAATTTTGCAAGAATATAAATAGATATCAGTAGCTGCACAAATTTAAATTGAATGGAACTACTGTAGCTTGGCCATCTGACATACAAGAAGCAATCCCATGTGCATGCATGCCTGCCTCTTTGTGCAGATTCAAGGTGGAGCTCTGATGAGAGAGTGAGTAAACTGGGAACATATGGAAAGGCACAAATTCTGCAGCATGCTTCAATGTATATCAGTTTCTATGTGAAGGTTTAATAACATGGCTCTATATTTTTTTCTTTTGTCAACAACCAAAGGCAAAGTTTAGAATCAATCTTTAAATGTGGTAATTACTATACTATGTTTAAATTACAAGTATGAACCAGGAGATTTTTTTAGCCAAAAGCTTTAATATTTATAGCAAAGGAAATTTTTAAAATTTCAATAACTATATCTGAGTCTAGTTCTTTAGGGATATAAAAAAATAATGTAGAGCTTGAATACTGTATATAAAGTAATGATTCAAGTAGTAGTAAAAGACAATCAAACTTGGACCTGTGATGAAAAAATAATAGTGTCCAAAATTCCAGCAAGGAGATAATCAAGCTGGGTCCTCTGACTTCTTGACATACCAATGATACAGTGATGATGATGATGATGATGATGATGATAAAGAAGAAGAAGATGATGATGACTGCCATTTTAAAAGCATTTTCTAGCGCTGGCTGGCATGGCTCAGTTGGTTGAACATTAGCCCATGCACCAAGAGATCACAGGATTGATTCCTGGTCTGGGCATGTGCCCGGGTTGTGGACTCTGTCCCAAGTAGGAGGCATGCAGAAGGCAGCCAATCTATGTTTCTCTGTCTCAGGGATCTCTCTCTCTCTCTCTCTCCCTCTCTCTCACTCACTATCTCTCTTTTTGCTCTTCCTTTAAAATAAATAAAAGCATATTTAAAAAATAAAAATAAAAGCATTTATTAGGCATATATTATCTCATTTAATCCTCCAAACAACCCTAACAGGAAAAAATTTAATTACCCCCATTTTGCAAATGAGGAAATAAAAGCTTCCCAGAACTCTTGACAGAACAAATGAGACCAGGAAAAAGAAATAAAGACATACATAAAGAACTTGATGACATCAAGAAAGAAACACCTACCAAAGAAAGATTCCAGAGAACGAGGAAGTATAACAGGTGACTAAATGTTACACTACAATGAAATATACACACTGAAAATCTAATATAAATCAAAGAAAAACCTAAGAAAGATATTGTTTTCTTCCAACACACTAACATCTAGAACAAAGTTGAAAAATATTTTTTGTGTATTTCTGCTTGTTTGTAAAGATAATAATTGTTCAATGAGTACAAACTTAAAACAAACAAACACATGCATTAGAGTTTTACAAACCCAACTCTTTAAAATGTTCTTTAAAGATGGTCTTGTTTGGCTGAGGAATCATCTAGAGAAAGCTTAGTAGTTCAGCTTTTCCCAAATAAATGTATTTAGTCCATGGCATGTATATATCCAGTGTCCAAATCCTGAGGTGACCCAGACAGACAGTTCTACTGTCTTCTCTTTGGCAACGCTAGTAGAACCCAACAGGTGACAAATGGGAGGAAGAATCAAGTAACAGTCACAGGAGGAAGAATCAAAGTTTAAGATGTCCCGCAGAAGTAGAGTCACAGGAAGAAACAAACTAAAAATGAAAGTTGCAGAGAAAACATCTGCAGGCAGTGCTACTGTTAGGGGAGACAAGCCCTCAGGCAGCCCCTTGCCAGGCAACCTCAATGTAAACCAACACCTCAGCTATGGGAATTTTTGTTCCAGATCAAAAGGACAGCAGCAATGCCATCTGCTGTTTGCTTAGAAAAATGGTAAGAGCAGATGTTCCCATGTGCTGACCTGCCATCCCTTGACTAAGAGGCCACTTGAAAAATAATCATGAAATAGCACAGGAGAACATCTGCACAGTGTACAGCAGACCACCAATCATGCAGCACAGGAGAGAAGGAACACGCAATCAACCCATGAAGTAACTGTAGGCAGGTCTTCAACAAGGGCTGGGGCTCCCTCCTGTACATGTCATATGAGAACATATAAAGGTGAGATCAGCATTGGGCACAGGGTGGTCAGAATGTCCCCCGCAGACCTGAGTAATTTCAGTGGGTGACCCCTAACCTATTACACGTTTCTTCACAAGGCTCAGAGCTACACATCCACTCCTCAGACTTCTCTTTGCTGTTGTCTATAATATTGACTTTGTTTAGCCCATGTTTTAGGCATCCCTAAAATTAAATGATTAGCAGTACCTTAAGAACAAGCCCTGGCCTGTAGATGGAAATACCTCAAATGCAAAGTGTCTGTGCAATGCGGGGTCAGGAGATGGTAAGAGCATTTGCATCTCACCTCTCCTGCCACCCCAAGTTTCAGGAGGACCTCACCCCTCGGGTGAGGCCTGTTCAAGCTATGGCTCTTAGAAATCGCTGAGTCACTCACCAGGCACCAGGCTGGTTCAGCAGAGGCTCAGCCTCAGAAGGAACTAAGTTTCAGCGAGGATTTGCACCTCAAACGTGCTCCCTGGCTTTGCTGCCACGCCTGCCACTCTGTGCACCTTCATCCTCTTGCTTTGAGAGCCTTGTGTGAAAAGCACTTCCTGTCTTCCTGCTGAATGCAAGTCCTAGGGCCCCATTTCCCACCAGCTAATCATCACCACAGCCTCTCAAGTAATTTCTCAGCCAGAACACATGTAAATGGCACTCATAATTTTTCAAAATCATTGGTTTTCCTTTCGTGCACATGGAGGATAAAATGTTTACATGACCTCTATTTCCTCTGAAACATGTTACACTTCTATATTTAGGAGTTTGCTTTCATGACATTATTTTTTTAACTTGATTTAATTACTTGTTCCATCCTCTTTTAATTTATTTTCTGATCTAGTGATCCATTGCCTGATCTTTCCTTAACAGTTTTGGTTTTGAAATTTGGTGGGGCGGGTTGGGGGTGGTGGTGGTATTTGGCTCATTTTTAAACAAACACTTCCTTATTTTCTTTGCTTTGCAAAGCCACTGACACATAGTAAATGCTCAGTGTTTTAATAAATAATTTTTAAAAAGACTTTCAGGAGAGGTCTTACTGAAGATGTCTGCTATATAATAAAGCCACCAGAAATAACATAGATCTATCTCATATGAGAATCTTGAGCTCTGGAATAACCACTGCTCATCCCAAACTCTTGGAGAAACAGAATGGTTATTGGTACCTCTCCTCTCCTACAGTAAGACAGCCTTTGGAGAAAAAATGTTACAATATAGTGAATTTATATATGTCCTAATGCAAGTAGTTTGTTTTCTTAGATCTTATCATGATATAGCATAGTGTGTGGCACTATTATTTATACCACTCATCATTCTTAAAAAGAGACAGAAGGTAATTACTTAAAAGATAAAGATATTACTTAATTTTCAAAACTAAAACAGATTTTGTCTCCTTCAACGTTGTGGTCTTGTTAAAACAAATATATAGATAGTATTAGCATTCTCTATTCACATAGCACTTTTGGATATGCCCTCAGAGTCTTCCCTCCCTTCCTTCCTTCCTTCCTTCCTTCCTTCCTTCCTTCCTTCCTTCCTTCCTTCCTTCCTTTTTTCCTTCCTTCCTCCCTCCCTCCCTTCCTTCCTTTTTTCCTTCCTTCTTTTCTTCTTATACTCCTTCAGTGATCACAAAGCTTTTCTTTTGAGAATTTATTTAAGTTTTGTAAAAATTCAGATGTTGTTTGGAGGCAACCATGTGTAATAATATGATCAAACTGAATATCATTTAGTTAAAATCAAGGTGTAATTATAAAGTATCTTATTTATATGAGCAATTAGTTGTTTGCTTCTCTGACTCAAACTGGATCTAAGGGTATAACAAAAAATTTTTGAGTAATGGCAGAACTGCTGCAAAAGTTCTATGATGGCTATTTTGATGGGTAATATTTATCTGTATATAGAAATTCTATTTCTTGATGATACTCATGCCTCAATGTAGAGTGTAAAATCCAATCTAATATAGAATTATAAAATATAATGCCCACATACTGTTAGTATGCTCTAGAATAATATAATCACTTGATTTGGAAGATTGAGTTTTGCATATCGTACATCATTTTCTAGGTAGACTTGGTTATTTTCAATTAGATAAAAAATTAATGTCCTTTCCCCAAAGAGTTAGAATGATGTCAGTGCCTAAGCTCTTCATTGACTACAACTGAGGCACACAGCTGGAATCGTTGCATTGTTAATTAATTTTAGTAACTGCTATCAAGCAGCTGTTCTTGGCCTTTCAGTGACAGTTTATCATAAGACAACAATATGCTGTAACTGGTTAGACATCATGATGCTGAGACTTCCCAAACCCAAGTATCTGCCAAGTAATTGGTTCTTCAAGTTACTTAAGCAAAACAGAATATGGGGTATTTTCCTTCAAGCATATTGAGGGAAACAAGCCAGCCAAATTTTTCAGTAAAAATTGGAGTAGCTGACTGTCAGGAAACTTAAGCAAAGCAGTTAAAGGTAGTACTTTTAAAAATTTGCTTACACTGTCTAAAGATAATCTTCTAATTGGTTAAATAAATAATCTATAATGGAGAAAAATCCAGGTCCTCAAAACCCAATTTCAAAATTTTTGTGGATAGACTTCTGGTCAAAAGGGCAGCATAGGTAAGTGCAGTACTTGCCTCCTCCCACAACCACACCAAATTTACAACTAAACTACATCATTCAGAACTGCCTGAAGTTGAACTGAATGAAAGTCCTACAAAAAAACTACAATATTAAAGAAGAAACCACATCAAAACTTGTAGAAGGGGTGAAGGCTCAGAAAAGTGTGGTCCCACACACACCTGTGGTAGATAAAAATCAAGAGGAATATCTTGGCTGTGGAGGTCCTCCCTGAGGAGCAAGGGGTTCAAGTCCCAAAGCAGTCTCCGTAGCCCAGGGTTCCAGTACTAGAAATAGAAGTTGCCAGAACTTCTAGCTGTAAAAACAACAGGGATTGAGGCTGATGAAGTCCCAGGAAGTTCCTCTTAAATGACCCATATGCATCTTCACTCTGAGCTTCAGCTCAGGACAGCAGCTTGAAAGACATCAGATACATATGGGGAGGAATTAAATTGTTTACCATCAGGGCAAGAGTTGAAAGGGCAGCTTTCTCTCAGATAGAAGTGCTTGTAGAAGCCATTGTTCCTTTGATAAGCCCTCCTCCAATAGAGCCGGGGCCATATCTGAGACCCCACCCACAGTCTGGGCCTCACTGTGTGCCCCATCCTGATGATTTCCTGAGGCCCCCACCCCTCCCAACTTTCAGCCCACCCAAGCTGTTTCCAGTGGCTTTACCATAGGAATGGCCTGTCTTGGCTCATGCTTGGAATTTTTCTAAAATCTCACAAACAAACAGCATATGGCCTCAGCAAGTGTCATACATCTTGCTAAGCAGCCCCAGGCCCAGCAATAGCAGTAGCCAGCCTTGGTTCATAACTTGGCCTCACCTGGGGTCCTCCAAGCTCATCACAAATAGCAGCCATCCGCCGATTGCTTTGTAACTTATGCTTGGTGGCCTAAGGCAGAACAAAGGTGGTGGCTGATGCATACCTTCAAGGAGGCCCCAGAGGCAGCACAGCCAGTGGACAGCTTTAGACCAGGTCAAAGCACCAGCACCCAAACACCTTCACCAGTTACACACTCAAGGGTTAGACTCAGTGGTTACCAGAGTCCTGCTGAAGTAAGTCCTGCTCTATGTGTTGGGCCTCTGAAAATCTGGTCCTCTATGGTGATCAGAGGCCAGTGATCAGTGGTCACAACCAGACCTTGCAGCTGATCAGCCTGGGTAAATCCCTCCCATTGATGTGCCAACAGCAATCAAGACTCAATTACAACATAACTGTGTACAGCCCACATGGAGGTGCACTTCAAGTACCCAGGTGGAGAATCAGGGAGACTGTGTCACCAGACCCTATAGGTCATCTACATAACAATGCAAGGAGACATAGCAGCTCTACTTAATACACAGAAACAAACACAGGGAGCTGGCCAAAATGAGGAGACAAAGAAACATGGTCCAAATGAAAGAACATGGCAAAACTCCAGAAAAAAAACTAAACTAAATAGAGACAAGCAATCTACTAGATGCAGAATTCAAAACACTGATTATAAGAACACTCAATGAATTTAGTGAGAATCTCAACAATGTAAAAAAGGACCAGTCAGAAATGAAGAATACACTAACTGAACTTTAGAACTGATTTTAGAATTCTTTAAATCATTTTTAAAGAACGTCTGCCATGAAGAAATTGTTATAAGATCTACCATCACAGAGAGTTTGACTCATTTAAGAATTGAAATTATTCATTCTGTATTATTCATAGATCATTTTATTCTTAGTGTGAACACTCCTTAATGAGTAACCTCTGTGTATAAAAATAGTAAAGTATTACTCAAAAAGTACAACACAGTTAACCTTATTTTCACCCTGTTGAGCTTACATACTTGAAACAAGGAATAATATTCTTCTCAAATATTCCTGATAAGGTCATTTTTCCTTCTTAAAGTATAAAAAATTTATTTGGTAAATGGAAAGACCTATTTGTTCTAATTTGTTTACAGTTGCCATAACAAAATGCCACAGACTGGGTGGCTTGAACAGAAATTTATTTTTTCAGTTCTGAAGGTTAAAAGTTCAACATCAAGGTACTGGCAGGGTCGATTTTTCCTGAGGCCTATCTTTGCTTACAGATGGCCACTTTCTAGCTGCTTTGTATTCGTTCACATGGTTTTCCCTCTGGGCACACATTCAAGCCTCTGTCTTAATCTCTTATTCTAAGGATAGTACATAGTTTGGATTTGGGCCCATCCAAATGGTCTCATTTTAACTTACCTCTTTAAAGGTCTTATTTCAAATACCTTCACATTCTGAGGTACTGGGTTTAGAGTTGCAGTACATGAATTTTGGGATTGAACAAGTCAGTCCATAATACTACTACAGATAAAATTAGTTTTCATGTGAAAATATCTTTACTTCATTCTCATTATTAAAATAATAGAAGCTTGGTGCATGACATTCATGCACTGGGGGGGTCCCTCAGCCTGGCTTGAGCCTCTCACAGTCCAGGACCCCTCGGGGATTGGGCCTAAGCTGGCAGTTAGACATCCCTCTCGCAGTCTGCAGCTCTCATAGCTGGGACCCCTAGCTCCTTACCACCGGCCTGCAGAGGAAGTGGGCGAGGCTCCTGCCACTGCTGTTGAACTCTCCAGCCATGAGCCCACCTTCAGGCTGATCGGCACTCTCCCTGTAGGAGTGCATTGACCACCAGGGGGCAGCTACTGTGTTGAGTGTCTGCCCCCTGGTTGTCAGTACATGTCATAGTGACTGGTAGTTCCATCAGTCATTCCACCAGTTGGTCAATTTGCATATTAGGATTTTATTATATAGAATAGTTTTGCTGGTTATAAAATTCTAAGTTGACAGCATTGTGTAAATGTTATTCTATTGTCTTCTGGCTTCTACTGTTGCTGTTTAAAAGTCTTCTCATTTCCAATTTTCACTACTTTTTAAACATTTTTTAAATTTTTCTTTGGCTGTTTTTTAATTATTCTCTTTGTCTTTGGTATTCTGGAGTTTTATTATATACTATGTATAGACTTTTAAAAAATTTCTGCTTGGTATATGGTGGTTCTCCCTTTATTTGTGGAGTTTTATTTTTCATCTGTTTTAAACATCAGCTATTTCTTTTTAATATTGCTGGTCCACTCTTCTCCCCATTATATCATTTTGGCATTCTATTAGACTATAGTGGGTCTTTATATTGCATTCTCCATGTTTCTTAATTTCTCAATTCTATTTTCAATTCTCTTTATCTCTTTGAGTCACATTTTGATATTTCTTTAGCTCTTTCTTCTAGCTCACTAATATTTTCAATACTTTGTTCTGTTTGACCTGTCCAATGACTTTTTAACATCAATTTTTTTAAACAAATTTTGTTATTTTTCTAATCTGTCTAGTACTGTTTAAAAGTCTCTTGATCCTTGAGTGCACTTTTTTTTTCAACTTTTACTTTAAGTACTTTATAATAGTAGTTATAGTTTTCACCTTGCCCGGCCAGCATGGCTCAGTGGTTAATTGTTGAACCATGAACCGGAAGGTCAGGGTTCGATTCCTGGTGAGGGCACATGCCTGGGTTGTGGACTCAATCTCCAGTGTGGGGCAGGCTGACAAATCTCTTATCATTGATGTTACTATCTCTCACTGAAATCAATTTTTTTAAAAAGAGTAAATTAAATAAATGTTTTTTACCTTATAATTCAAACATCTAAAACTTCATAGGTATAAGTCTTATTTTTGGTTTCTAATGGTTCTTCTTCCTTATCTGTCCATTTTTAAAAATTATGTAGTGATTTCTTAAATGTTTTATTTTGAAACAAATTTAAACTGAGAAATGCAAGAATAATGCAGATAATTTTCCTACAGCCTTCACCCAGAGATCTCAAAATGTTCTCTAAATGTCTGTTATATACTTTATAGAAAAGAAAACAATCCAGGATCACACAATACACATAATTCTCATGTCTCTTCAGTCTTCTTAAATTCCAAATAGTTCTTCAATCTTTCCTTAAGCTTCATGATATTACCATTTTTAAAAAAAATTACACGTCAGTGATTTTGTAAAATGCTTCTTAAATTGGGTTTTTATGATGCTTTTTCATGATAAGATTCAAATTCTGAAACTATTATGCTGTTATCTCTGGGTAACATGGAAGCACATGATGTCAAATTTTAGTATATATTGCTATTTCTTGACTGAATTATTACTCTAATGGTTACTATAATTTTCTAATATTACCTCTTCTACATTTAATGGTCATCATTCTACTATAGAAAAGAGTTTTCTCTTATCTACGTGTACTTTTTCAGTAATTTATATCAGTGAAGAGTCATGGATTTTCATTTTATTCAGTGTGATAGAATCTACTAGTATTGTTTTATTTTTATTTTTATTTTTTATCCTCACCTGATGATATTTTTTCCATTAATATTTTTTTTGAGAGAGAGAAAGTGGAGGGGAGGGAAGATGATAGATAGATAGATAGACATCAATGTGAGAAAAACACATCAATTGGCTGCCTCCTGCAAGTGCCCTGACTCAGGCCAGGGATCAAGTCAGCAACTGAGATACATCCTCTTCCTTGACCAGGAATTAAACCCACAACCCTTTGGTCTGACGGCTGGTGCTCTAACCACTGATAAAACTAGCATGGCAATATTGTTGTTTTAATGGTTAAATTGTCCCAGATTTGGCCAATTAGAGCTCCTTCAAACTATTTTATATATCCTTTGCCCATGTCACCATCATCCATTGAGTATACTCTTACTCGCTGGTATAAGACATTCCAACCATATCTTATACTATCCCTGCCTCAACCCTGAAATCAAGCCATTTCTCCAAAGAGCTGTAAGTATTATTTAGTGAAGAATGGTATTTAGAATGAAGATCTAGGTATTAGGTCTGCTTTTTACTACTGAGATATCTCAGGCATTCTGAAGAGGACAAAGCAACAAAATATATGTATGCAGATACATATTTGCATGTCTATATACACACAATTTTACATTCATTTCTATATCTATCTATGCATATTGAAAGTCATAAATTCACCCAGTATTTGCAATTTAATTTAATGCCACAAGGTACATTCCATATTTTCCCTTTCCATATTAGTAACATCCATTTCAAAAGTAAGAACTATTATTCCCATTATCCTCAGTCCATTCAGTTATTTACTCAACCCACCTGTATGTAACCAATGCCCTGACCCTACGTGGCCAATCCTAATGAATTCATATTTAATTGGCCTCCCTCTGTGGGAATCCTGAAGGTCTGCAGTGAGGTCACTTTCCTATAGAGGATCCTCCTACCAGGAGCCTAAGGTACAGCTAGTGTGAGATAATATAAACTCTCCTGCCAAGCACTCTGGTTAATTCAGTTTTAGGTTGTTAGCCACCTCAAATTTCAGCAAGCCTCAGTCTATGTCTCCTTATCCTATCTTTTTTCATTCTCCTTTCTGATATCAGTTATCTGGTTGTTAGGGGAGAATGTTTTTGAGAATAGGTGTCTTGTTTCTTTGTGGGGTTTTTGTTTTGTTTTGTTTTGTGTTGTGTTGTTTGGTTTTTCTGTTTATTTTGTTTTTGGATGCTCTTTGTTTATTTCTTTGTTTTTAACATTAAAGATTTCCATTGGCTTCTTGCAATCCCACAAATGCTTCTAAAGTAAGGCTTCTAATTTATCCAAATTCAGTTGTACTAAGTAGTGGATAGCTTTAGAGCATCTAATTAGCCCTACCTTGTCATTATGTGTCCATATGCTTATTTGAGTTGTCACAAAACTGTTAATGCCCTTGAAACACCCTGGGAATCTTTGTGGTAGCCTGGTTACTGTTTCAAGGCAGAAAAAAAAAAGTCAGACTAGAGAAATTATTGGGTAATACTTCTATTTTGTTATTATCAGAAAATGGGAATTCTTTTATCAAGGTTATGATAAGAACAATTCATTTTCTTAATCTTAAAGATAAAAAAAGGTCTTTAACATTCATTTGGAAAATTTATGAACATGGAGAAAATGCAGCCTGGAGAGGAAGGATTTCCACAAAGTAAATGGCATTTTGGTGGGCTTGCTTAGATTTATTTAAAACTTAGGTTTCTGATCTACTATCCCTAATTTATTTCTGTCCAATCTTCTTTTTCTAACCAAACCCTATGAGTCTTTTTTCTTAAGCATGTTTTAATGTTTAAAATAATACATAATCATTTCAGAAAAAAAAAAGGTAATGTATAAAAAGTATAAAGAAAATAAACTTTATTTATAATCCTACTACCTGGAGATACTACTATTAACATTTTGGAATTTTTAGTGCTTACATCTTTTATTTTCATAGCTGAGATCATACCATATAGTTTTGTGTCTTTTTTCACATAATATCATTAATATTTCCTCACTTCATTAAAATCTCTTCATAAGCATTATTTTTGATGCTACATAATATTTCATCATATGGATGTACTTAAGTATAGTGAACTATTCACCTTCACTAAATATTTAGATTGCTTCTTTTTTTCCAACTATACATAATGTTTTAAAAAATATATTATTTTTATTTAATGTTAGTCCACACTAATGATTATTCTTAAAAGCAGATTTCTAGAAGTAGAAGTACTATGTAAAAGAATGTGAATGTAATTAAGATTCCTTATATTTACTGCCAAATTACTTTCCAGAAAGATAGTAACAATTTATGGCCACATAATGACAAGGTAGAGCTGGTCTTGAAAAAGAAACCATCAACAAAATAGCAAGAAATCCCACTGCATAGGAAAACATATTTGCCAATGTGATATTTAATTAGGGTTTAATCTCCAAAACTTATAGGGAACTTATACAACTTAACAAGAGGAAGATAAATAACCCAATCAAAAAATGTGCAAAGGACCTAAATAGACACTTCTCAAAAGAGGACATACAGTAGAAGGCCAAGAGGCATATGAAAAAATGCTCAACATCACTAATTATCAGAGAGATGAAAATCCAAACAATAATGAGGCACCACTTCACACCAGTCAGAATGACTATTATCAACAAATCAACAAATGACAAGTGCTGGCAAGGATATGGAGGAAAGAGAACCCTCCTTCACTGCTGGTAAGAATGCAAACTGGTACAGCCTCTGTTAAAAACAGTATGGAGTTTCCTCAAAAAACTAAAAATGGAACTCCTATTTGACCCTGTAATCCAACTTCTAGGACTATACCCCAAGAAATCGGAAACACTAATCAGAAAGAACACATGTACCCCTATGTTCATACCAATGCAATTTATCAGCACAATATCCAAGATTTAGAAATAGCCTAAGTGCCCATCAATAGATGAATGGATTGAAAAACTGTGGTACATATACACAATGGAATATTACCCTGCTGGGGGGAAAAAAAAAAAAAAAAGAACTCTTACTATTTACAACTCTAGGAATGAACCTAGAGAGCATTATGTTAAGAAAAATAAGCCAGTCAGAGAAAGATAAGTATCACACTCATTAATGATTACATTCATTTGTGGAATATAATGAACAACATAAACTAATGAGCAAAAATAGATCCAGAGACACAGAATCATCGAACACACCATCAAAACTCATAGGGAAAGCAGTGAAGCGGGTAAAGAGATCAACCAAAGAATTTCTATGCATATAAGCATAACCAATGGACACAGACAATAGGGAGGTGCAGGCCGGGGCTGGAGGGTGGGGGCAGGCTGGGAGAGGACAATGGGGGGAAAAGGGGACATATGTAATACTTTCAACAATAAAGAATTTGAGAGCGAGAGCAAGAGCGAGAGCGAGAGAGAGAGAGAAAGAGAGAGAGAGAGATGTTTTAATGTCCGGTTCTTCCATTTGGGTTTGATCACTCTCAAGCATTACTTTTCATTACTTTCCTACTGTTCCAAGTCAAAGAGCTCTTGAATTATGGAATGGAGACTGGGGATACCATAGACAGCCCTCCAACTCAGTAAGAGTGACCACAGGAGCACTTGAAAAGCCCTGCATATGCAGATTGGCCCTTCTTCCTCTCCCTGCAGCAACATAATCTTATGGGGAGATCACAGGTTGGTGAATTAGACATAACAGGAATTCCCATTCCTATTCAGTGTAATATTGGGTAAAAGAGGTAAGCCAATTCCTTAAAACTTATTTTCCTTATCTATAAAATGGAATTTGATACCTATCTAATTGCAAGGATTAAATGTAAAATTGCCTGATAGTTCTTTAGCCCCTAATTAGTCCTTCTTATCAAGCTTGAATATTTACCCTTATTTTAGCTAGATAAACAAGGATATGATTTTTCTACAAGTCACAGTTAGTATACATACCTTCCTACCATTTATCTGCCCCATGAGTTGATATATTGGAAGCCTACCTATTTGTAATGTAGCAGCTTGAAAACACAAGGCTTTCAAAAGACTATCCTAGGAATTGGGATCCAGGATACAGAAGCCCAAATGGGAAGTTTTCATAAGCGATTGCATCACATTTCAGGGTGCACTACCTGGACACAGAAGTGCCTGGCAAGGAGTTAACTGTGCACTGCAACCTCACCCTGGGACATACATCTACTTTTTAAAAGCTTTTAAAAGCTTCACCCAGACCTTCTGAATTGGAACCTCTGTGGGATGGAGCCCAGGTATCTGTAATTTTTTAAAGCTCCGTAGTTGATTTTGATTCACTGCCAAGGTTGAGGTTTAATGGATAATGTGATTCACGGATTCTGGAATGTGAAAGCTGGAAATGGTCATCTAAACCTCTAATTAAACACCCTTGATTTATAGATTTGGAAGTAAGGCCTACAGAGGTTCAGTTACTTCTAACCATTTCATAGTTCGGCAATAATAGGACAAAAACCTAGAATTCTAGCACATCACCAGATTGTCTTCAAGAAGCTTAGTAGATAGGAGAAAAATGTCTCAAAGAATGCAAATATATATATTTTAAAAAGCAATTACTGCCATTTGGCATGGGGTCTTCACTGCTCTCGTGTTCAAATGCTCACATTTCATATTGCATGTATATGTAGGATGAAGAAATTGGATCTCCGTTCTCACCTGGCTGACAGGCCAGGAAATGCTGACTTTGCCTTTTGCTCTCCCCAGGAAGGAGTGGCTGCTGCTGCAGGCAGATCTCTGTTGTCCTCGGTGTGTTCAGTCCTCTAGACTTTTCTGGTTTTCAAAACTGTTTACATGTGCAGTATTTGAGGTTTTAGAGGTTGGCAGGAAGGTTCTCCCTGGGCTGCCACCTCCCAAAGTCTTTTTTTTTTAATTTCTAAAATGTAAGTGTCAATATTATCACGAGCTTTGTGAAGACCCCTTCCCTTAACATGCACTGTTTCTTCTCTAGATATTAAGGGCAGGGGCGCTGTATGTTGAAAGTTGCTTAGGTACACAAGAGTTCTGATGATGTCACAGACCTTGGGTAGAAAAGGGACTTAACAAAATCAATTTTTTACAGATTCATTTTGACTATGGACAGCTTGCTAATTGACTTTTAATCACATTATTGATGAAGTCTTAATTGAGGCTTTGTTTTAACTTTTAAAGGTTTCCAGAAAACAAAAAACTAACCATACAAAAATGCCTGGCTAATTTTTATTCCTTTGGGGCTACACTGAAAAGTGCTGGGTCCTAAAACACTGCTTAAAGGCCCTTAGCTCACAGTTGACACGTTCTTAACATTTATAGTGATTCTAGAGACCCTTAGTGTCTAGGGCTGCAGTTCCTTCTCTTTGTGTTTTTCTTGGATTGGATTTACAGCCAACTGGTTGTAATTGACCCTCTATAGGGACAAGTTAGGATATGAACATATGATTTTCCTTTTTTAAAAAAAACAGAAAGAGAGAGTGACCAAGAAAAAAAAAATCACCATTGATATTTATCTTAAACTTCCTTCATTTCCAGTTTCTCTGGCAGCAAGTCAAGCTGCTGTCAGAAAGTGGAACTCTCAGTAAAAGAGGTTCCTACAGGACACAGTGCTGAATGCAGAACCACTTAAGGAAAGAGTGAAATGGAGAAGACAAGCATTTTCTGTCCTTTAGGGCGCACACAGCACCTGAGTCTTCCCACAACAGTGGGCATTTCCGCACGGGAAAATGAATCATAAACAGTCTAAGGACAAGTGGGGACAGCGGGGACAAACCTCTATCAGCTTTCCGTGGAAAGCAAAGGCCTGGCAATACACACAAGCCCTCCCAGCCTCTCACAGCAACGTCTGCACCGCTCTCCCAGGAGCAGATCCCAGCTCTCTCTGCGGAACTCAGCTGTGGATCCTCTGTACTTCCTCAGTTAATAGGCCACCACCCTAAAGAAAGAAAAACGAACTAAGGTTTCACTAAATGAAAGCCTGAAATGCTTTTTAATTTAATCTACCAGGGTTGGTGAGAGAGAGAGAGAGAGAGAGAGAGAGAGAGAGAGAAAGAGAGAGAGAGAGAGAGAGAGAGAGAGAGAGAGAGAGAGAGAGAGAGAGAGAGAGAGAGAGAGAGAGAGAGAGAGAGAGAGAGAGAGAGAGAGAGAGAGAGAGAGAGATGAGAGAGAAGAAATAGAAATAATCCTGTATGGGGTGCATGAAATGCTTGTAAACTTATCCCCCAGAGAGACTTTCACTGCCATGCCTTCTCTACAAACTACAAAGTATGGATTTGTAAGAATCTTATTTTAATCATCTAAATTCTGCCGCGTCGCAAACCCTTTAACCTTATGGTCCTGGGCTTGGAGTTCCTTGCCCATGTGCTAGGAAACACACTGCAAAGCACGCTATTCAACAGCTTCCAGTCTTCCCTTCAAAGGACGCTAAAAAGTTAACTACAACTGAAGCCTGTTTTATGTTAAAGTCCTAAGAGTGTAAATAGTCCAATGGAGACTTTCTAGTCATTAGCATGTAAAGAGCATCACACACCCACTGCTTCACCTGGGCACCAGGGAGGAGAGCTGCTTTCTGTACAGCGCGGCTGGCCACAGCGGGCCACGGCCCCGCTGTCAGCCTGGGAATAACACTGACCAGAAGTGGGAGAGCTGTTAACAGCAGCCACTGGATGCAGGGTTTCAGCTCATGCTGGTTCTGGTTCCTCAAGCTTCACACCAGCCTTACATTCTGTGATGCCGAAGCAGACGAGAGGGGGCCCTGGCCCACGGCATTCAACACTTACAAACCTGGCAGCTGGGCAGAGAAGGGCATGTGGCAGCAAACCCTTGGCACCAATGACCAGAAGGCATTTCTTAAAGGCTAACAGAAATCCTGCCCTCTAGTAATAATCAGAGCCAAGAATGTTTGAGTGCTTAATTGTGTGAAGGTCTTACCAGTGTTACTTCACTAATTCCTTATAACCAGGAGAGAGGTAATATCATTATTCCTTCTAGGGGCCCAGTGCACCTTGAAAAGAACTGTGGGCCGCAAAGCTGCGGTGGGCACAGTAGAGTCTTGGCCCATCCTCCATGTCTCCCGCCCCTCCTGTCACAGCCCCCAGTCCCGTCTGCCAGCAGCCCCGCTCTCACTCCCATGTGCTGACCGCGCTGGCCCTGCTCAAACCCACTGACAGCGTGGAGCAATTGGGCCAGCGCCAGGCAGCGGGTGCGAGTGGCAGCTCTGGTGCTGGGTTGGGGTGCAAGTGGCTGCTTGGGTCCAGCAGCGAGTGCAAGAGGGGCCCATGCCGGCAGCAGGTGTGAGTGCCCAGCATGACCTTGGCACGCGCGGGAGCAAAGAATTTTCAGTAACCACCTGAGGCTCGCCCTGATGACAGCGACCAGCACCCAGCCTTGGTCTGGCACCCCTACTCACCTGTTCCACCATCCTGCTTCGGCTGACACCCGCCATGTTTAGCGCTCTGCTGCCTGCTGCCAACGCCAACCATGTTCCCCATGCACCCTCTGGTGGTCAGTGCACATCATAGAGACCAATTGTTCAGCTGGTCCACTGTTGCGTCTATTTGCATATTAGGGTTTTATATAAATGGATAGATTTTATGCACAAAGAAACTGAGGTCCCAAAAAAGTTAAGTAACTTGCCAGAGATCACACAATTAGCAGCAAAGCTCAAATTGAAAACCAGGCCTACCTGATTCCAAAGCCCATGTTCTTAACCACTATACAATACAGTGCTGCCATCTCCTAACTTGGGTTGTTCTGGCTGCTTCTCCTGTAACAGCAGATACACTGAAGGAGAAGATGCCCACCCAAGAGAGAGATAGAAGAATGAACTGCTTTGGGGGCCGTTTTAGTAACATCAGTGCCTTGGACTCAGCATATCTTAAAAGAGACCTGATTGTCTGATAAGTTCCTTATGAGATTTGGGTGGCACGTCACATTTCTACAGAGGAGGTATAGTACTTTGGTGATAATCAGTAGCTTTTCCTTTTGGCATTTAGCAAGATTTCAAGCTATTTTTTTTTCCATATAAAACAACAGCAAAATAACATGCACGATTTATTAAATGTTTATATATGTGAGGCCTCGGGCTGAGCATTTTTGCAATTTGCTAGAAGCTATAATACTGCATCTGTAATTACATCATTCTGCAAGAATTTAGCTACCTATGGGTGGACCCCAGTGCCCTCCTAATGGACAAAACCCTAGGATGACCAGTCAGAGAAGGCATATCACTACCTGAACCACCATGACACTGAGAATAGCACTGCTCCTTGGACACTTGTTCTGAGAAAGGAGCCTTTTTACATCTGGCCCAAGCCCTGAGTCAGCAACTGGATACACATACTCAAGGTATACTAAGGAGAAATTATTAACCATGCAAACTAGCCCCAAATGGCTTTTCTGATTATTTGCTAGCATGCAGGTGGCTTGGCGAAGAGGACTGCAATTCTAGAATGTTAGTTTTTGTAGTATGAGAAAATCATAACTTTTTTTTTTTCCAGGAACTTGTTTTGCCACAGATTTAAGGCAGTAATTTGTTACAGGCAAGACATTTATAGGGGCTGCGTTATCGAAGCTAGAATCATCAAGAAATTCTATCAGAAGACACAATGTTTAAGTATAGGTCTAATTACTGCAATCATTTCTTTTTTGTTTCCTTTGCAGAGATCCACTTAATCCCATCTCTTAGTGTGGGCACAAGCTGACAGTTGCATGACAAGGAATGTTTCCCTTTGTAAAAAACCCACTTCCTTTCTGTGTAGTTTTAGCCTAATTGAAATGTTTCCTATTAAGCTCAATCAAGGCAGCAATTATCTAATTACTCACTTATGCTATTCCAGCCAAAAATTTGCCTAAGCTGGTATATTGGAATGAGAGAGTGCATATTTATTATTGCTTTAACATTTTCCTGTTTGGCTTTAGACAATAATCATAAACATTTATTTCTAGTTCACCAGAATATATCTGATTAATTCTGCTATTTTCTATAAAAATGGTACCACTGTAAGCTACAGGACAGTGCCAAATGTAGCCCTGTCTGTGCTTTAAAAGGCTTGTGGTTATACTACATGAATGTTGTCATTGGAGATGGATAATAAGGAAAGAGGCTAGTGAAAAGAAATCACAAACATATATTCAATCATTTCAAAGCCATGAGTTTTATGGCTTTACAAAATAAAAAATAAGTAACTCAGATGGAATTGAGAAAATAATTTTTATAAAATTTCTTTAAAGAAACATGTATCCTGCATGTCTGGATTTTCTCTTGATACAAATCCCTTAGGTCTCAAGATGATCACAAGCAGTCAACAACACAGGTGGTCCACACTTTTTAGGTATAAATTAGAGACATATATCATTAAAACCAGAATTAATTTTGGAGTTAGTGACCCTATGAGGTCATTCTTGATTAACTCAGTTTTGATTGAGGTTGAACCAAAGCACAGCAGACAAATTGGGTATGAGGGATTGATATTTTCATTTCAGACAATAATTTTTATTGTTGTTTTCATCATAAATATTAACTAATGCCAGACTAATACAGCTCTGTTTGTAGAAAAGAGCCCCAGAAAATTTGTGTACTGCAGGATGAATTTATAAGGAGGGAATGGAACACTTCATCAATCCCCCAAATGTGGCCACTTTACAGTCTTTCACTTAAGTTTACCATAATCCCAGAACATAACTACACTCAAAGAGAACTACAACAACAAGTCTACAAGGAAAATAGCCACTTACTGGGAGGAGATGAGAACTTTTGCATTTCATTGGTAAAGAGAAGAGCTTTCTTCCACTTACACAGATAATGAATCAGCCAGACAGAGTATTTGTAATCTCAGAGATCATGAGTTCTCCACAGAGAAGACTCTTCTCTTTCTAATAACTGATTTACCTCACGTGTACCCTGAGTGGCCATATGGGGGTAGGAGAGATGTCATTCCCAAAACCATGTTATATTATTTGCTTCTCAGTTTGGAAAGATGTCTAGAAAAAGAAAATGCATTATATCTTAAAGGTGGTCCTAGAGATTCTGCATTCAGTTATGTTTGTGTATTCCCTTTGGGAGTAAAGTTAAGAACAAAAGGTATAGCTGAAACCGGTTTGGCTCAGTGGATAGAGCATCAGCCTGCAGACTGAAAGGTCCTGGGTTCGATTCCAGTCAAGGGCATGTACCTTGGTTGCGGGCACATCCCCAGTAGGGGGTGTGCAAGAGGCAGCTGATCGATGATTTTCTCTCATCGGTGTTTCTAACTCTCTATCCCTCTCTCTTCTTCTCTGTAAAAAATCAATAAAATATATTTTTTAAAAAAAGAACAAAAGGTATAGAAAAGAAGATGAATCAAATTCTTTGTGAGAATTGGGGAAATAAAGTGATCAGACATTTCCCTGTCACAGGTCCTTATTTAAGAACTTGGAAGTTTGTGAAGTGTATTCAATAAGACAGCTAGAAAATAAATTTTGTTTCCACAGATTACCATTCACTGAAGAAGACAAATGAGTCTCAACATTCTATCTGCAGTTTGACACATTCCCACTGTTCTCTCCTAAGAAGCCTTACATGCCCTAGAGGGGGACGAGATCCCCTATACAATAGCTGAGTGGGAGCCTGGGGTGTTAGGTGAAACTGCCACCATCCAAGAACAAACTCAGAGACCAGCACTATCCCTCTTCTGTCTGGATCTGCCCTCAACTGACCCTGAGCAGCACCAGGTACAGAGCAAGATAGGTACACGAACCTACCAACACCTCTTCCATACACAGGCCCAAACCTCTTCCTTAGGGCCCCACAATAAACAAAAGTGAACAACCTACTAAACAAATACAGTCCTTGTTTCAATGTTACTAAACCCTTGACATTTTTAAGTTGAATTACCACTGCCTTTATTTCCCTTCTTACTTTGTACTAGGTCTCATATTTCTATCCTTCCTCCACTGCAATAATTCAATAGAACTAATTATGTCTTTAAAAATAGTAAAACAAGCAAATGACTGAAGTTCTCTTTCCGTTTTCCCTGATGCTGGGTCAAATGGCTCCTCAAGTAGTCTAAAGTGATAGATACTCTTGCATGTCTGGCCAGAGTCTTCTTTTGGGATGTCCCAAAGTACTTCCAAAAGTGTGTTGAAGTGGTGTTGTTTTATCCAATTTAAAGTAATACCAGCTGGCAGCAAATCTTAGGGTCATAGGAATTTGACACCAGAAAAAGTATTAGTAAATGTCCCACAGTTTTTAAATTACAATTGTGAATTCTACATATATGTCTATTATAAGTTTTCCATTTGTGAATTATTTTTCTATTTTGTGCAATTTTAATATCTGTTTGGTCTGTTAGTTATTTTGCTTCTAAGTCCTATAATGTTAATGCTCTTCAGGTTTTAATAATAGTAAAAGCTTTGACAGAAAAAAAAAACATGAACAAAATCATAACTTATCCTCTAGCATTCTAAAAATGCATATAAACTATTAGTGTCTTGAAGTTTTTGACTATTGGTAATTGGCTGCCTCTGATAAATGAAACTATTTACTATTCATAAGTCTATTAAGACCTTTCAAATCAAAGGTATTCAACACTAGAGGCACGATGCATGAAATTCATGCATGGGGAGGAGGGGTGGTCACTCAGCTCAGCCTGCACCATCTACAATCTGGGACCCTTTGGAGGATGTCCAACTGCCGGTTTAAACCGACAGTCAGATATCCCTTTCGCAATCTGGGATTGCTGGCTCCTAACTGCTCACCTGTGTGCCTGCCTGATCACCCCTAACTGTTCTGCCTGCCCACCTGATTGCCCCTAACCACCTCTGCCTCTGCTCCACCACTGTGGCTTTGTCTGGAAGGACATCCAGATGGACATCAAGAAGACATCTGGTTTATCTGGTGTAATTAGCATATTACCCTTTTATTAGCATAAACAAGAGAGATCCAAGATGGTGGCCAGAGAAAGTGGAAGCTATAATCACCTCATTCCAGGTCCAAACTGGAAGTACAAATAAATTATAGAATAATAATAATCCCAAATAGCCAACTGAACACTAGCTGAAGAGAAGTCATAACCAAGGATTTAGAGAAGATACATCGAGACTGCGAGGCAATGTGAATAGGGCTGGCCCCACACCAATGAACAATGGCTAACGTTCCAGTGGGATATCTCAGCTACAGGGGGTTCCCCCTGAGAAGTGTGGAGTTGAAATCCCAAGCTGGGCTTCCCAGCCAGAGCACTGGACCAGGAAGAGATGCCCATATAACACCTAGCTATGAAAAGCAGCAGGGTTTCTGTTCACCAGAGAGAGACACAGGCACCCTTTTAAAAGGCCAACACAGAGAATCTTGTTGCAGCCACTCACCCTGGGCTCCCACAGAGAGGGCAGAGTAGACTAAAGTTGTATGAGGAGAATCTGGGATATGTGGATCAGGGGGACAAGCTGAAGGGATAGCTGCCCAGATCCCTGAGCTGGGTCATTCTCCTATATCGCAGATGCCATCTTTCTTGAGTGGAGCACTCCCTTCTCTGTGGCATCAGCTTGCGGAAAATGAATAGCCTAACCTCTGGACTTCCTCTTGCCCCACCATGTGGAGCTTATTCCCTGCTGAGGAGTATAGCCAGAGGCTCTTTCAGTTGCTGAGCCTAACAAGCAGCCTGCAGGCAGAGGCAGGTGGAGGCAGATCTCGGGAATTTTGCTGACCTGCCCCTGAGCCTGGTGCTGGTAAAAGCCAGCCTTTGTATGCAGCTTGGTCTTTCCAGCACACACCCAGGCTGAGCAGAGAGACTCAAACTGTGGATCGATAGTAGCTATAAACAGGTTGCCCAGGGCCAGGCACAGACAATATCTTACATTGATCTGCACCAGAGTTCCTCCTAAGAGCCACAAAACCAACATGCTAGCTTAAAAAAAAAAAAAAATCAGAGCAGGATTCAAAAGCTTCACTAATAGCATATATAAAGATCTTGACAGGCACTAAATCCTGCTGAGGCAAATTCCACTTTGTGTGGTTAGCCAGTATTAGGATTGAGCCCATACACAAATTGGCCAATAGCAATCAAGACTCAATTACAACAGGAAACCACATAACCCATACAAGGGACATTCCAGGAGCACCCAGCTCAGGTGATGAAGAAGACTGCACCACTAGATCCCACAGGACACATGCTGCATAAGATTCCATAAGATCACCATTGAGATTGGGAGTCATAGCAGATCTATCTAATAGATATAAACAAACACAAAGAAGCAGCAAAAATGGTGAGACAAAGAATCAGGCCCCAAATGAAAGAACAGGAGAAATCTTAAAAAAAAAAAAAAAAAAAAAAAAAAAAAAAGAGCTAAATGAAATGGAGACAAGCAATTTATCAGCTATACAGTTCAAAGTAATGGTTATCAGGATGCTCAACAGCATGAAAAGGGAATAAAAACCACAAAAGGACCATCCAGAAACAAAGAATGGAGTATCTGAAAAGAAAAATACACTGAAAGGGAAAAAAATAGCCTGCATGAAGCAGAATGTAGAATCAGAAATTTGAAAAGCAAAGTAGGAAAAAAACCTAAAAATGTGAAAAAGTGAAGACAGTTTAAGTAACTTGTGGGAAAACATGAAACATAAAAAATATCATCATCATAGGAGTATCGGAAGAAGAGAACAAAAAATCAAGAACCAATTTGAAGAAACAATAATTATAATTTTTCCTAACCTGGTAAAGGAAAAAGACACACAAGACCAAGAAGCATAGAGAGTCCCAAACAAGATAAATCCCAAGAGGCTCACTCTAAGACACATCATAATTAAAATGGCAAAGGTTAAAGACAAACAGACTCTTAAAAGCCAGCCCCAATCACTCCGTGCCATCAGCGGGTGTGAGCAGGGCCATCGCCATCAGTGTGTGGGAACAGTGGTGCGTGAGCAGAGCTGCTAGCAGACAGGGTATCAGGGGCCACAGCAGGAGAGGCTGGGCGGGGCGCGGAGCATGGGCCAAGACCCGCCCCTGTGCCCACCACAGCCTCATGGCCCACAGTTCCTTTCAAGGTGCACCAAATCATGCAGTTGGCCCCTAGTATAAGATAATGAACTATCAGAAAGGGAAACTAAGAAAACAATCCCATTTATTTATTTATTTCATAAAGAATAGAACAACAAGGACTAAATTTAATTAAGGATGTAAAAGACATGTCCTTGGAAACTTATAAGACATTGAAGAAAAAAAATGAAGAAGATACAATTAAGTAGAAGCATATGCTATATTCATGAATAGAAAAAGTTAACATTATTAAAATGTCTATACTACCCAAAGTAATGTTAGATTCAATGCAATTCCAATCAGGTTACCAATAGTGTATTCCACAGAACTAGAACAAATATTCCAAAAATTTATATGGAACTACAAAAGAAGAGCAACAGTAGGAATCATTCTACCTGATACCAAACTATACTACAATGCCATAGTAATCAAAACAGCATGATACTTGCATAAAAACCAATAGAAAAGAATAGAGAGTTTAAAAATAAACCCACACCTTTATAGTAAACTAATATTTGAGAAAGGAGGCAAAAACATACAATGGAGTAAAGATAATCTATTTGATAAGTGGTGTTGGGAAAATTGGACAGATACATGCAAAAAATGAAATTAGACCACCAACTTACACCATACACAAGAATAAACTCAAAATGGATTAAAGACTTAAATGTAGATTCAAAACCATAAAAATCCTAAAAGAAAACATAGACAGTAAAATCTCGGATATTTATTGTAGCAATATTTTTTTCTGATATAGCACCTAAAACAAGGGAAACAAAAGAAAAAATTAGCAAATGGGACCACGTCAAACTAAAAAAACTCTTGCACAGCAAAACCATCATCAAAATGAAAAGACAACCCATTGAATGGGAGAACACATTTGCCAATACATCCAATAAAGGATTAATATCCCATAGCTAAACACCAGAGTATTATGCTAAATGAAATAAGACAAACAATTCAATTAAAAAATGGGGAAAAGGCCTGAATAGACACTCTGCAAAGAGGACATACAGATGGCCTATATTCCTATGAAAAATGCTCTAAGTCACTAGTCATCAGAGAAATGCACATTAAAACTACAATGAAATGTCACCTCACACCTGTCAGAATGACTATCATCAATAAATCAACACACAACAAGTTTTGGCTAGAATGTAGAGAAAGGGTATCCTTATGTACTGTTGGTAGGAATGTACACTGGTGCAGCCACTGAAAAGCAGTATGGAGTTACCTCAAACATTAAAAATAGAACTGCCTTATAATGCAGTGATTCCACTTCTGGAAATTTACCCAAAGAAATTTGAAACACTAATCTGAAAGAATATATAATATATACCCCTATGTTCATAGGAGCTTATGTACAATAGCCAAGATTTGGAAGCAGCCCAAGTGCCCATCAGTAGAGGAATGGATAAAAAGCTGTGGTACATTTACACAATGAAATGCTACTCGGCCATAAAGAAAAGGAAATCTTACCCTTTGCAATAGCATAGATGGACCTGGTGAGTACTATGCTAAGTGAAATAAGCCAGGCAGAGAAAGACAAGTACCATATAATATCACTCATATATGGAATTTAATGAATGAACTGAACTATCAATACCAAGCAAAATAGAAACAGGCTCATAGATAGAGAATTGGCTGACAGCTTGGAGGATTCAGTAAAAAGGAAAAAATAAGAGAAAAAACCCTCATGGACAGGGACAACAGTGTGGTGATTGCAGGAGCAGGAAGGTAGAGAAGGGTGGAGGAGAGTATGGGTGAATAAATGGTAATGACTTGGGGTGGTGAACACACAATTCAATGTACAGATGATAGATGTAGAATTATGCACCTGAAATCTGTATAATTTTGTTAACCAGTGTCACCCCAATAAATGCAATAAAAAGGAAAAAAAAAACTAAGTTATTTAATACTAAAAATACCTACTACTGAAAAGTCTAAAGTTAAAAGCTTTTCATGTGTCTTTGCCCGAGTTAAAAATATCTCACATGGTTTAAAGAATATAAAACATTATAACCCTAGTTACATACTGGAATCACCCAGAAGCTTTTTAAAACCATGGATGGGTTTCAGGCCCAGAGATTCTGATTTACCAGTAATTGGTACCTTGTGTGCCTGTGTATCAAAACTTTAAAACACTCTCAAGGGGATATAAGTGCAAGGTTCAGAACAAAAATGTATTTAAAATGAAATTATTCATGCCTGATGAATGGATTTGTTAATTTTCCTTTAAGTATCCTACCATTAGTTTGAGTTGAAATAGAGTGTTGCATTCAATAATTTATTCATTTGACATCAATATCATTTATGTCTACTGCCTAGGCCACAAACTGCCACTTCTTTCATTAAGTAACTGGTCACAAAAATAAACAAAACACCCCTTGCAATAATAATAGAAGAAGAAGAAGAAGAAGAAGAAGAAGAAGAAGAAGAAGAAGAAGAAGAAGAAGAAGAAGAAAAGAAAAAAAAGGTGAGAGAGGAATTTAGAAAGTTAGTTGGAAGAGAAAAATAGTGTGGTATGGGAGGGAGGGAGGAGGGCAAAAATAAAAAATAAAAACAATAAAAAAACAATAAAAAAAACAATAGTGTGGTAGGCAAAATAATGGCCCCAGGGAGGTCCTATTCTAATCCCTGAATATATTTCCTTACATGGCAAAAAGGGATTTGCAGATGTGAATAAAATAAGACTCTGAGATGGAGACAGTATCCTGAGTTATAGAGAAATGAGACCATGAGCCAAGGAATGCAGGCTCTAGAGGCCAGAAAAAATAAAGAGATGCATTCTTCCCTAGAAGCACTCGAGAGCACACAGTCCTGCTGACACCTTCATGTGATCCACTGAGACTCATGTTGGACTTTTGGACCTACAAGAACTATAAGGTAAAAGTCTGTGTTGTTTGAAGCCACATAGTTTGTGGCAGTTTGTTCCATCAGATATGGGAAATTAGTACAGATACTGACAGTAATGTGGAATCTCCATCCGGCAGAACTAAGGCAATGTTATGTGGCGTCATAAGATTGTGTCTCACCGACCTCCGACAGGGAGCATAAATGGCCTAAGGCCGCAGATGCTGCTCTGAGCTCCATCTGGGTGTTTGTGCAGAGACCCTGCCTCCCACGGCTGCTCCCAGCCAATGCCTGGGCCGGCAGCAGTGCTGCAACAGAAAGGTTCCTGGGAGACAGAGTCTCAAGCTCTTCTGACTGCTGATGTGGTTTGAAGACTCTACTCTGTGATGGCTTTGGCGACTGAACATTCCTCATACTGCACCGCAGTCTAGGAACTTCTACCCACCTCCCTTCCCTTCCTCTCACCTTCACTCAGGGCCAGATTTGCATAGGGCTCAGACAGAGCTACTCTCCCTCTCCTGACTCCCTTCCCATTTTCTCCAGGGCCCACCACATAATTTGGGTATAAAATAAAAATGTGGGACCCTTTGCTCAAAATTATTAAGAATTTCAACAGTGTGTGCATATGGTTCAGCATGTCTTCATGCACTGGATTATAGCCTTTTCTTTTTCCTGAATCAATCCATTTTGGTGTGTGTGTGTGGGGGGGGGGGAATTTCAAGATAGGAATAGTAGAGCATTAAAGCAAATATTCTAAATCCAGGGCATGGGTAGCTCATCTGTGAGGCTGGCCCTGGTATCTTCTAGTAAAATTCTTGGACATCCAATCCCAGTTAGGCAACTAAGAAGATATTCTGGGCTCTTCCTGTAAAATTAGCTTCTTTTGGGCATTAAACCTGGTTGATCAAGTGAGTGAAAGTCCCACCGAGTTTCACCCTGCCCTTTTAATACAGGCAGGATGAAACTTTAAAATGTTAAAACCTCCAATATAGTTTTAAAATTAATTTTATTTATTCAAGCCAATTTTCTGTTCAGTTTTGAGGTTTCCCTTTTCTATAATAAATCCTTTATAATAAACTGTGGAATAACTGGTTGCTATGACATGCACTGACCACCAGAAAGCAGATGCCCGATGCAGAAGCTGTACCTAGCCCTCAGGCGCTAATCACCAGATGGGAACCAAGGAACCAGAGGTGGGTGGCTGTGGAGGTGGGCAGCACCAGGCCAAGGCCCCCACCCTGCTGGTCACCTCATACACAGAGGGCAACCTGGGGGGGGGGGGGGACGGAGCCAGTGAGCTGGTGGGAACTGATAATCTCTTGTTCTCTCCCTCCACCCCCCACCCCCATACACACACCAGAATGGCTCTGACCACCCAATGGCAAATGGGGAACAGGGGGTGGGTGGCAGTGGTGGTCAGGGCTGGTTGCCAGCATCCAGGGAAGATGGCCCTGATCACAGGCCAGGCCTAGGGACTGTACCCATGCACAAATTTTGTGCACTGGGCCTCTAGTAGTATATAATGTTTAAGAAGTAACGTGGTTTTTGCACCAAACCCATAAGAAAAAAAATATATAGTGAGAAGTATAGTTGTGATTGCAACATTTCACTTGAAATAAACACCAAGGCAAAATTCAGGCAGCAATACTCATAAACGCATTCCTTCATTTCAGGTTTAAAGGAAAGGAGCTGGAAACAACTAACGGGCTACTTAGGGGAAAGCACTGAAACTCCCTCTTCCTGCTTCATTTGCAATTCCAGGTGCAATGGGTTTTTTTTGAAAAGGTGTTATCTGAACATTTGGCAATGTTAAACATAAGGGCAAATCTCCATGGCCTTCAGCAGCCTCTCGAGGCTTCAATGGAAGTAAATTAGACCCTTTCTCTTTGAGATCCCTTTCAGCCATAAAATGCTTTGAATTGATGAAAAACATCTGCATTAGTCAAGTCTGTGAGATTTTTATAACGTTATTATACATTCTTCCTTGATATATATTCTACCAGGATGTGTATGATTTTTCAGGATTTTCCAAAGAAATGTTTTGCTTAGCACTACCACTAGGATCTGCTGAAGTACAATAAGTAAGATTTAAAAACAAACAAACAAACACTTAAATGAGAAATGCAGTGTATACAAGGTTCAAATGACTAGCCCAAATCCAGTGTTGGTTAAGGACTGGCCCTGGACCGGAATCCTTTATTGGTCATTGTATTCTCTTGTCTATGCAATGCTGCTTCTATATTTTGTCATAATAAAGAGTCACATTTTTAGACTTAGAATTTTTGCAATACCAAATTAATAGATTATCATTTGTCAGTTTAATGTGTTTCCTGAGTGCACAGCTCTCATCAAAACACTGGATTCCCCAGACACCCAAGTAGACTAATAAGTGGCTCCTTCAAACTGATGTTACTTAAATATGCACATAACACTGATGTGAACCAAGCACTTGGGGAGAGGGAGGGACTGGGGAGGGAGTACCACCAAATCTCCATTTGTGCACTAAAAGGCCCCACTGTCCTTGGAATTCAGCCCTATGGCACTCATCTGTTGCTACTTTGTGTGGGCCTGCCTCAAACAACTCATTCATAGAGATGACTTTTTGTATAAGGCATTGATGATCTGGGTAACTGTCCAACTGTCCTCCTCTTTATCCAGCTTTATTATTACACATTTTCTCCTTTATGTCCATTTCCTTTTTTTAACTTGAGACAAGTAGGGGTGAAATCATGGCTACTACATTCCCAAGGTGAATTTTGAAAACCTCTGTTTCAGGTTTTTCTCTTTTTCCATGTAATTTTTTCTAAATCACACAGTTCTATGCAGAGTGTCTACATATCTGAGTAAAGACTAAAAGCAAATTAGAACCATATACTGTATTTTTAAAAGGTTATATTTATTGAGTTGAAGCATACAGAAAAAGTTAAGTCTTATAAAAAGCTTATCTAAGATCATATTTTGAGACTACTGAGCATTGCCTGGGACAGGAATACTAACAGGGACATAGGACACAGTTTCATGGAAAGTCCATGTCATCCACACAAATCTTTTGTTCTCAATGGGAACTAAGATGCTTTATTAGCTCATGATCTCATCCCAAACTTTCTGAGTTTATAAAAAAAAAAAAATAGTGTCGATACTCTAAATATTGAAAAAATCTTTAAGAAAGCAGCATATGATATAGAGTCAACATGTCATTCAGACCTTGGAATGGTTACTCCTGCATTTTGAGCATCACTGTGGATAGCCACCTACAAGTCAGCTAAAATTGGCACAGCCTGGTTTCCAACCCATATCTCCTAAGTTTTTAACCACGCTACATGCTATCTGTTCAAGTCCTCATTGTTTCAGTCATTCACTAAACTAGCTTCCACTCTTCCTTCCTTCACAGTCTATCACGCCCTTTGTATCTTCCCTTGGTTAATGTCTTCAATGATATTAAGCATTCTGTTCATCTACCTTCTCTTGCCCCACCAAACACTCGTCTTCTTAGTTCTCTGTGCTTCATTTGACTATACAAAGTCATTTGAGCCATCCTTGATCAGGTTTTCACAGATGCTCAACATCAGATACTAACCACTTCTTACTGTATATGTTAAGAGTATAATACAGTGAGGGGTTTAAAAATGGGCCTCTGGAGCCAGCTTTCCAGGTTTCAAAGCCTGGATTCTCCACTTTCTGTCTTGGGCAAGTTACTTAACCTTTTTATTTTTTTAAACATATTTTTTATTATTGATTACAGATACCTCCCATTTCCTCCCATTTATGCCTCTCCTCCCAGCCCCTATCATCTCCTCCCCTCCAGGTCTTCACTACCCTATTGCCTGTATCCATGTGCTGTGCATATCTATAATAATAAAAGTGTAATATGCAAATTATTCAAAGGACAGAACAGTAGAATAATCATTCACACAGCCAAGGCGTGTGCAATGCGATTGGTTGGGGTGACTCCATGATCCGATTGCCCAGCAAAGGGAAGCCCAGGCCACCAGCCAGCGACGCTGTGGCAGATGTGCAGAGCCAGCCAGTGATTACTCCGCAGAGGGAGGCCCAGGAGAGCCAGGCGATCACACCCTAGTATAGAGGGAGGCAACTGGTGGCTGGGGTGGGGGAGGCTGTGCAGCACAGATGGCAAGCAGCGGCAGCAGCAGAGGTGGAGCCAGTTGTTGGCAGTGGAGAAGGGGGGTGTTTGGGGGGGGGGGAAGCTCAGATAGACCATGATTGCTGGCCAGGCCTAGGATCCTACCTGAGGGGTCCTGGATTGTGAGAGAGTGCAGGCTGGGCTAAGGGATACTACCCCCGCCCCTTGATGCATGAATTTTACCATTCACTGAGCCTCTAGTAAGTATATTAGTTCTTTGGTTTAATTTTTTCTCATCTCAACCCCCCCCCCAACCCCACATCAATGTATGTCAGTCTATTCCATGCCTCCATGCTTCAGGTCTTATTTTGTTGGTTAATTCATTGTGTTCACTAGATTCCACAAATAAGTGAGATCCTGTGATATGTGTGTGTCTTTCTCAGATTGGCTTATTTCACTTAGCATAATATTTTCCAGGTCCATTCATGCTGTCCCAAAGGGTAAGAGGTGCCTATTTTATAGCTGTAGAGTATTCCATTGTATAAATGCCCCACAGCTTTTTTATCCATTCATCTACTGACTGGCACCTAGGCTGTTTCTAAATCTTAGCTATTATAACCAATGCTGCTATGAACAAAGAGGTGCATATATTCTTTCTGATTTATGTTTTGGGGTTTTCAGGATATATTCCCAGAAGTGGGATTGCTGGGTCAAATGGAAGTTCCATTTTTAATTTTTTGAGGAAATTCCATACTGTTTTCCATAGTGGATATGAAAGTCTGCATTCCCACCAGCACTGAACTAGTGTTCCCTTTTATCCACTTCCTTGCCAGCACTTGTTGACTGTTGATTTTTTTTTATTATAACCATTCAGACAGATGTGAGATGATATATCATTGTGCTTTTAATTTTGTGCTTTTAATTTGCATTTCTCAGATGATTAGTGACTTTGAGCATTTTTTCATATGTTTCTTGGCCATCTATATGTCCTCTTTGGAGAAATATCTATTCAGGTTTTCCCATTTTTAAATTAGATTGTTGTCTTCCTTTTGTTGAGTTGTATGAGTACTTTATATATTTTGTATATTAACCCCTTATCAGATGTATCATCAGCAAATATGTTCTCCCATACAATGGGTTCCCATACAATGGGTTCGTTTTAATAGTGGTTTCTTTCTCTGTGCAAAAGCTTTTTATTCTTATATAGTCCCATTTGTTTATTTTCTCCTAGCTTCCTTTGCGTTAGGACAGTGGTTGGCAAACTGCAGTTCGAGCTCCACATGTGACTCTCTGGCCCTTGAGTGTGGCTCTTCCAAAAAATACCACATGTGGGCACGCACATATGGTGCGATTGAAACTTCATGGTCCATGCACAGAAGTCAGTTTTTGGCTCTCAAAAGAAATTTCAATCATTGTACTGTTGATATTTGGCTCTGTTGACTAATAAGTTTGCCAACCATTGCCTTAGGAGATGTATCTGTAAATATATTCCTATGTGAGATGTCTGATTTTTTACTGGCTATGTTCTCCTCTAAGATTTTTATGGTTTCGTGCCTTACTTTTAAGTATTTTATCCATCTTGAGTTTATTCCTGTGTATGGTGTAAGTTGGTGGTCTAGTTTCATCTTTTTGCATGTGTCTGTCCAGTTATACCTTCACCATCTGTTGAAGAGACTGTCTTTACTCCTTTGTCAAATAGTAATTGACCATAATTGTACGGGTCAGTTTCTGGGGTCTCTGTTTTTATCCATTGGTCTATATGCCTGTTCTTGTACCTTTCATTATAAACAGGTTGTTTTGGTTATAATGGTTTTGTAGTATAGTTTGGTATCAGGTATAGTGATCCCTCCTATTTTGTTCTTCTTTGTCAAGATTGCTGCAGCTATTTGAGGTCTTTTATGGTTCCACATAAATTTTTGGAATACTTGTTCCAATTACATGAAGAATGCCATTGGTATTTTAATAGGGATTGTGTTGAATCTAGATTGCTTTGGATAGTATAGACATTTTAATGATGTTAATTCTCCCAATCTATGAACATGGCATATGCTTCCATTTGTTTGTATCTTCCTCTACTACTTTTTTCATTTTCCTATAGTTTTCTAAGTGCAGGTCTTCTATCCTCCTTGGTTAAGTTTATTCCTCTGTATCTTATTTTTTTATTGAAATGGTAAATGGGATTGTTTTTTTCAGTTTCTCTTTCTGAAAGTTCATTATTAGTGTTTAAAAATGCCATTGATTTCTGGATGTTGATTTTGTATCCTGCTACCTTGCTGAATTCATTTGTTAAGTCTAGTAGTTTCCTGGTGGAGTCTTTAGGGTTTTCTATGTACAATATTACATCATCTGCTAATAATGACAGTTTTACTTCTTCCTTTTCTATTATATTTGGGTACCTTTTATCTCTTCTTTGTGTCTTATTGCTGTGGCTAGCTTTTCCAGTATTATGTTGAATGAGAGAGGTGAAAGCAAACATCCTCGTCTTGTTCCTATTCTTAAGGGAAACCCTTTTAGTTTTTGCCCATTGAAGTATTACCTTGGTGGTAGGTTTATCATATTTGGCCTTTATTATGTTGAGGTATGATCCCTCTATTCCCATTTTACTGAGAGTTTTTCTCAAAATAGGGTGCTAGATTCTGTCAAATGTTTTTTCTGTATCTATTAATATGATCATGTGGTTTTTATCTTTCAATTTGTTTATGTGATGTATCACATTTATTGATTTGTGGATATTGTACCAACTCTATACCCCTGGAATAAATCCCACTTTATCATGGTGTATAATATTTTTAATATATTGCTGGACCCAATTGCTAATATTTTGTTAAAGATTTTAGTGTCTGTGTTCATCAGGGATATTGTCCTGTAGTTTTCTTTCTTTATAGTGTCTTTATCTGGTTTTGAAATTGGGATAATTCTGGCTTCATAAAAAGAGCTTGGAAGTGTTCCTTCCTCTTGAATTTTTTGGAATAGTTTGAGGAGGGTAGGTATTAGTTCTTCTTTGAATGTTTAGTAAAACTCACTTGTGAAGCTAGAAAGACCAAAACTTTTGTTTACTGGAATTTTCTAAATTACTGCTTCAATTTCATCAGTTGTTATTGGCCTACTTAACCCTTTTGTGACTCTATTTCCTCATGTGTAAAATAGGGATAATAATATATTTTGTGAGCAACAAATGTAAGTTGTTAATTAATCACACTGGCTCTGATAGTCCTCTTTGTTCTCCTTTTTACTGTTAAAATGTTCCCCTAGGTTAGTGCAGCTATATATGTATGCACATACATATTTCATAAGGAAATGGCTTTATAGAAAAATTATAAGCAAAGAAATGAAAATAATTAGGTGAAGGGATAAAGAAGAAAACAGTGGTACGAAAAGAAACAGTGGCTTCAGAAATTAGACAGCCAAGCTGTTAGCATTTTCTTACGACTCACAGGTTAAGGTTGCACAAGCAAAGCCAGCTTCAATATTGGAACCCATGTATTATACTTTCTCTACTCCAAGTGTCTTTACACAGGAATGTGGTGACAAGAGTACAGACAGTATATGAAATTTTAATAAATAGTAATGGGGTTCAAAGGAAGAGCAATTATTTCAAAAGAAGGAAGAATAAAGGAAGCCTTGGAGCTGTTCCTGCTTCTACCGATTAGTGTTTGACTTCACTGAGAGAAAAGAAAGGAATGAGAGGGAAGAGAGAGCCCAAATCTCAGTAGGAAAGCAGGCAGTGCCCTGAACCACAGGACAATTTGTTCTCAGAACTAGAACCAAAGCATAGTCAGTGAAGGATTATGTTGTGGGAACCCTGATGATACACACACTCAAGATGAAGGAAAGAGAGCTCCCCTCCCCCAGTTTTGTGGGTACCAAAATTGAAAACAGAATGATGTAATTCTTAGAAATGGAACAATTTAGGATTCAGTGCTATATTAATTGAACCCCTGCTTATGTGCCAGGCACTGAAAACATGGCATGTGCCCTTGCAGAGCTATGTACCAGAAGAGAGATAGACTTTCTCAATGAGTGAGCAAAAGAGTAAATACGGGAGAGAGAGGAGAAGGCCAAATTGAGGATGACTCCCTATAGGAAGAGGTAGTTTACATTTAGCTGTGGATAACAGGTGCAAATTAGACTGCTGGTGAGAGAAAATTAACTGGGTAATAAAATTGCTATGTAAGTTAAAAATAAATATTACTTTAGAATATGCATCAAATGGAAATGAAATGCTTGACTGAAGAGTCAAGTAAGATTTAAACTATATTACTTAAACATGCATAAAGTGCTTTTATTCATACTTTATATATTTAAAGATAATAGGGGAAGCCTAAAGTCACCTTAGGAGAGAGTCTGCTATTATCATCATTTTACAAATGAGAAATCTAGGGGACAAAGAGGTTAACTGCCTTGCTTAAGGTTACACAAACAAAGCCAACTTCAATATTGGAACCCGTTTCTCTGGATTTCTGGCCTACAATGCTGTCAGCCCATTCAGCATTTTCCCCAAGTGTAAACTCTGGAACACTAGTTCCGCAAAATATTAGTAAGTTCCTATCTAGAATAATAAAAGCATAATATGCTAATTAGACCGGATGACCTTCCGGATGAAGCCCAGTTCCCAGGTGCCAGAGGGAAGCCAGTACTGGCAGCCAGGTAAAGGAAGGCCCACTCTTGCACGAATTTTGTGCATCAGGCCTCTAGTTTTATGATAAAATAAGCCTTATACATGATGAGCAAACAGAGTTTTACACTGTGAGACTTCTCAGAGCCTTAACAATCATCATGTACAATGTGAATTTCCAAGTGGGGTAAATAGAATGTAGCTTTCTGTAAACTTATTGGGTCACAGAACCCCCTTTTCATGGTCTGTCTCTTGGACTTAGAGTAATATGAAATACTCTGGAAAATGCTGCAATAATTTGCACTGAAGTGAGCAAGAAGCTCTTCAGGTATTTAACCTGGGTAGAAATATATAAATTTGAGGTAGAAAAATTGTCAGGATAACTCTTGGAAAAATTTTCCATTAAGAGGGAAAGAGCTGGTAGCCCTTAACTGGGTCACAATACCTCCATAAATATCCAGGCAACACTAAATCTAGATAAGTATGCACATGTATATTTTATTATGGAGAATTCAGATACAAATAATGTCTAGAGATAGCATTTGGTGTTAATTGTGCCAAAGAAGAGCCTACCTATTGCATATGAAGAGGACTGAGAAAAAAAAGAGATGCAAATTTAAAAGAAAGTATCACCAGAGACAACAGAAGATGCTATGGCCCAATAAATTTAGAAGCAAATTGTTTGAGACCTCCCAAGGGAATTAATGCAGTAACAGCAAATTCACTTATGTATTATTTTTTATGTATTATTTTCCCACATTTGCATGAAAACTTCTAAAGGGAAAAGAATTTTGTCATTTTTTACCCCTCACTGATCTACCTCAAGATTCTAGAATAGTGACTGCCACACAGCTGTAGATCAATGAACAATCCTCTCTAATAAAAGAGAAACATGCAAATTGATTGTACCTTTGCTACACCCACAAGCCATGCCCACCAGCCAATCAGGGTGAGTATGCAAATTAACCCAACCAAGATGTCGGTTAATTTGCATATCCAGGCCAGAGCAAAGACTGAAGAGAGTGCAGAAAGAACCCAAGCACTGAAGAAGGGAGCAAAGTTGCGGAGAAGCAAGCAAGCAAGCGGGGCAGCGGAGGAGGAAGATATATGTTTATGTTCTCTCAAAAATAGCAGTCATTTTACCCAACACATTTTTTCACTTTGCATAAAATTACCAGAATTTTTAGCCACCATCATTTCCTAAATATAATCTGCTTATCTAAACTGACCCAAAATATACAAATACCATATTTTGCCCTCCGCCCCCACCTTGCAAGTTGATTTTTATTCTTTGGAAAGTAGATGAGATATAAATTGCAAATAACACAAAATATGAAGTATTCCATTGTTCCTTACACAAATATGTATTGATCATTAAGGCATAGCACTGGGCACAATGAGGGAATACAATTGACTATGACATGACACCTGCTCCTCAATGAGTTCATGGTCAGTCAGAGATACACAAAATAAATGACTGCAGTGCAAGGCCCCAGCAAAAAGCATCTTAAGGAAAGTATAAGCCTGATGTGTTTTCTGTAGAGAACTAGATTCTCTGACGGGGTGATGGGGGTTTAAGCCCAGGTAGAGGGCCCTTATTTTTAACCATGTCTCTCTGCTATGCTCACTGAGGTTGGAGTGATTTTAGCATTGGTAAACATTACAAGGCAGAAAGTTTTCATTTCAGATATTTTAATGTAAACTGTCCAAATGCTTTGACTTCTGTGGAATTAAGGACTCTACCAGCCCTGTGAGCATTCTCTGCACACAGGTCTGGTCTTCAGGATTATATCCAGGTCAGTGTTTTAAAGATTGAATATGACTTGATTTACATGTAAATAAGGAGCACACATTCTCTCCTACTTACCACCTATATAACTTTGAGCAAATTACTTAGCTTCTCTGTACATCATCTGTAAAATAGAGTTAATAAGAATATCTATACATAGTACTAGATGCTGAGGGTACAAAGATTATTAAAAGCAAGGAGAAAACCAAGAGTAGTTAATTAGATAAAATGTAGTAAAATTCAGGTGAAACTATTACAAACTGTACATAACAGTCTAGTCCATAGACTGTATATAGTGTTCATAGTGAACACAGTACGTAGCTATATAGATCCATTGTTCTTATTAGAGAGAAGGATTAGTCCAAGACACTCTGGTGCAGTCTTTCCATTAAGTCTTTAAGACTATAATTCAAAAACCATGATATAGCAACAGAGCTTCAGTGATTATTTGCATTTTAAAAAGGTAACTGAGAAGATGAAAACTGGCAGTGCTACTGAAGTTGAGCACTTCAGCAGTTCTTTTTTTAAAATATATTTTATTGATTTTTTACAGAAAGAATGAGAGAGGGATAGAGAGTCAGAAACATTGATGAGAGAGAACATCGATCAGCTGCCTCCCACAAACCCCCTACTGGGGATGTCCCCGCAACCAAGGCACATACCCTTGACCGGAATCGAACCTGGAACCCCTGAGTCCAAGGCCAACACTCTATCCACTGAGCCAAACCGGTTTCGACACTTCAGCAGTTCTTAGCAATTCTCCCTTATCACTACATATCCAATGGAAATGTTCATATGTTCTCCAAAAGACATTTGTAAGAATATTCATAATGGCACTATTCATAATTGGTAAAAACTGGAAACTACCCAAATACTTATCTATGTACACTATAATGTATTCACTCGACACTAGACAGCAGTTATAATGAACAAAACCACACTGTATGCAACAGCACGGGCGAATTTTACAGACACAATGCTGCATGAAGAAGCCAGGAACAAAATGTACACCCTCTGTGACTGCATCTCAACAAAGTTCACAACAGCAAAGCCAATCTGTGATGCAGAAGTCAGGTTAGTGCTGCCTTCCAGGGTACAGTTATTAGAAGGCATTGCAAGTGTAGCTCCTGGGGTTTTGGTGATGTCTGTTTCTTGCTCTGAGCACTAGTCAGGTGGGCATAGCAGATGGTAAAAATGGGTCAACCCATATACTTAAGACATATACTTTTCTTAATGTATGTTATTTTTCAATAAAACACTACCCACAAAATGTTACAGTTCTCTTCATTGACCCCCTCCCCCGCCCCACATACATACACACATACATACAACATATGTTTTTTAGCTTTCTGTGTCACTCAAACCTGGACCAGAACTCCGACAACCAACCCAATGTAAGTGTTAACAATGTTTCCTTCTGTAAGCATAATGCCAGTAGAAAGTATTGCTGCAAACCACTCTTAGAATCACTGTTTTCTTTGATTATGATTAGCTCATTGGTGCCACATGTTCTATGAGGCATTAAGACCACATTTTAAAAATGGCAAAATAATGAAAGAGGCATTTGGTGGTAAAGCAACTAAACAGATCGTCCTTATTTTCCAAAAACAATCTGCAGCCACCCACCAAATTCTATTTTGAAATACCATCAACACTTGGGGGTAAAAACTACCAACTGACAACAATTATTTATAAAAAGGCCTTGTATAGGGTATTAAAGATGTCAGAGTGTTTTATCTTCTCACCTGAAACCTGTCTCAGACAGAAATAAAAATGGCTGCAGAGTCAACACAGCGCTTTCATGGTAATGCTGCATTTGAGGGCACCTGGGCCAAGGTTATGTGCTAAGTCAGTGAAAATGTATAATTCATGGGGTAACTGGGAAAGCCACTGGACAGGAAGATGGATGACTGAACATTTTCTGTACCACCATTTCTATGCTAACGATCAGGTAAACACCTCGGAGAAAAACAGAAGCCAGAGTTGTTCCAGCCATTCTCGGACCACCTCTCGCTCAGGCTGAGTAGCCGCTAGCCTGCCGAGGGCTCCTCCAGGAGAGGGACCAGATGCAGAGCCCCTGGGAAGGCACATCCTCCCTCCCACCCCTTAGAGCCTAGTAAATAGCTCATTAGTCAGAGGCACCTGCTATGGAGACACTAGTGTGGGGCAGAGCCAGGACTCAAAGCAAGTTTGCTGATCCCAAGGCCCGACCTTGTAACTATTACACACTGCTGCTTTCTAAGTTATTTCATTTTTTCACTGTATACTTAGTTTTATCAAAAAAAAGTTAATGTTGACACTATTGCAGACAGCCCCATTTACCTTCACTTTGCCCATCTCCACCTACCCCGTCTCCCCCTCCCTTGGTCTTCACCACACTATTGTCTTTATCTATGGGTTGTGCATATATGTTATGCTAATCTGTCCTCCTTCTTTATCCAGTCACCTCCACCCCCTCCACTTTGGCGCCTACCAGTCTGTTCCATGAGTCCATGCTCTGGTTCCATTTTGTTCATCAGTTTATTTTGTTCATTAGATTCCACATATTAAGAGATCATATGGTATTTCTCTTTCTCTGACTGGCTTATTTTGCTGAGCATAATACTTGAAGCACCTTTTTGTGCTCTTTCTAGAAAGAGGAATAAGAAGGGGCAAGGCCAAAGAATTCATTATGATTCACACCCACACCTTCAGATCCCAGGTTTCCACCAGCCATCCGATGGGGGGTGGGGGTGGGGGGTGGCTCAGGTGGCACAGATCTCTGTGGAATCCCTGAATTCTCTGAGGATACTGCGCTCCATCACACTGCTTTCCAATCTATTCCATTTAGGTATACCTCTGTGCACACACGCACACTCATTATGACAAAAAGAATTTTAAAGACAGCAAAGGTCAGAGATGCAAGTCTTCATGTTCACTCTCATTTTGACTGATTCCCACAGGAAGCCCAGGCAGCTCTTCAAAATTAACCTCTTATCTTTGGTTCTTAGTTCCCATCTGTAGCTAATGTGTATCTTGTTTGGCTTATCTTATTTATTCTTTAAGAACTATGTCAATATTCTTCCATCATATTTTATTAAATAGCCATGACTGGATGGTATAATGATACACAAAAGCTAAAGAAAAGGCTTGGTTAGATACTATGAAACATAATACCTGTTAAGAATTTAGCTCACTTACCTAGTTGTCATACATTTTGTTTTTAAATACTATCCTTATGGATTAGATTTGTTTTATGTATTTTTTATTTATATTCCCTTATGAATAAATATACTGCATACCTTTCATACACATCTATATATGTGATTCAAAGTAATTTTCAAAGATATGCATCAGTACGTTTGGAATTAAAGCACTTTATACACAAAATGAAAAGAATTATTGCATAAATCAGAGTTAGCATCTTGCCTATATAAAACAAAGTATATAGCCACTGTATCTCTGGGGTATTTTCCTTTATCAATATATTTATTTCAGAGAGCAAGGGAGAGGGAGAGAGAGATAGAAACATCAATGATGAGAGAGACTCATTGGCTGCCTCCTGCACGCCCCACGCTGGGGATCAAGCCTGCCACCTGGGCACGGGCCCTGACCTGACCTGAAATCGAGCCATGACCTCCTGGTTCATAGATCAATGCTCACCCACTGAGCCATGCTATCTGGACCCTTTCCTTCTTAAAAAATGAAGTCCATTATCTACTTGTTGAGTAAATAACAATGAATTTTTCTAAAAACAAATTTGCTAGGTAATGGTAAATTTATTGTGTTCTGGGCTTCAGCCCACCAACTATTCTAGAGAGATTAAATTTAAAAACAATTACATGAAATGCAACGTAAATTATTTAAATAAACATATTTATGTTTAAGTATCTGGATAATAAATATAGCCCCACATTTGAGATTTACCATAATTGTGCAAAACCAAGATTGATGACAAGGAAACCTATAGCACAGCCAGTCAATAATTTATTATACTGGCTGGGGAACATAAAAAGGGGGGTCTGCAAAATTCCATATTGTCCAAGTTTATCAATATTTAATTTCCTAAAATACTGCTCCAGAATCTCAGACAAACCTCAGACAAAATATTTCCTTAATACTTGTTTCCTCCCACATTTTAATGTTTCTAAAATTGGAATTATTTTACACTGAATTTTTACATTTTATGGTATTTCTCCACTAAAAAAAAAAAAGAGCTATACTAAATTGATATTAGATATGACAAGAAGTAGAAATTCAGAATCACAGAAATAAAGCAAATCTAGTACTACTCATCAAGGGGAACTTTAATTTAAGTACTTTTTAATTTGCCATTTCTTCCAGTAGTACTTACTAAGGTTACTATTCACCCTAGCCACAGTCTCTTAAAACAAATAAATGGCATAACCTTGGAACCAATAAATTTTAAACACATTTTTCCTATATTCACAACTAATGCCAAGTTATCTTATCACTTACCAATGTGAAGAGCCAGAGAGTAAATTAGAGAGTAGAAAGCTAGATAAAGGGAACACATTGTTATCCCAAGACCTGGCCAAATTACATGCAGCACTTTCTGAAACCATTCATACAAAAGCCCCGGCTAAAGGTGTCCTCTGCCAGCCTGGAACTTATTTTGGGATTAAGAACTTTCAGGCCATTCTCGAGAGGAGGTAAGATGGCGGAAGAATAGATGGGCGGATTCTGAGCCCTCTCCCGAAGCAGAAAGAGAGAGCAACTGAGGGTCTTGTGCTGTGAGTGTTTATCGGCAAGCTGGGAGACAGTGAACACCAGAAGAAACTGCTGGGGGGCTGCTGACAGAGGTGCCCCTCACAGGGAAGCACCCAGGAGGGCTGTGTCCCTGCCAAAAGCTACCTACGGGCTTGGACGGGGAAACCTCGCCATTTTGAGAGGAAGATAGGATCGTGTCAGAGGCCTGAATATCCACAGCTGCAGCGAACACCAAGCATCTGTGACCCCCAGAACGCGAATCCCAGGCGGCGCGAACACCTGCCCTCACAGGATTGCCCCACTGCTCAGCGAAAAGGTCAGATTTCGCGGGGAGAGGGTGGAGAGCGCTAGCGGTGAAGACAAAAGCCTGCGCGCACAGAGCACAGCACGCTCACGGAAGCTGGAGGACAAGGGCGGTGATTACAAGTAGAAGCCCCCGCTGTTGAGCTGTTGTCACCCTTGAAAGTGGACGGGGCTCCTGGCAGGGGAGATATCTAAAGAGCAACACATTTGGATCCGGCTCGGAGGGATATCGGAGAGTTGCAGGAGATTCCAGTTGCTTGGACCTGCCCCCTCCCCCCCTCCTTGTTCCAGCTTCAAAGAGGACAAAAAAAAAAAAAAAAAAGCTGGAGAGGCTCTAGTCTAGAGTCTGGAAGTCAACCTAGAAACACTGCCCCCAGAGGCTAATTCACAAATTCTCTAGTGTAATAAAAACAAAGCAAAACCTGCCTAAAAATCAGGACTGGATCATAACAATAGAGGAAGCAAATGACCTTCATTACTGCAAATTTTAATTAAATTTTTTAAATTTTATTATTATTTTTTTAAATTTTTAAATTTTTGTTTTCATTATTTGCAATGTTTACTCAAGAAACTTTTTTTTTCTTTTTCCTCACTTGATTTTATCTTGATAATTATTCCATTGTATATGTAATCAACATTATTACTACTACTAATTTACCTTTTTCATCTTATTTTCTTTTGTTTATTTTTCTTATTTTTATTTCATTTGATTATATATATATGTATATATATATATTTTTTTTTTTTTAATTTCAGGATTACTGTTCTACAGTCTTTATCTATCCTTCTTTCTCCAACGCTTTATTCTATCTCAACCCTACTTTTATGCCTTCACCCTCTTTCCAATCTTTTCCTTTGATACCCTGTTTATCTTAACCCTTTCCTGCTCTAGATTTCCCCCATTCCTTCTGTCTACCCCCTCCTAAAATTTCACCTTACTTGTATATATCTAATTTCCAACTACCTGCTCCAAACCCATTCACACCTCCCTCGCAGTTGTCCTAAAAACAAAACAAAACAAAAAAAACCAAAACAGTCTTTCTCTCTAACTCTTTGAAGTTGTATGTTGAATGTTAACTCTACTGAAGTTGTATGCTTTTCTTTTATAAGATTGATTTGCCTATGCTTTTTGTTTGATTGTATGTTTTTGTTAGCTGGGTTCTAGTCACCCTTATTGGTGGTTATTAATATCGTAAACACATTTCTATTCAGTGCCTTGTGTGTTGTACCTGGTTGTGTTGTATTTTGTGCCTTTAAATCAAAGCAGGAGAGAGAGAACTACACAACCAGACATCCTAGATCACGGGGAGACCAAAAAACAGCCCACATATGAAAGAAAAGCAGGCTTCACCAGAAAAGGAAGTAAATGATATAGAGGTAAGCAACCTACCAGAGCAAGAATTCAGAGTAACGATCTTAAGATGGCTAAAAAGAATGAAAGACAAATTTGACAATATGAGTAAGACCCAAGAGGAAATGAAAAAAACCCAAGAGTAAATGAAGATGACTCAAGATGAAATGAAAAATGACATCGCTACTATGAAGAACTCAACAGAAAGCATCAAGAGCAGATTAGAAGAAGCAGAGGATCGCATCAGTGAGCTAGAAGACAAGATGGAAAAAAATACCCAATTAGAGAGCTTCTAGAAAAAAAAATTAAAAAGCAGGAGGAGAGCCTACGGGAGCTTTGGGACAATGCAAAACAAAACAATATTTGAATAATAGGGGTTCCGGAAGGAAAGAAAACCGAGGTAAATATGGAAAACGTATTTCAAGAAATAATGACAGAAAATTTTCCTGAGACAGAGAAGAAAAAACCCACACAAATCCAAAATGCTCACAGAGTCCCAAGCAAAGTGGATCCCAGAAGACCGACGCCAAGACATATTATAATTAAATTGGCAAACACCAATGACAAAGTTAGAATCTTAAAAGCAGCCAGAGAGAGACAGAAAGTTACATATAAAGGAACCCCCATCAGACTAACAACTGATTTCTCAACAGAAACTTATCAGGCCAGAAGGGAATGGGATGAAATATACAAAGTCATGCAAAGAAAGGGTCTGAATCCAAGAATACTGTACCCAGCAAGACTATCAATCAAAATTGAAGGGGAAATCAGGAGCTTCACAGACAAAAAAAGACTAAAGGAATTTATCTCCACCAAACCAGCAATGCAAGAAATGCTAAAGGGTCTACTGTAAAAACAAAGAAATAGGAAGCGAAGAAGGAACACAGGGGTATAGAATAAAAATGGCATCAAATGAGTACCTATCATTAATAACATTAAATGTAAATGATTTAAATGCTCCAATCAAAAGACATAGGGTAACAGATTGGATAAGAAAACAAGACCCATACATCTGTTGTCTACAAGAAACCCACCTCAGAAAAAGAGATGCACACAGACTGAGGGTAAAGGGATGGAAAAAGGTTTTCCAGGCAAATGGAAATGAAAAGAAAGCTGGGATAGCAATACTTATATCTGACAAATTAGATCTCAGAGTGAAGGACATAACAAGAGACAATGAAGGCCACTTCATAATACTAAAGGGAGCAATCAAACAAGAAGAAATAACCCTGGTAAATATATATGCACCCAATACGGGAGCACCCAAATACATAAAAAAACTGCTGGAGGACATTAAGGGAGAGATTAACAGCAATACAATCATAGTAGGAGATTTTAATACCCCACTGTCACCCTTCGACAAATCATCTAAACAAAAAATCAGCAAAGAAATATCAATCCTAAATGACTCACTAGACCAGATGGAATTAATTGACATCTTCAGAACATTCCACCCCAAAGCCACAGAATATACATTCTTCTCAAATGCACATGGGACATTCTCAAAGATAGACCACATTTTGGGACATAGGCAAAGTCTTTTCAAATTCAAGAAGATAGAAATCATATCAAGCATCTTCTCAGATCATAATGGCATAAAACTGGAAATTAACTACAATAAAAATAATCCAAAAAATCAAACACATGGAGACTAAACAGCATGCTATTAAACAAGGACTGGGTTACCAGAGAAATCAAGGAAGAAATTAAAATCATCCTGGAAACAAATGACAATGAAAACACAACAATCCAAAATCTATGGGACACAGCAAAAGCAGTTTTGAGAGGGAAGTTCATATCCTTACAAGCCTAATGCAAAAAACTAGAAAAAAGTGTAACAAATGATCTAACTCTACAACTCAAAGAGTTAGAAAAAGAGCAACAAGAAAAGCCCAGTGTAAGTAGAAGGAAGAAAATAACAAAAATCAGAGCACAGATAAATGACATAGAGACCAAAGAAACAATACATAAGATCAACAAAACCAAGAGCTGGTTCTTTGAAAGGTTAAACAAGATAGATGGACCTCTAGCCAGACTAACCAAGAAACAAAGAGAGAGGACCCAAATAAACAAAATCAGAAATGAAAGAGGTGAAATAACAACAGACCCCACCGAAATACAACGGATTGTTACAAAATACTATGAACAACTCTACTCCAACAAACTGAACAACCTGGAGGAAATGGTCATATTCCTAGAAAAATATAATCTTCCAAAACTCAATCAGGAAGAATCTAAAAATCTCAATAAACCAGTGACTTGGGAAGAAATTGAAACAGTCATCAAAAAGCTTCCAGCAAACAAAAGCCCAGGGCCAGATGGCTTCACAGGAGAGTTTTACCAAACATTCAAGGAAGAACTAAAACCTATCCTCCTCAGACTATTCCAGAAAATTCAAGAGGAAGGAACACTTCCAAACTCCTTCTATGAAGCCAGCATCACCCTAATACCAAAACCAGATAAAGACAACTCAATGAAAGAGAATTACAGGCCAATATCCCTCATGAACATAGATGCCAAAATCCTCAACAAAATTCTAGCAAATCGACTCCAGAAGAACATCACAAAGATCATACACCACGACCAAGTAGGATTTATTCCAGGAATGCAAGGATGGTACAATATCCGCAAATCAATAAACATGATACATCACATAAACAAATTGAAAGATAAAAATCATATAGTCATATCAATTGATGCAGAAAAAGCATTCGATAAAATCCAACACCCTTTTCTGATAAAAACTCTTAACAAGGTGGGAGTACAAGGATCATACCTCAACATAATAAAAGCTATATATGATAAACCCACAGCCAACATTATACTCAATGGGCAAAAACTAAAACCATTCCCTCTAAGAACAGGAACAAGACAGGGATGCCCACTCTCGCCACTCCTGTTTGACATAGTACTGGAAGTACTAGCCATTGCAATTAGACAAGAGGAGGAAATAAAAGGCATCCAAATTGGAAAAGAAGAAGTAAAGTTATCCTTATTTGCAGATGACATGATATTGTACATAAAAAACCCAAAAGACTCCATTAAAAAACTAATTGACTTAATAAATGAATTTGGCAATGTAGCAGGATACAAAATTAATGCCAAGAAATCCATGGCTTTTCTATACACCAACAGAGAAACTGCAGAAACAGAGACTAAAAAAGCAATTCCATTTACCATCGCACCAAAAAAATTAAGATACCTCGGAATAAATTTAACTAAGGAAGTAATGGACCTATATGCGGAAAACTACACGACACTGAAAAAAGAGACAGAGGAAGATGTAAGGAGATGGAAGAACATATGTTCATGGATTGGTAGGATCAACATCATCAAAATGTCCATACTTCCTAAAGCAATCTATAGGTTCAATGCACTCCCCATTAAAATACCAACGACATATTTCACCGACCTAGAAAGAACTCTCCAAAAGTTCATTCGGAACAATAAAAGACCCCGAATAGCCACAGCAATCCTGAGAAAGAAGAGTAAAGTAGGAGGGATCTCAATACCAGACTTCAAACTATATTACAAAGCCACTGTTCTCAAAACAGCCTGGTACTGGCATAAGAACAGACATATAGATCAATGGAATCGAATCGAGAACCCAGATATCAACCCAAATCACTATGCTCAATTAATATTTGACAAAGGAGGCACGAATATACAATGGAGTCAAGACAGTTTCTTCAATAAATGGTGTTGGGAAAATTGGACAGACACATGCAAAAGAATGAAACTAGATCACCAACTTACACCATTCACAAAAATAAACTCAAAATGGATACAGGACTTAAACATCAGACGGGAAACCATAAAAATACTAGAAGCATCCACAGGCAGCAAAATCTCAGACGTATGCCAAAAGAACTTCTTCACTGATACTACCCCTAGGGCAATGGAAGCTAAAGAGAAAATAAACAAATGGGACTACATCAAAATAAAAAGCTTTTTTACAGCAAAAGAAACCATCAACAAAACAACAAGAAAGCCCACAGTGTGGGAGAACATATTTGCAAATGATACCACTGATAAAGGTTTAATCTCCAACATCTACAAACAGCTTATACAACTAAATAAAAGGAAGATAAATAATCCAATTAAAAAATGGGCAATGGACCTAAATAGAACATTTTCAAAAGAAGACAGAAGGAAGGCCAAAAGGCACATGAAAACATGCTCAAAGTCACTAATTGTCCGAGAGATGCAAATCAAAACAACAATGCGGTACCATCTCACACCTGTCAGAATGGCCAACATCAACAAATCAACAAATGACAAGTGTTGGCGAGGTTGCGGAGAAAAAGGAACCCTCGTGCACTGCTGGTGGGAATGCAGACTGGTGCAACCACTGTGGAGAACAGTGTGGAGTTTCCTCAAAAAACTGAAAATGGAACTCCCATTTGACCCAGTAATCCCACTTCTAGGAATATATCCCAAGAAACTAGAAACACCAATCAGAAAGGATATATGCACCCCTATGTTCATAGCAGCACAATCTACAATAGCCAGAATTTGGAAACAGCCTAAGTGCCCGTCAGCAGATGATTGGATCCAAAAACTATGGTACATCTACACAATGGAATACTATGCTGCCATAAAAAAGAAGGAATTCTCATCATTTGCAGCAACCTGGATGGAATTGGAGAACATCATGCTGAGTGAAATAAGCCAATCAATGAAAGAGAAACACCACATGACCTCACTCATTTGTGGATAATAAAGAGCATTATAAACTGATGAACCAAAAGATAGATATAGAGACAGTATATCAACAAGTAGACTGTCAAATTACAGCGGGGAGGGGAGGAAGATCTGGGGGAGATAATAGATCAACCGAAGGACTTTTATACATGCATATAAGTACAACCAATGGACACAAAACTCTGGGGAGGGAGGGGATGTTTGGGAGGGAGGGAGAGGGGCAAAAAAAATTAATAAAATATATTAAAAAATAAATAAATAAAAATAAATTAAAAAAAAAAAAAGAACTTTCAGGCCATGTAACATAATTTGCCCAAGAAATCTTTTTTTTTTTTAATTTAAAAAAAGGTTAATTATCTATTGTGATTTTACTGGCACATTTAAAGGGAAGACATTATCAATAGCCAATTCATTTATATATTCATTCATCTTTTCAAAAAAACAGAATCAGCACGTTTTTAAGTATGCCAAATTCCATTTAAAATCTCTACCATATCAAGATTTCTGCCTTTACTCCTGATTATTTTGAAGAACTTGTCTATATGATTGCTACACAATCTCCCATCATTTCTCACTCATCCTCAAGTAAGCCATCCGGTTCAAAGGGTTGTACAGATTTTCAGACCGCCTAAAGTTGATTGTTGAAAAAGACTATCAATCCAATTTATCAGGCTTCTTATTACCTCAAATATCACTGCATGTATTCTTTGCTCCAAAAGAAGAGTTTATTCTGCTGAATTACTGAGAAAAATTCTCAATATTTGCCTCAACTGCCTCTATTCAGATTTGTGTGAAATATGTTCAGACTATATAGATATATAGTCTGTTGCTGCTCTGACCCTACAGAACCTGACGAAGAAAGTGTGTGTGTGTGGGGGGGGGGGGGGGGACGTGAAGGAGGAGGAGTTCCAGCCATTGCAAATAGAGAATGTGAAGCCCCAAAGCTCACATAGTCTCCTACAGCCAACTAGAACCACATCACTATAAAGGCACCTAATCTACTATCGATTTGTAAACTACATGCTATGACATCTCACCACAACCACCCAATCCACCGGCTAGAGTGGCACCCTATGATTTTAACCCACTTGGTGTAATGCCGAGATTGCCTTACAAAGAGATACAGCTCAGCTCATCATCAATTCAGAGATGGTGTTAGAGAAACAGGGAGAGATGCTTATACTTCATGTTAATGTTTTTTGTTCCTTCTTTAAAGCTCTTTCCTCAGTTTTATGTCTGAATTAGTTTATGGTGAAGTTAGATAAAGTATTGTTTAGAACAAAATAATTTTATATCAAAATTATTTTCAATAAAATACATAAAAATATATTTTATTGTTAACATGGCATCTTTTCTTGTGTGACCAAAATAATCCAACAAGCAACCAATTGAAACAGAAGACAAACTGAGTCCAGGAGAGTAATTCTTTCTAGAAGGAAGTGCATGGAGATAAAGCATGCAGGAGGAATCCGGGCCGGTCAAGGACAAACATAAGCCTTCTCTTAGTTCTTTCTTCCTCTCCCACACCTGCTCTTGTTTCTCCCTTTTCTCTTTCTTAATCTCACTCTGTCAGCTACTCAGAACCAGTATATTCATTTACCTCAATGACAGGATTAATGCCTTTCCTTGGAAATAACGGTTACTAAATATTCAAGAACTTAATTTGGTTCTGTATGAAAAAAAAAAAACTTAATTCAGAAAGATATGGTAGAAAGAAAAAGAGGCTTCCATTTGTCCCTAAATGTTAACACACTATCACTGGTGATATCTCTGAATTAGTGTGGTACCTACACGTAATGAAAATCCTTACTTCTGCCTCCTAAGCAAATCTCCTCTCCCAGTAAAACCAACAGCCTATTCATGGAATGCTAAGTGTATGTTACAGATAGGTTAATGTCTTGACATTATCTTCTCAGTGATACTAGTTCAGACATTAATGTTTATACAAGAGGATAGGACAGGCAAATTCAACTATCTCTAATGCAAAAAGTAGTAAATATCACAGACGTTATCCTCAGTTTCAAAGCATCAACTAAAAGCTTAATATTTTCTGGATTTTTAATAAATTTTAGTCAAACCCTGACTCTTTATTCTTCTATGATAACATCACTTAATGTACATAACCTTTTTTAGGTCAGTGTCTTCATGTGCATGGTAGCCAAACTTCCCAATTTTAATAATAGTTACTTGTCTTAAAGGACTCAATTTTCATAATAGACAGGCCACTTAGGGCATTCAGCATAAAACAACTGCTCTTGAAGTTAGAAGGGTCACTACAAAGAATCGCAGTGTTGGTCTGTGTCTGATTTGTCATTCCCAGAGTTGGAGTGACAAAACTTATGTGATCACACTTAGACTCCAAAGAAGGCCAGCGTGCTTTGGGGGCACACCAACTTGGTTTCACCACCATGAGCTTGGAACTCTGACAGCCCAGTGTCAGGCTTCTTGGAGGGATAGTGGTACAATGTGGAGCTCCGAGTCTAGTTAAACAAAAGTTAAATAGATTTTTAATTTAAAAAGATAAGGGGGAGAGATCAACCAAAGGACTTGTATGCATGCAAATAAGCATAACCAACGGACACAGACACCAGGGGGGTGAGGCCATGAACGCGAGTGGGGTGGGAAGAGAGTGAGGGATAAGGACACATATGTAATACCTTAATCAATAAAGGGGGAAAAATACATATATATTCCAAGAACCCTAATAATTGGAATCATATTTGAAAATAGTAAGACTTCTTACCATTCAGAGATGCTGTCCAATGAGTGTGAAATAAAACACCAGACTTATCCTACTGAAATCTGAGAGGCGAAGAGCTTGTTTTAATCATTAGTATGTCTGTGTTGGCTTTACAGATAAAGATAAACTCACTGGCATTTTAGAAAATTAGTTGTGTCTAATCCCTAGTGTCCTAGTGGACATTTCCTTTATTAATAGAACAGGATCCACAGGGCTGTGGGAGACCTCTCACTGGGTTTGCTATACCTGCTGTGCATCCTACAAAGTGGAGTGCTCTCATGAAGGACACTGGGCTACTCTGAAGGAAAAAATATTCCTTTGGGGTCCTTGCTAACTTTCTCTCAACTATCGAAGTTTCTGGAGCATTTGCAGATTTGTTTACAAAAGTCTCTTAAGATATAGGTGAAAAGGAGATGTTGAAACATTGAATTCTAAAATGCATTTTAAAAACTCTTTCTAACATTTTGTTAATGTACAAGCATGTCAAACTCACGGCCGGTGAGGTATCTGGCCCACCAGCCGCGAGTTAGTCATGCATGATGTGCAACTTTTAAAAGCAAAAGCATAAATGATAATTTTGTAAAATATTTAACCTCCCCCTACTAACCACTTCTCAGCATTCTCATGTCATCCAATAACAAGCAAATAAATAAATAGTAATCAGGCCTCCATTTCCTTTCTTTATTCTTCCCTATTACCTAGCTTCCTTTCTTCTTTATTTTATTTTTAAATTTCTCATTTTTGTTCTTTTAAATATTTGAATATTACTTATATTTTACATTTCGGGAACCATTTCATATCGTTTAACATAGAACGCTAATGGGAATGGCTAGCCCTGGTCAGCATTGCTTATTGGCTAGAACGTCAGCCCATGCACCAAGGAGTTGCAGGTTTGATCCCTGACCCCAGGCCAGGCCTATTTGGGAAGCAACCAATCAATGTGTTTCTTTCACATTGATATTTCTCTCTCTCTCTCCCGCCTCCCTCTCTCCCTTTAACTCTATCTAAAAAATGTTTTTAAAAAGTATCCTCAGATGATAAACATATAAAGTGATGGTCAACATTGTGGATCAGAAGATGGGAAAGTAAAATAACAATGAGATAACGTTTTCTCTTTTTCAGATTAAAAGCATAGTATAAATTGATAGAATCTAATTTAGAGAAATTGGCACTCTAGCACATGGATAATGGTGCACTTTCTTTTAAGGATGGCAGTTTCTGTCTGAATTAAAAATGTGCATACATTTTGATCCAGCAACTCCACTTTCTAAAATTTATCCTATAGAAACACTTGTACAACTATGTAATACTATCCATTCTAATAATCATATATGGAAATTGTGGTATAGCTATACTAATGTGCACCTTAAAATAATAAAATAAATCTATATTACAGATATTTTAAAATTCCCATAATTTGTTTAAAATGAAAAGATTAAACAACAGAATATTCATAGTATAATATTCCTTTAATTTATAAATATATACATGCATGTGTATTTTCAGATTCATGTATTTAGTTGTCTACTTTAAAAAAAAATCTCTATTTAAGCATAATATCTCAAATTTAATCTCCAAAGTTGTACTAATCTTTCCCTCAGCACTGCCCCCTATCTTACTTCCATCCACTCATCTGCTCATTAAATCAAGGACATCTTCCTCTTTCATATTCCCCACCTCCAATTCTATCCTAAACATGTTTCACATCTGTCTGCTCCTCACTATCTCCATTGCTATTATCTCGTTTAAGTCTCCATTTCACCTGATTTTTATGATACCCTCCATCTTATTTATTTTCTTTTATTATCACAACTTTCTAATCCATGTTTACCCCTTTTAAAACACAATTTGGATCATGTTTCTCTATGCCTAAAACCCTCCATGGTGTCACTTTACACATAGAGAAAAATTTACTCTCCCCTTCTTAGACTATACCACTGCATCATCTCAATACTGACTACTTCTCCAGCCCAGGCACTATTACTATAACAGCAATAATAATATTGTCAAATTTTCTTATCTAGGTTTCAAAAGAACTGTTTAAGAGATATTACCATTAGTAACTACTCTGAATATAGCAATGGGTTTATCCCAGGATCAACTGTTTCAAAATTACCCCTTACCAGGACCTGTGCAATAGTCTCCTTACTGGTTTCCCTAAGAGTCTTGCTCCTGTCCAATCTATTCTCCACATAGCATCAAGACATTTAATATATTCATAACATTCCTTTATTTAAAAGCCTTCAGTGGTGTAGATTGACCTGATCTGGCCCCTATCTATTAATAGTTCTCCAACCTTATGTCATAACCTTGTCCCTTTGATTACTGTACTTGAGCCAGCAGGCTCTTCTCAGTTGCTCAAATACACAATCTCCTTTTCATCTTAGAGCTTTGTATGTGCCTCTCTGAAACATTTTCCTTCCATACTTTATATGGCTGGCTCCTTTTCCATTTTTGGTCTCAGCTTGAATGTAATTTTTTCAGAGTCCTTCCTTGACCGAGAAGAAACCTACTCCTACGTTTCTATTCCATGCACATACTCATTCCCTATATATCACTGACACAAGTTGAAATTGTTTGTTTACCTGTTTGTCATCTATCTGCCCAATACCGTGGAAATTCTATGCAACACAGCCATCAGAGGCATTGGTAGTGGGAGCTGTGAGTCATACTTGCAAAGTCAGGAAGACCTCTAGGAATATAACATTAAGTCCTACTTAAGGGAATATGTTAGGAAAGGAAATGAGGAAAGTCAAGGGGACAATGGTGAAGCTAGACAAAGGCATGTAAGAGGATATCAAGTTCCAGAAGACTGTATATTTGGGGCCTACGGAGGGAAGTGAGGAAGGAGTCACTGAGATTGGAGAGAGCACTGTGGCTGGGAAGATAGGTGCAACCAGATGATGCAGGACTGAGGAGGCTTTCCTGAGCCTATAAACACTGGGATCCACAGGAAGCTTAAAAGGAGAGTGAAATGCTAGATTTGTGATTTAGATGAACTAAGGGGAGAAGAGACTAGAGGTATCTTCAAAAAGTCAAATTTGTAGCCCCAACTCTATTAATGAAATAAAGATATGGAATAAGTCTAAAACATAAGATGTAGCAAGTATAGTTTTCATCAAAGTTAAATATATAAGAAAAACATATGTAAATGTTAAGTATAAATTTGAATATATTTTAAGAAGGAAACTTTTTTAATGATGTAGTTTTGGGAATATTGATTAATTTTCCATAGAAACCAGTGCCAAGACTGTGCTAGAAAAAGTCAGTCAAGGGAGTTAGCCTATAGGAAGAAGGGAAGAGTTATTTGTCCTAAATAATAATTTAAAAATTGAAGATTATAATCCATGTATCACTTTTATACATTTTACATAGTATGATTACTGTGTTTATAGAAAAATGAAAACATCTCAAAATAGTTATACAGAAACAAACGTTATAAATTGAAAACAATTTAAAAGATTTGGAAAATACATGAAATTTAGTATTTCCCATCTAGAGATTAATACAGTAATCTTGGGGGAAAACTAGTAAATATGAAAAAGGTCACATTTTTTCAGATCGCAGAGTTTAGATCTGACCTGATTTGACCCTAAATTCCACTGATCATTCTGTTACAAAGTAATTAGAAAGACACAATGTACTTGTTCAATTTGTTTGTACTATGTAAAATTGATTTTTTTTCTTTAATACTAAAATTTGGTCCATCTGTTGGGAAAACAGAAAATGTTCTAAATATATACAAAGAGTGGAAATGCTTCATTCCACTAGCTGTATCCTGTGGTATATGCATTTTCATCAGTATGTTTGTCTTGCAGACAAAATGAATATCAGATGGTGGTTTTGAAAAAGGGCAGACCTAACATGAGGTGATTAGTTTCAAAAACAGATTTTTATTCTTGATAAATTATTACCAAATACAATCATCTGTTGATTGAGGATATAAAACAGATTGGTCATACTACAACCCACAGGTTAAATGAAAAACGGAAATAATAAGTTTATTTAACATGGCCTTGCATTAGGTTCCCAGCAGTACAAATCTAAAGCAAATAATTAGATTTCCAATTTAAAGATATACATTTGCTAAACCATACATTTCCTGAGGTCATCTATGTCTCTTTTGGCCAGTTTCATTGTACTGGCAATGTATTTAGGACATTTCAATTAGGACTTTATATTAATACACCTTGTACAATACGCTGATCAAGCCAATGTTATAGTTTGATGCAGGGATAATGCAGAGAGGGCAAAGTTCAGATTCTGATGACTCCTGGTTGAAAATCAGATTCAAATACACTGTCACATGGACTTATAGAAAACGAATGCCTTAAAAATAAATCCAGGCGTGGGTAGGTGGGGAGAATTTACTGAGACAACTGGTACAACAAACAAATCAAAACATTATATACCGAGTAAATGGGGAAACAAATACCAAACACTCAGTTTCTTGAATATCCATCTTCTTTTTCTCAGGACAACCACTTAATTTTATGGTGGAAACAAAAAGTTAAAAAACAATGCTCTGATCAATAGTATATGGTATTTTTTACTAAGAATACTCCCCTCCCTCTTCTGCCTCCTCCTCTGTTTCTTTAGTAATTTACAGCACTGCTAGGTATCTCTCCAGGGAGCAAAGAATCCCATTACAGATGATTTCTCTGTGCAGACCAGCTCTGTAAATCAACAGGCTGAGCTCTCTAACAGATTTTAAATCCCTGTTTGAGGTAAGCTGGGACAACTTGCAAATTGGTGAGGCTGGAAGTGGGAGGAGGGAGAGTTTGGTATCAGAGTAAGTTTCAGGAAAAGAGCTTATAACACAATTTGTGCTTTTGTTAACTTTATCCAGTAACTATTGTGCCTTTATATAGAACAAGGGAAATTCAGAAATAGCAAGGATTGAAAAAGTACATCCAAAAGAGATTCTCTCCCCAGAAGAACATTACTAAAGGATTCTAAGAAGGTATCAGAAGGATTCTAAGAGTGTATCAGAAGCATAGTAAAATTCCTTGAAGATAAGATTTCTAAATGAAATACAGCATCTTTTAAAAAATAGGGTGATGTTGGATGACAAAGGTGGATGAATTATTTCCAAAATACACCTTGGAGAATTAGATGTTTCACAGGGAATTCATTTTCTTATAGGGTTCATATGCCTTTATTACTCAAAAAATGAAAAACCCACTAGAAATCCATTGATGAGGTAGAAGAAATTTGAGAGATTGCTAATATCATTTTTGTATAGTACAAATCTCATTAAAATAAAGGTTATTAAATATAATAATTAGAATGTAAAACATAGCTAATTATATAATAAGAATATTTTACATATAATAAATAGTGGTCATGTTAAGAAATAGACTTTCATGTATTTCCATTATTAAAAATCCAACATGATGTGGTTTTAAATGTTCCTTATAAAAAAGTTAGCTCAGCTGGCATGGCTCAATGATTAAACATTGACCTATGAACCAGGAGGTCATGGTTCGATTCCCCGTCAGGATACATGTCCACGTTGCGGGCTCAATCCCCAGTGTGGGGTGTGCAGGAGGCAGCCAATCAATGACGCACCATTGATGTTTCTGTCCCTCTCTCCCTCTCCCTTCCTCTCTAAAACCAGTAAAAATCTATTTTTTAAAAATTAGCACTATGATCAATTTGATCCAAGTGTTTTTTGATATAAAACAACAGTGACAAGAGTAAGGACAGGAAAGGCAGTTCACTATTCCGAACTAAATTGTTTCTGAAGGTCAATTCACATAAGACTTGTGTTTAACAGATTATTCTTTTACCATTATTATCACTACATAAAATATCTCTCCCTCTCTGCCTTTCTGCCCCTCTCTGTCTGCCTGGTCCTAAATCGACACTTCATCTCTCTCCCCTTTTCTTCTCAAATTATTTTCACTTTTTAACTTTTCCACTCGGCAGTTTCTGTGAGCAGCACTTCAGTTCCACTCTATACGATATTCAACTTATATTCGGCTGTACTTAATCTTGTCCCTCCTTTCTTTTGTATATCTCTGACTTTCTTTTTTACTTTTTTTCTACTACCATCATCTTAGTATCAGGCCTCATTACCTCTCCCCTAGATTACTACTATTACATTCTGTCTAAACTTTGCTTTGAGTTTTTCTTTCTTTTTTAAAAAAATATATTTTATTGATTTTTTTACAGAGAGAAAGGGAGAGAGATAGAGAGCTAGAAACATCGATGAGAGAGAGTCATCGATCAGCTGCCTCTTGCATGCCCCCTACCGGGGATGTGCCCACAACCAAGGTACATGCCCTTGACGGGAATCGAACCTGGAACCCTTCAGTCGGCAGACCGATGCTCTATCCACTGAGCCAAACCGGTTTCGGCTGCTTTGAGTTTTTCTATATCTTCAGTCTATGCACACAGTTCCAATTAATCCTCCTAAAGCATTACCCTAATCATGGAATCTGGAATCTGAGAAAGTTGCCTTCGCTTAGTTTTGTGGTCTCAGGGAACAACCTTTGGCTTTGTTCAGCTTTTCTAAAACCGAATAATGTCTGTAAAGGAACGTGAAAATGAATGGATTGGGACAAATCACTTCTTCTAGGCCCGTGGTCAGCACACTGCGGCTCGAGAGCCACATGCAGCTCTTTTGGCTTCTTGAGTGTGGCTCTTCCACAAAATACCACGGCCTGGGCGAGTCTATTTTGAAGAAGTGGCATTCGAAGAAGTTTAAGTTTACAAAATGTGGCTCTCAAAAGAAATTTCTATCCTTGTACTGTTGATATTTGGTTCTGTGGACTAATGAGTTTGCCAACCACTGTTCTAGATGAATTACTCCAAGCAAATGCCTTTGTTAGTCAACATTATTCATCTAAAAGAGTTTTAGAGGATAACCTAATGGAACCCTTGTTGCTGGCAATTTAAGGTAATTTCTTACAGGGCCCTTTTCCTCTTCCAGCATCGCTTCTCCAGGGCACCAGCCCAGCTCGCAAACATGCCCCCTGACTCCCTGCAGGCTGGGCAGGCCTGCAGGAGGGCCATGCTCCCTGGTGAAAACCTGAGTGACATTCTATAACAATCTTTGCTGCAGTTTTCTGGAGGCGATCTCACTGTCAATCTTTATTCCAAAAATCAACCTTTCTTTTAGCGTGGATTATTATGTAGGGACTTTTCTGTGCTGCCAGAAAACTTTTAAATGGAAGAAAAAGCCTTAGGGCACAATTGGGCACCCATGTGCTGCTTTAAGAATGTGTGTTTGTTTTAAATTGGTGCTCCATCTCTAAAGTTCAAGAGGAACCTTTAAAAAAAATCAGTGTTTAAAAAGATCCGATTTCCCTGCACCTTTCGTCAAGAGTTCATAGTTACTTCCTCTGCTGGAAGGAGCATTAACTTACCTTTGTAACAGTGAGGAAATGAAAAACAATAGATTCCCTTTTCTTCATCAGTAACTTTTCTTCTAAAACTATCCTTGCTTTTGGATGCAAGAGCTTTAATTCTCTACTATTTGACATTTACAATCTCAAAAGTAAATAGTGAATGCTGAACTCCAGAACACCCTTGCAAATACGCTTTAGTCCTGCGTACACACTTCAAACAGTACTTCCGTGAGCACTGACAGTTTTCCTAAGCGGGCCCTCACAGGACACTGTCTCCTCGTCACCAATATAGCCCTTCCCACATGGCATTCCTGGTAGTGTGAGTTTGCTTCCTGCTGGCACAGTCTGTGAGCTCCTGAGAGACAAGGACCACATTTTATTCACCTCTGAATTTCAAAGCAGAGTAGCAGTAGGTGCTCAGAAATTTATTTGCTGAATTGAATTGGACTGACAAATTGCTCTTCAGGCCATGCTAATTACTGGCTAAGGCCAGGCCTCCTCAAACAGAGGACAGCAGTGAAATGAAGTAATTATCCAGATCACTGAGGACGAAAAAAAAAAAAAAAAAAGTGCTAATTTGGGCAAAGTGAGTAAGCAAGATTTTGCCTAACTGAACTAATCCATCATTTCATTGCAGTGCTTAGCTTTGCTCATGGAAACCTGACCTCTGTGAGGCAGGCCTACTCTCTCCTGTGCTTTGTGTTATAACTGAGTCATCTGTTTTATATTGATGCTGAACATACCCTACACCTCTCATGCACAGGACAAAAATCAAGTCCTAATCCCTATCAACTGTCTCATGGGAGTACCAGTGGCTCCAAACAAAGCCATTTGAGGGCAGTGTATAGACGGTTCTGTGAAACCCATGACTGGACCCATATTTCAAAGACCATGCCCCACTAATGGGGTGCACCACCAGTATCTTCTCTGTACACCAAAGTCAGCAAATTGCATAAATAACTCAACTTGAGCACATGGTTTCTCTGAATAAAGTCTGCACAATCCTCTAAACAAAAAATGAGTCAATACATTTACCCTTTGGGTAAATCTATACTGAATTTTAAGGATTATTAGAGGGAAAAATAATGTTGCTTTTTATGCAAACTAATAGCTTTGTTATTGACAGTGGATATATTTGTTGGAACCCCACCCCCCTGACCCGCTCACTTGTACTTAATCCAAGCAGGAAAAGCAAAGTTACACAACTAAGCAACAGATTAGAAATTTAAATACTTGACTTCTAATCTTTTGTCCTTCTGTGAAGGTAGTTAATTTCCTTATCTACATGTGTCTAGCTTCAGAAATGGGGGAAATGTTTCCACTGTGTTTCATGAGGCAGTATGATTTTGAGAAAACACTTTGCATTTGTAAATTTAAATTTTTCCATTTACAAGCTGTTAGTTTACAAATTACTGGGGGAAAAACTACATTGAGTATATAACTAGATTCAAAATCAATACTGCCAAACGTAAAGGATTTTTAAATACCCTAAAAGCTTAAAAGCAGAATGAATATTTATTAAAATCAGTGGCAGACAGAACTCTACTCCATCGGACATTTAAGAGTGGTAGAGAGAACCTGGATATCAGAAAAATCCTCCTGGGAGTCTCAGCTGTAGCAGCCATGAACTTTTGTGACATGGGCAAGTCTCTGAACCTTTCTGAACCTCACTTTGCTCACATCTAAGTTAGAAATAATATTTTCAAACTTATCTAATTCTTGAGGCTGTTCTGAGAAGAATAAGAGATAACATAAGTGAAAGTAATTTGGAAACTGTGGAAAGCAACACAGTATACAGACATGATCATTATAATTTTGGCTTGTGGATGTTGAAGGTGACAATGACAGCAATGGCCTGATATTCACTATCAGATGCGTTACTAATGCTCTGCTGTTAGTTAATGCAAGTATCATAACACAAATTAATTTTTGTTCCAATTCAGCCAAGAGCAAGGCTGAATAGTTTTAATACCAAATGAAAAACAACTTATATTAGTTTAAATAGATAATAACAAACAAATACATATAACCTACAGCTCTGCCAGAAAAAGACTAAAAGACGTATTTCTTCAAATTAAAGAGTCTTCTTCTTGTCTGGCTTCCTCCTTACTCTTACAGGACAAACTTGTTAGCAAATGTCAATCATATTTTATTAAATTGACCGTGAAAAAGGTAAACTGCAGACAGAGATTTTTTAGGCCTGGGTTCCCATGATTTGCTTGTTGTAAATTCTGCTCAAGCTTTCTAAAAGAAGAAGGAAGGAGGGAGGGAGGGATAAAAGGAGGGAGGGAAAGAAGGAAGGAACGAAGAAAGGAAGGAAGGAAGGAAGGAAGGAAGGAAGGAAGGAAGGAAGGAAGGGGAAAAAAGAGAAAGAAGAAAAGAAAAAGGGGGTGAGATAAAGAGAATAGTGAGTAAATTTAAACTAGTGTGATGAAAAACCAGGCAGTCAATACCAAAAGCCTTAGTCCAGGCAAACAGTCATTTACATTTCACCAGGCAGTCAGGAGCTAACCTAGACATAATCCACTATGTCTTAGGTAATAGGAAAGCATCCAGAGGATACCAGCCAACTTCCTAAAGACTAGACTTCTTAAATAAAGAAGCAATCTTCAACTAGCTTTCTTTCTTTGTTACTTGCTAACATCCAAGATGATAATCCATGGCCCTTGGTAAAGATTCTATTGAAGCACAAGAAATTATCTTTGTCTTTCTACATATCATTAGTTCTCAATTATCCTATATAATAAAAGCCTAATATGCTAAGTGTCCGGTTGTTCTCAATTATCCTATATAATAAAAGCCTAATATGCTAAGTGTCCAGTTGTCTGGTGACTGGTCGACTGTTCAAGCAATCAAAGCATAATATGTCAATAATATGCTAAGGCCTCTCAACCGCTTGCTATAATGTGCACTAACCACCAGGGGGCAGACAGTCAACCCGTTGACCAGTCACTATGATGTGCACTGACCACCAGTGGGCAGATGCTCCAACCAGTAGGTTAGAGCTGGAATCTCACCAATTGGGGCTAAGCAAGTTGGGCTAACACACCCTGGAGCCCTCCTGTGTTCCCTCCCCAGCCCTGATTGTGCACTGGTGGGGTTCTTCAGCCTGGCCTGCACCCTCTCACAATCTGGGACCCCTAAGGGGATGTCAGAGAGCCAGTTTTAGCCTGATCCCACAGGCCACTTCCCTCAGGAGGGCGCCAGACACAAGGCTCACAGCTGGCAGGCCCTGTTGCAGTATGAGCTTCTTCTGAACGAGACTGGCTGGGTGCAAATCTACAGCAGGCACAGTGGGGCCAGGATGAGTGGGAGCGGCAGGTAGGAGCTGCAGGTAGCATTGGACTTGGGTTTTGGCCTGATCCCCACAGGCCACCCAGGGGGACCCCACACATGCACAAATTCATGCACCAGGCCTATAGTTTTCAATTAAGACTCTTCCCCAACACTAACTGTTATAAGTTAGCTAGAAAAAGTATAGGCAACACTGTAGTTCTCTGGTAATCATTCTCAAAATGATTACCCTTAAATAAAGGTATTAACACAGAACCTTGGACAAGTTGGTAATCTCTCAGTGGCTTTCTTAGCTATCCACAGCAAAACTTCCCAAGCATTTTGTTATTAAAAAAATAGAAACCAAAAGGAGCTTCTTTCCCCAACAACTTTATATTCCACATATTTTTGCATATGAAGAAATAATTAAATTAGATACTCTTAATATAACATGTGCCCCAACTTAAATTACTGTCTAAAACTACTTTGTGGGATATTATGGTGGCATGTGGGGGGTAAAAAGTGTTTCATACTCAAATAAGTTTGGAAAACACTAAACGAAACTAGGCTTAAAAGAATTTTTTTTCTGCTGGAACTACAATAAGCTATCATGTACTGTAATTATTCTAAAAAAGTGTTTACAAAATTTATTTAACCATGAAATTCTTTTTCTGGAAGAAATGTGGTTAAGAAATACAGGTCTATAATATAGCATAAATATGTCAAAGAATTCATCATGACCATTTAATAGTTGTCTTTGTGAAGTTAATTCTATTTAGGCCAATCCATGTAGTCACAGAGAACCTAGGTCTTGCCAGTTCTGTTTATTTAAGGAGTTGATACAGATTGCTTTGAGGGAAGAGAAAACCAGATTTAATCAGCACCAACAATTCCAAGGATTCCTCCCACCCCACCCCCACCCCAAGTGACAGCAACTTAAATGGTTTAAGCTACCTTTTCCATGAAGTCACAAGGTCCCAATATTGTTTCACCTTCATTTCATTGAAGAGAATGGGGACTACATGTTTATGGAACTACAAAAGCTATGACACAGACCACAAAATACTTGTGCATCCTCATTTCTAAAAAATCTAGGAAAACAGGTTTCACTATTTAAAAGAGAATATCCTATAGAATGTAAGAGATAATTTTAGGGTTAATTAATACCTAATATGTCTGCATCTAGGATCCAGGAATTCATAATTGATGTCAAATTTCCCATATCTGTGTCTCTGACTTGCCTTTCCCTCTTTTCCAAGACCGCTCAACTATGACACAGCTGGTGACAACTATCAGATGACTGTTTCTGCTACTATAGAAACTCAAACAGATATTCATTCCAGAAGACTTTTCTTATAAAAATAATGATGACCAATTTTGTTCTGTTTTGGGGTGTGTGTGTGTGTGTGTGTGTGTGTGTGTGTGTGTGTGTTTAAGGGCCGTGGGAAGGGCCTAGATTTTCTCTATTTTCACGAAGCTCCTTTCTCCTGAGTTTCAGGAGAGCCTCCCACAATACTACAGTAGCTCGGAGCGTGCTCAGCGGCTGCGGCAGCTCAACCATGCAATTTTATAGCAGGCAGCAAACAAGGCAGAGAATTCAGGGTTAAAAACTCAAGTGAAGTTTTGTCTTCTACAGTAATGAAAGCTGACTAAAAGAGTAAATCAAATGGATCTCCTAACAAAATGAAAACAGCTGTTTGGCCTGGCTTGGTCTCTGATTTAGGTTAAGTAATTATTGCTCTAGTGTGGTTCAAGGTTGTTCTGTATTAGTGAAATAGGATATCACATGAAAATCATCCAACTTTTTAATTTGCTGTAGAATCAGAAATTCCACTGTATAAAAAATTCCAGAAACGTAATCTTCTAAAAACTTTACCTATATACCTTTTCAAATACCAATTGATTAAATCTTTCAAGACATAATTACTCAATACATAATTACATTATAGTAATAACCTTTAGTGTCTATGCTGAGAAAATATTTTAACTCTAAAACAGTTTTTCTGAAGTGATATATTATATCCCAATTTCCAAATATCTGTAAAAATCATTTTTAATAGAGATTTTCCTATGAAGAGTAACCAGTGAATAACTATTTTGTGGGTCCTCAAACAATTCTATTTAATAGAGTAAATCTTTTTATTTTTTAATTCAACTTTGGCATACCAATATTGGTTGAGAGGAAAAACAATTATAATGAAGAATCAGAGTAAAAGAGTACTCTTGAGGGAGAAGTTTCTGTATTCGACACTCTTCAGAGTAAAATAAATCACTCAAGTCACTTCAGGTTCTCTTTCTTGATTGCAGATTTTTGCTTTTGATTTTTCTATTACTGTCATTAGTTTTACTCCTCCCTATTTAAGCACTTTATTTCTGCTTCTGCTTGCCTATGACAACAAAGGACAAATCAAAGGAAGTTTGGGCTGGTTTTTTAAATGAGGCTCCAGCCTTGGCTGGTGTGGTTCAGTTGGTTGGGCATCATCCAGTGCAATGAAAGGTTGCTGGTTTGATTCCTGGTTCAGGGCACATGCTCAGGTTGTGGGTTGGATCCCCTGTAGGGAGTGTGCAGAAGGCAGCTGATGAATGTTTCTCTCTTCTTCTCCCTTCCTCTCTCTCTAAAAATCAATAAAAATATTTTAAAAAATAAAATGAGGTCCCAGTAGATATTTTTAAATGGCTAAAACATTTTAAAAATGATATTTGATATAATTTCTTGAAAAAAGCAATTACTGAAAGTCTTGGCCACTGTGGATTTTAAGTCAACTTCCATTATACTACCGGATGGATACTTACATGTCTAAATAAATAATAACATTAACATATTTTCTAACACTAACAACTATTTAAATTGTAGAATAACATTTCTTCAAACAAGTGACATCTTTTGAGCATTTTAGTAGACTAAGGTACGTTCAACTTAGTTCTGAACAAAAAAGTAGTAGGGAAAATTGCATCAGAAAATTAATATTTTAAAGAAAATTACTTAGGTGGTGTAAAGCTCAGGGGAAAGTCTCAGATGTTCTTGTTAACAATTATTATTGCTGGATGCAAAAATGGCATATTTACCTTTCCAGTGGGATAGTTTTATGGTTTTACTAAGTCTAAGTAGTATTTCTTGCTTGCCCTTGCCAATTACTCTAACTAGTGCTTGCCAGCACATCAGAACAACAGAAACAGCAGAATTTCATGTGTTATTTCTCTAAAATGTTTCTCCAGTACAATTCTTCTGGAGGGGAGGGTCAATATTCCTTAAATGGAGAATATATCATGTTTGGGGTTTCCATTTAGAATTGTGTTGTGGAACTAAATCAACAGTGTTCAATTGACCTAAGAATTAAAGAGGAATTCGGTGAGAAACAATATTTAAAAGGAAGGTTTAATTTTTCTCCTTCAGATGGTTAACGTAAATTCTATTACCTGAGATCTTCAAAAGTGAGAGGGCACAAGAAGCAGGTCTACATTCTTAGCTGTCTGCAGTCCGAGGAGGGTATCATAGAGGAATTACCCTCCCACTTTGCAGAGTCAGTGTCTTCCTTTCAGGAAACACAAAGCCTGCTGTTGCTACTGCATAAATCTTAGTGAATCAATGTCCTCAACTCAAATTTATCAAGAAAATTAACATATTGGAATGGCTGGAGGGGGTCAATTGGGGAAAAAGAAGACATATGTAAAACTTTAGACAATTAAAAAACAAAGGAAAATTTTATTTTAGATATAGTTGGAACCACTTAGTGCATCTTTAGTTACTGAGTCCACGTATAAAGTCAAACACAATTCAGTTCTCTGTGGACATGTTTCCATAAGCAGTGTTAGAGCTGTACTTCCAGGTATCAATAGAATCCCGATGCAGAAAGGAGAACCTGCCTCCCTGAAAATCACTTACGTTTCTCTCAAATATTCTTTTGAGACCTTGATCTCTCTCAAGCTCTCTCAGTCACTCATATATTTCTCCACCTTTGAATAAACCTTTAGTTGCCACATCGACATGAGTTCCATCTTGAGAACAAATGCTTTATAAATCTACACTAAAAAAAAAAGTCTTGCCCCTTCCTTTTATTTTTTTCTGAATAAATCCCTAAGGTGTTAGTATTTTCCTCCCTCTTCTTGACAGAATTTCAGGGATAAATCTAGTAGAAACTAAGAAATTAGCATCAGTGATGAATCTGTTGGTTTGGAAGATCGTTTCTGAGCTAATATTCAGTTTCAGAGAGGACACATGGCAGCGAGGGGGAAAATGGACTGAGGGTTTCACACCTTTCATACATATTTATTGATAAGTGTCCTTATAGCCACTTGGTTAGTCAAGTGTTATATAGGTGACGGTCCTGGATTTTCTGGATAAGGTCAAGGGTTTCTAAATCCCAGTAGTTAAATTGGCATCAGGTTGCTCAAAGTAGTTGAAATCAACCATCCAACATTTCATCATGGGTACCCAGAGATTGGAAATCTAACCAATTTTGTTTTGAAGAATCTATTCAACAAGTAAGTCTTCTGTTAGGAAGCTAAATTCATGCCAAATGGCACTTTGTTTCCTTGATCATGTACAGTTACCCTGAGGATGAGCAGGACATTTTTTAAGGGAAATGGAGCTTCAAAAGAATAGGATTCTTTAAGCTCCTCTTCCACCTTCTCCCCCATTTTCTTCTGGCCTAACAAAGAGCCACTTTCCAAGCAGCAAGCCTTTCTACACATGCTTATCAAAGAAAGACATGACATTTTGTATGAAAATGAGATCAGATAAAGAACACAGACTACCCTGGAGAACATTTGCACTTGATAGGTGTGAACAGTGTTTCTTACAATCATAGAGTTTACACCCTGGAAAGCCAACCATTTCAAAGCATATGACCCACATATTTTTCTTTATACTGTTAAATTCTCTAATTAAGAAATTCTTGTTTTATAAAAGTCCTTGATTTAAAGTAACTAAGTTCACAATATTTCATTTTCAGTTTAAAAATTTAGAATAGAAAATTGTATAGAATATAGAATAGTTTTATCATGTCAACTTCTATAAAACTTTAATTAAAAGATCTTACAAAAATGTATGGCAACTATGCTACATCAATGTATAGGATACTTTGCATCATAGGTGGTTCTTCACATTGGTGATGGCTGAAATGAGAGATGATGTCTCAACTTTCATAACTGTGAATAGTGGCAACCATGTCAAAAGCTAGGACCTTTACTGCAGAAAATTCAGCCATGAATTTAATCAAATGAAATACTTTGTAGTTAAGTATTTATTTCTACTCTCAAATCGCTAAATTTTTTAATTGGAAAGGCCCTTAGCAACTATCCTTTCAAAAGCCATCATTTTATACATGAGAATATTAAGCCCCTGACAGATGAAGTAACTCAGATCACTTTCTTCTTCTTTGAGCGGTAATGTTAAAACAACCACATTTTAAAAAGGATTTTACTTCATATTATATTCAGAAGACACAAACATGTTCTCTTTATATAATTCCCAATTCCTCAAATCAAAAATTTTAGTCCTCTACTCTTTAGCACTTCCTAAACAATATAAATTCAATCATAAGAGTTTGATCATTCTTATTTAATATTCCCATTCCTTTAATCTTAGACTTTCCCCATAGTTTTTCCCATAAAGTGATCTGAATTTTATAAAGAAATTAAGGTCCTACAAAAATGTTACATATAAGTTACAAATATTATTTTTATATGACAAGATCTTTAAACAATTCATTGTGAGTTTCTGAAATAATTGCAAGTCTATAATTAAAAAACACTCATTTATTGTTTTAAAATATTCCAAAGAAAGTTGGGAAAATATATAAAATAAGATCAACCAAATTATACTTATAATTTAATTATAATTGCTATAAAATTATAGTAGGTAATAGATACAGGTGTTATTGTACTATTTTATTCAGTAAATAGTTGAAATTTTTCATGTTAATATATTTATGTAATTTTATTTTTTGTTTATTTTAAAAATCATTCCATGTACTTATCATCTTTGGGTAGAACTTAGTTACCAAGTCTCAATGTATATCAATGGAGTGTTCTAATCAATAGTAAAAAAGGTAAAAGAAATAACATCAATGTATTTATCTTTCTTTTAATTGCACAACAGAATCATATAACATTACCTTAGCTATCTTATCTATTTTTAAGTGACTAGTTCAATAGTGTTAAGTATAATAACATTGTTGTGCAATGGACATCCAGAACTTTTTCATCTTGAAAAACTGTAGTTCCCCATTAAATAACAATTCATTAAATAAACTGGAACAACCCATAACCACTCCCCATTTCCCCTTCCCTCAGCCCCTGGCAACCACTACTTCCTGTTTCTATGAATTTGACTACTTTAAATATCTAATATAAGTAGAATCATACAGTATTTGTGTATTTGTCTTTTTTTGTCTTTTTTTTGAATCCGTAAGGTTCATCCATGTCATAGCATGTGACAGAATTTTCTTATTTTTTTAATCTGAATAACATTCCATTGTATGTACATGCTACTTTTTTCTTTGTACATTTATCCACCAATGGATATTTGGGTTATTTCCAACTCAAAAATTTTCATCTTAATACTAGAGGCCCAGTGCATGACATTAATGCATTTGGTGTGGGAGAGAGGGTAGTCCCTCAGTCAGGGCTGTGCCCTCTCACAATCTGGAAGCCCTCTGGGGATGTCCAACAGATGGATATCCTTAGTGCTGCCGTGGAGGCGGGAGAGACTCCCACCAGTGAGGCCGCACTCACCAGCTGTGAGCCTGGCTCAGGGCTTCTGGCTGAGTGGCACTCCCCCTGTGGAAGCACAATGACCACCAGGAGGCAGCTCCTGCATTGAGCATCTGCCCCCTGTGGTCAATGTGCATCATAGCGACCAGTTGTTCTGGTCAATTTGCATATTAGCCTTTTATTATATAGGATATTTTCTGAAGAAACTGAAATAAAAGATGCCATGAGAAAAACTCAACTAAGCAACAGGAGGAAAAATGGACACATGATAATAGGAACAAAGGCCACTTGATTGATATTCATTACTGCAGGGACTACAGGAAATGGAGCATACCTACTATAAATTAGTCAGTGGGTCTATAAGAAACTACATTTGTTTTTTATCTACTTTTGTTTTCTAATCCCCTCTTATTTTGGTACCCTTTGTTGATAGAACTATTCAAATGATATTGGGAGATATAAATACATTTGTATTCCCTTAGTCTATAGATATAGCTGTAAGCAATATGGCTTAACTGAGAAGATATCATGAAGATTAGGAGAGTATCAAATTCTTCAGACTAAAAAACAAAATTATTAATAAAAATTACATTTAAATCCTAAATTTGTCAAAGAAATGGTTTCAGGTATTCCATGGTTTATTTTGATGATGTATTTAATAAACCATTTACTTTCTAAAAGGCTGAGCACTGTGCTCCATTTAGCAATTTAGAAAAGTTTCCTGAATCACACTGGAGGATAATTATTTATTATTTATTATTTATTAGAGGGAATGAACCTACCATAGAGGATATGGCTCTTCAGATGATTGTACTCCATCTGATTCCATGAGGGATAAAATCCATCTAAAATCACTTATTTCTTGGGAACTGAGAAGCCACTGCCACCTTAGGGGAGCCACCTTTGCATTTTGTATTTTGCCTCTAGTTCGCTTTCTCAGCTCCCACTCTAAGGGGTCACTGGTCCCTTGGGCTCATTAAATTTCTGGCTTGAATTATGTGGAGTGATTAATGGTGGTGAACCTGGTACATGCTGAGGTCATCGTGCTGAGCATCCTGTATGACAGGGACAAAGAGCAGTGGACATCCTCCGCCTCGCTTTTCCCTTTCGCGACTGTAATTTATGCATCCCAGAGTACACTCAACCATCTGCTAGTTATTTTGTTTTCTTTAAGCATTATTTCCTCCTATTGGCTAAGCCAGGGCACAGGTGAAAAGTGGTAGGAAGCAAAGGGAAGTTGCTGTTGTTGGACACAGGGGGGGTGAGTTGAGCTCCCCAAGAGGAAGAGCATTCAGCTCCACAAAAAGGCCTAACTGTGTTGTTGAATACCTAAATCCCTGTCGAATAGGAGCATTTGGGGCAGGCCCAATCATAACTAGCTCAGGCTAGACCCCTGGGGTGAGGAGTGTAAAGCTGGGGAATTTTAAGCATCCTTAATAGTAGCCCTGTAATAAACTGATGCTCTGAATCTTTGCTGGAGTCTGTACACGACTGGGCTATAAATTTTACATTTGGCTAAGTGACTCATAAAGAAACACCCACCTGATTTCAAGACAAGCATTTTTGGCAGTCAGGGCACTCGCTAAATTAGCTATGGTTCTATTTTTAACTGCTTTCTGTCTCTGCTTAAAATACAATGATTCTATCTGTATAGTTTTACAACTATACCCTCTACTATTGCTTATTAGACCATCTCTCGGGCTGTGAGATTACTTTTTTAAATGCCCAGAACATTGGAAATTTTTTTAATCTATAAGCTTCTGGCTCTGTAAGCCATTTTTCATGAAAGAAACTATAATAAGTAATTTATCAAAATGCATTTCAGCTTATTTGTACCACCACAATCTCTGCTGCTAGAGTGATAAAAATATTAAAACACTTTTTTTTTTTCCAGGAAGAATTGAAGTATCTCTTGTCTGGGGAGGTCCAGTGTTGACTTGAGGAACTTTGGTCAAGCTGGTATTTGACCTTTGGCAGGAGACTGCCCTGGGTCTTATATTCTCAACAAACTGGGCCCAAGACAATAGCATGCTTTATAGCCCAGAGCCTGATCAGTGTGTTTCTCCAAGGAAGACCTCAAGCTGAAAAGCCAACATGCCTGACAAGCACCGTCAAGGTACCAAGGGCATAAGCACTAGACATTGGAAAACAAATGGAAAAGCACACACAGCTACATCTGGAATCCTAATGGGCCGCCAATGGTTCCCAGCTACAGGAAGAATTACCCGTGTTATTTTATCATCCCTTGCGCTAACTTCGCTGTTTATGTACAGCAATAAATGATTTTTTAAAAACATATTTGGGTCATTATGTCATATACCACCAGCAAGTAAGGTTGTTTTATTGTGCTTGGAGTCAAAATACACTGCTGTACCCAGATGGACGGGAAGTTTAAAATCTCTTGTCCTTCTGTATTTATTCCTCTTGGATAAATGAGTTAAGTTTTTAAAAGGGAAATTGAGAGTTTTTATGGCTTCTACTCCCACCTCGCCAGTAAAATTTGCACCAGTATTTTTCTACCCAGCGAAGGTGCTTGGCCAATGATAACACAAAAGGTAATGCAGAAAGCCAAACAGCTCCCAACCAACAGGAAATGCCAGAGATTTTTTTTTTAAGCCACTTTTAGGATGCTTCTGCCATGCTGTGCTATAATCAAAAAGTAAGAGCAGTTCAGGAATATGGTGTGAAATCCAGAGGTTCAAGCTGTCTCTTCCTCATGCAATGATATGTGGATTTCTTCCTTCCTTTCTGATAACTGCAAGCAGTTTAAAAATGCACCTGCCCTGTTAATTCCTTTATCATACATACCTAACATTTCCCAACAAGATGAAATATTTTTGTGGTTTAAAAATAAATTCCAAAATGCCTATCTCTTCATAATGTATTATTTTGCATGCTCTTCAATCTATGATCTGATTGGTTTCTTTTCCTACCCTTTCCAAATTTTTAAAGCTCAAGTCATTCAGATATGCTTCCATTTTATTATTAACAAAGGAAAATTTTCTTTCACATGAATAAAGAAAGTGAAGGGGTTTACACTTCAAGGGAGAGAAAAGGAGAGGAAGGGCTCAGAAAAGCAGATGTTCAGACATGACTGACCCACCTACCCAGAACTGGTTCTGGTGCGAGTGTTTGGTTTCTGACGCAGAGGATGCTGGCTTTCCTGTTTACTTAGCGAGCCCTGTCGCTGGTTTACAGGTGGCCTGGAAAGAAGATTTAGGAAATGTTTTCCCTCACCATACATGAGAATCAAAGTATTTTACAATGTGCCCTGGGTCATACATCATGACAGGTTGGAAGCTAAAGACAATCCCAAAGCAGAGGTGAGGGCGGTGGGGGTGAGGAAATAGTGAGCTTAAGGAAGTTGTGAGGAACTTTGCTTCAGAATTCTTGGTGAAACTCTGTTATAAACTTTTCAAATGTTTACTAAGAGATAAGTCATTGTGCTCTTTAGCCTGAAACACATCCTTAGCCCCCTTCTTTGACAAAATTTCTAAGTTCTGGTTATTTCTTGCAATGTAACAGACTTTAATTTTTCAAAAGATCCCCTTTAGTATACAAGTACTGAGTTCCCCAAAACCATCACCGCAATCTTATTTTGCTACCAATGATCAGTCTTCTTAACAAAGCAGTTAACTTAACTTCACCCACATTCTCTACAGGAGGAAAGCCTAAAATCACCAGCATTGCTTTTATATGAAGAAGTCATTAGATGATAACTTATCAACTAAGGCCTAGTATTCCATCTCTTTTTCTCTCCCTTTTTTTCATGCTAATTACATTGATCTTGCCCTCTTGCCCTATTAACACATTTTCCCCCCAGAAATATTAAAGGCAATTTCTTCCCTTTTTTCTTGCTCATGTTCTGGGCCTGACCTCCTGACACATGTCTAAGATTACATTTCAGCAGTATCTGATTCTCAGCACATCTCACATTTCCAGAGAATTTCGGAGCCACTTCTACAGCTATGTTCGCCTAGCCCAGAAGTCTCCACAGATGATCCGTGTCAACTCATGTCTCTCCTCCTTCAGAATGCTGCCAGGAATCATCTCCCAAACTAACCCCAGATGGCTCCATCCAACTGAGTAAATTCAACAATACGGTTTGCACACTGACAAGAGAAACCACTTAGGAAGATGTTTCTATATTCTGCAAATGTTTTTATTTTTTTCTATGATTCTTCTGCTACTGTTCTTTTGTTGTCCTATTTGCATTTATCTTCTTGTCCTGATTTAAAGTTTCGGCGAAGCTTATAGTGGATATGGAAAGATCATATAATCAAATACCTTTTGTGAGTTTCTTGAGTTCTCCATTCTGTGTTTACTATATCATATGAAGGGAAATCAAGAAATGTGGCTGCCTGACTGATCCAAAGTCTAAAATTGCTTTTCTTGCTGTCATACTCTTTGGTCTGATATAGCTAAGCATATCTTAAATGATCACTCACTGGCCTTTGTTATCATCTAGGTGTATTAGTCATGTCCATCAAACAAATTTCTGAGGTGACTTAGGGTATACCCACCTTCTATTTGCCAATACAAAATGAAGAACAATAGAGATGAAAATATTATAAATTAAAAATTTGTGTGGGGTCCGGAGTTTGCCTCTACAACATTTGCAAGAGTCCTCTCTCCCAAACTCAGGTATTATGTGCCTTCTTAATTTATAGCTTCTCTAATAAAAACAGCAAGATGTGATATTATTTAAACTTTGAAATTAGTTATCACAAAAACATTCACTCTTTTACAAGTTTTCAATTTTTAGCCTCATTTCTATTATGGAATAAAGTATCTCCAAAAAGAGAACTTTAGAGAATATTCACAAAATGAGAAAAATATTGAGGTAGGGCATTTTGGCTCTTATGGATTGTAGAGTGAACTTGCTTTAGTTTTGGGGGACATTTCTCTCAATAAGGGACTAGTAGGGCTTGTGATTTTCCATTTTCCTTAATACAGCGATCCCTGTGACTTAGGAGTCACAGATACCAGAGGCCCTGTACTCCCAACCTAGCCTGGGTCTCCTAGCATCAATGCCATTCATACACTTCGCTTACCCCCTCTTTGCTCGTTCCCTTTTTGCTTCTTCTAAAAAATAATCCATAATCCTGTCATTCAAAGTTCCAATTATTTCCAATACTTCAAACAATTGAACCTGACACCAGGGAAGAGGGGAACAGGTGCTAAGTAGTTATCAGTTGAGGCATCATCAGCCCAAGGATAGGAAGCATCAGCCCAAGTACACACATAGGTCCACTGACAAAGCATCATGGTAATTAGCAGATACAATCCTGCCTCTTTGGCCAAGTCCCTGAGAGCATGTCCCAATGAAGTTTAAAGGCATTCATTGACGTACTCTGTCTTACTGGCATCATTTTTAACTGAGGTACAATTGTAGTTGCAAAACAAATAACATAACGCAATAATTAATATTTCAAGAATTAACTCTATGTTTCATGTACTCACAAGTTAAACTTGCTTTTGCCCACAGTTGTGTTGAAAATGTAGAACTTGATAATTTTTGATATTTGTATACACCTGTGAAACCACTGCAAGTCAAGATATTAATGAAGATATTCATCACCCCCAAAATGACCACATCTCCTTGTTATCCCTCTCTCACATTCCTGCCTCTCCCCCTACAACCACTGATTTGTTTTCTGTCGCTACAGATTAATTTGTATTTTTTGGAATTTTAAAATTTTCCTATTGTACATGTCCTTTTTCCTTTATTTCTTTCACTCAGCATGGTTATTCAGAGATTTGTCTATGTTGTGGCATGTAGTTGTATGTATCTCTAGTATGTTTTACTTTTGTTCTTGAGTAGTATTCCATGGTATGGATGTCCTATCTGAGAGGCATTTACTGAGCCTCTTCTATGTGGCAGGAACTGTGCTAGACACTAGAATATAATCACTAAAGGCTACATTCCATCACTCAAGGATCTATTTAGTCTAATATAGAGACAGAAAAGTAACTTGGCAATTATAGTAAAGTTTTATCTGTACTGTAAGGGAAGTAAGCACAGGGCTTTTGTAACTTCAGCAAAGACTATATAAATCAGACATGGGGGGCGTGGGGCAAGTCCAGCAAAGCCTCTCTAAGGAACTAGTACTTGGAATGGCTTTTGGTGGATAAGCAGCAATTTGTTGCAGGGTGAGGTCTATATGCCTGGAATGGTGGGGATAGATAAAGCTTGTGAAAGGAGACTAATTATATGCTAGTTAAGAAACTAATTATATGTTGAAATGTATTGACGGCATTTAAATAGCAATTGAATGACATGATTTAAATTTACTTTTTACTGTGAAAGAAGATAAGGCCAGAGATAGGAAGACTAATTAAAAGGCTATCAAAGTAGAATACAGAGAGTCAACAGAGGCTTAGAGTCAGTAGAGACCCGAGTAAGTGGACAGACCAGAAAGGAAGTAACAGAGCAGAGGAAAGAGAATTCTAAGTACTCACTGATAGATTGATCAAATGTGTAGGGAAGAATCCAGTAGATTCCCATATTCTCAAGTTTAGGCTTGAGTAACGAGGTAAATAGACTGTGGTAGACACTGGATTAAGAAGTGAAAGAAGGATTGGGGAAAATGACAAATTCATTTTAATTTTGAGTTCAAGGATGAGTTCTAATATTTTGACATTCAAAGGGAGAAGTCTGGAATTTAGATGGAAGTAAATATGGGTTTAGACTGTGCAGAAGTTTGGAGATGGAGATATACTTCTCATATTTGCAAGCTTGAAGGAAAAAGAAAAGAGAGATAGGAGAAGAACAGAAGGCTTAAAATGCAGATCGTGGAAACACTGCCTCTGTGTGGGAGAATTAGGTCATGTACCTTATGTATTTTCTAGTGGACAGTGCATGAATTTGAGCACATTGAAAAGAAAATATGTAGAAGAAATATTTCAATATTGCTATTTGCCCTTTCTCTGTAATGAATGCTGGTCACAGTTCTGAAGGGTGTTTGGTGGGATGATCAGGCCCACTTGCACCTACGTTGGCCTGGCACCACACGCTCACCTTCTCCACTATCCTGCTGTAGTCCCACTCTTGTTAAGGCCAACAGCACCCAATTGCCACCTGCTGCCAGTACTGCGCCACCAATTCCTGCCATGTTCTGTGCTGCCTCCTGGTGTTCAGTGCATGTCACAACAAGCTGTCAAACTCCTGGTCAAGGGGGCAATTTGCATATTAGGTTTTTATTATATAGGATTTTTGTACTTAACTAGTAAGTTCTTGAAGGAAGAGGCTTTGACTTAAACTTTTCAGTCACTCAGGGTCTCTGATTGAGAAGGGGTTCAAAACTAATTCATTATTTGAAAATTAGGAATATGGTCATTGTGGGTCTCTGAGAGACTGATCCATATGGTATTAAAACTCTGAAGCAATTGTGAGAGGCAGGGCATGAGTTTTCACCACCACACAGATGTGATAAATTTCTGTTGAATAGGAGCAACATTGCTAGTTACAGAGTTTCCTGGTATTTAACTACATATCCTATATAATAAAACAGTAAAATGCAAATTAACCATCGCTTTGCTATACCCACAAGGCACACCCACCAGCCAATCAGGAGCAAGTATGCAAATTAACCCCAACCAAGACAGCTGTGGCCACAGAGTGAACAGGAGGGAAGCTTGGATTTCCTCTGCGATGGAGGAAGCCAAGCTTTCCACACACACTGGGGGGTTCAGGCCTCTGCTCAAGGCTATAAAGTTTCAATTCTAGAAGATAAATAAATTCCAACAAAAAATGGCAGCAGCCACAGAGTTAGAGAGAGCAGGAGGCTAGGGTTGCCCCCAGAGATGGAGGAAGCAAAGCTTCTGCAGCCCTGGCGTTTCTTGGCCTCTGCTTAAGGCTACAAAGTTTCAATTATAAAAGATAAATAAATCCCAACAGAAATGGCTGCTGCCATAGAGCGAGAAGGAGGCCTGGCTCCACTTCAGGCTACAAAGTTTCAATTGTAGAAGATAAATAAATAACAGGTACCAGGGCCTCCCTTTGGGTCACTGGGAGGCATGGCCAGCCTGCAAACCACCACAGGCCCCTTGCCCAAGCCACCCTACACCACAAGGGAACCCACGCCCTGATGTGGGACACCCTTCAGGGCAAACCAGCTGGCCCCCACCCATTTACCAGGCCTCTATCCTATCTAATAAAAGAGTAAAATGCAAATTGACCATCACTCCAATACACAAGATGGCTGCCCCCATGTGGTCAAAGATCCTGCCTCCATGTGGACATAAGATGGCCACCACAAGATGGCAGGGGAGGGCAATTGGGAGGGACCAGGCCTGCAAGAGAGGGCAGTTGGGGGCAATCAAACCTGCAGGGGAGGGCAGTTAGGGGTGACCAGGCCATCAGAAGAGGGAAGTTGGAGTGACCAGGCCTGCAGGAAAGAACATTTGGGGAGACCCAGGCCTGCAGGGGAGAGCAGTTGGGGTAGACTAGGCCAGCAGGGGAAGGCAGTTAGGGGTGACCAGGCCTGTAGGGGAAGGCAGTTAGGGGCAAACAGGCTTGCAGGGGAGTGGTTAGAAGGCGATTAGGCTGACAGGCAGAAGTGGTTAGGGGCAATCAGGAAGGCAGGCAGGTGAGCAGTTGGGAGCCAGCAGTCCTGGATTGTGAGAGGGGTGTCTGACTCATTGGGCCTAAATGGGCAGTCGGAAATCCCTCACGGGGTGCCAGATTGGAGAGGGTGCAGGCTGGGCTGAGAGACAGCCTCCCCCCACCGCACCCCCCCGTGCACGAATTTCATGCACCAGGCCTCTAATACTAGTATAACAGGGAAAGGTGCTTCCAGTTTCTAATCCAGTAAAGTGGCTTCAGTCAGTAGAGCAATGGGCTTAAACACATAGCTAAGATAAAATTCATATGGTGGATTGAAAATCCACTTTTGCCTTTATTTCACATCATGCAGAACATAGCAGGTGACAATTTAGATATATTTTTGCTTCAATTATTAAGAATCCCAATTCTCAGAACAGCAATACCACCAAAACTAGGAAAGCCTTCTAATCCAAATTAAATCTAAAGATTGTAAATATGCTTTTTTATAAACTAGGTTAAGTTGAGGTAAATGAGTGTAAGAAGGTTAGGAAAACTTCAGTGAATTAATCATCATTTCTCACACCACATCAAGTGGGGAAGCTGGGATTAAAGCAATTTCTGCTAGGGAATTATGTAATGTCCTTCCTCCATGATCTCTCCCCCATAATACATTAAGGGGTAACCTTTACTTGCCAAAGAAAAACAGACATGTGAATTCAATACTCTCGGTTTATTGATATGTTTCAAAGCTGTTGAGCAAATAGAATGCAGAATGTATTTTTTTTTTTTTTTTGCTTTAACATGGCTAGCTGGTAGCCCAGTTCAGCACATAGCACACTGTCTATTCTGATTTCCAAGAACAGTAAAAATATTTAGTTATGTTGAGAAGAAAAATTCTTATTTTTGATATCACCAAACTGTTGTTTCCAAAATACCCTCCAATTTCTTCTAGGTAGAGAACTTTAAAAATGAAATAAAAATAATTTCATTTTACCATCTCCAAAAGATCACTAATAATTCTCTCCTTTTTTGAAGTTTATTTTTGAAAACAGAAAACAATAATGTAGTTTCAGGTACACTTCCTAACTTTACAGAAATATCATTTGGATATACTTGATTAAAAATTACTATGCAAAATCTTTCTGAAGAAGATAAATTTGGAGGATATTAATTGTATTTTAAAAGCATTCTTCATATTAGTAGATTCTTTAGTATACTAATCTCTTCAGCAAACTTAAAAAACAATAATTTATAAAACTTTGGTTCACACAGCTTTTGGGGGAAATATCTATTGTGTAATCTATGGCACGTGTGAATATTTTTTATAACAGAGTCTAGGATACTCAAACTATCATTCTCTTCTGTTTCCCTGTGCCTATTTCATTTCCTCCTAACATGCTGGAGCCTACCAACTCTGTACCACCAGTCAGATAGTTTTTCCTGCTCTCAGACATATATGTTTTACTCCTTATAACACATTGCCATTTTTTAACCCTTGGGAATCCGAATTTAATGCATTCAGGACTGCTAGTATTACTCCATATTCCAATTCCTGCCCCACCTTCGAAATCCTGCTCAATCAGCCATCACTAGTCCAAGTCAGGAACCTGGGATCATCTTCAAATCCACTCCACCTTTTACCACAGATACAATGCAAGTCCTGTCACTTTCTACCTTCTTAATATTAGTCAATGCTTCCACTTCTCACCCTCTATTTTTCATCTTAGTTCAGACCAACTCCCCTCTCCTGACACAAATGCATAGCCAACTATCCAGTTGTACCCTTCTCTAATCCATTCCCCAAGTCACAGCCAATGACCTTTAAAGATGCAAATCTAAGTAAATCTACTTAAATTATTTTTAATTTTAATTTAATAATCTATTTCTTTTCTTTTTCTTTTTAAATTATAGTTGACATGAATATTATATTAGTTTTAGGCATACAGCATAGTGATTAGATATTTATATACCTTATGTAGTGATCTCCTCAAATAAGTCTAGTAACCATCTGACACCTACACATTTTTACAATATTATTCACTATATCTATCTGGTACTGTTTATCCCCATGACTGTTGTTATAACTGTACTTTTGTAGTTCTTCACCTTTCACCCTTTTCACCTATATCCTCAACCTCTCCTCTCATCTGGAGACCACCAGTTGGTTCTCTATATCTATGAGTTTGTTTCTGTTCATTTGTTTATTTTGTTTTGTAGTTTCCATATATAAGTGAAATCTTATGGCATTTGTCTTTGTCTGACTTATTTCACTTAGCTTATCTTCTAGGTCCATCCATGTTTTCACAAATGTTAAGATTTCATTCATTTTATGGCTAAGTAATATTTTATTGTCTATATGTACCACATCTTCATTATCCACTCATCTATCTATTGATGGATACTTTGTTGCTTCTATAACTTGGGTATGGTTGGTCAGGATATGATAAAAACAAATCCTTGTGCACTGTTGGTGGGATTGTAATTGGTGCAGCTTCTATGGAAAACTGTGGAGGTCCTTGAAAATTTTAAAAATAGAACAACCATATGACCCAGCAATTCCACTTCTGGGTTGTTAGCTGAAGGAATTTATTTATTCAGTAAATAAGTAAATAAGTAAATAAATAAATAAATAAATATTTACTTAGTAAGTAAATATTTATTTACTTACTAAATAATTTATTTACTTACTAAATAAGTATTTACTTACTAAATACTTATTTACTTACTAAATATTTATTTATTTATTTATTTACTTATTTACTTATTTACTTACTTACCTAACTTATTTACTTTGCTGAAGGAATTTAAAACACTAATTTGAAAAGATATATGCACCCCTGTGTTCATTGCAGTTTTACAATAGCCTCTTTTTACTCCTCCCCATATTCCTGTCTGAGTTTCAATTATATAGAGCTACCTGCAGTCCCTGTGTGCCCCCTTACTATCACTTCAATTGTGCTGCCTAAGATGAATTTGTGACCCTCTTAAACTTTTTCCCAATTTCTTCTGCTTACTTGTCCTTGGTGTTTCATTGCAGGATGTTACCTTTCCAGGAAACTTCCTCTGATAAGTCTTCACCCCTTACATATAGAGACCGTGCCCCTCCTACATGTTCTGGAAGTTCCCTGTGCTTACCTAGACTACAGCACTTATTACCCTTTACAGTAATTGCTTGTGCACTTGCCAGTGTCTTCTTTTAGATTACAAGCTTCTTGGGGGTAGGGACTGTGCCTTTCTTTCCATTACATCCCCAGTGCCAAAAACAAAGTCTAGCATATGGTGGACACTCAGCAGTTAGAGGAATAAATAAAAGTATGTAAAAGAAAGCAAAGTATTAATGGCATTTTTCCCATTTTGTTATTCATGATATTTTAAACTCAATGTATCTTAACTTTAATTTTTTAGATAACATGATGATCTCATTTTCCCAATATGTAAAAAATTTTAAAACAAAAATACAAAATGTTTAGTTTGTCTTATTTATTTAAATACAAACTTAAGCATGATTCTTCGCCTAAAAACTAATAGTAGACTATTACTTTAAACTAAAAGAATACTTGTTCATAGAAATGGCAATCTTTCTCAAACATTATTCCAACAAGAAAACCTGTCCTTCAAAAAAATATATATTATAGGAATGACTAGATATAAAACATTAAAATATATATTGGGGAAATGAAAAAAGGAAGACACTCTTGTTCCATATGCTTGTATAACCCCACGGTATGCTGCTTTTATAGTATCAGGAGTTCCATGGATCATAGCTTTAAAATTACTTGTTTGTGAGATCTCCAAAGACCCCTTTTAAATCTGAAGTTACATAATTCTAAAATTTACAAACATTTCTGTGTATGCAGTTCTCTAGAGAAGAGAGACTAAATAACTAAATTTCTATACTGACACTTTTGAGGGAATAAGAAAGGGTGTGGTGTAATCCAGGTGTGTTTTAAATTACTACAGTCATGAAGGAGATATCTCTGGATATCATTATCATAGGATTAATGGACTCTATAATGTTTTTGTAATTATTTTTTACCTATTATTTTCCATCATTTAAGGGAGTCTGTGAGAGCCTGAGTAGTTGAAAGAAAAGACCAACAGCTGGAAAAAAAAACTTCACTAACATTTCAAAATTGGAAAGTGAAAGGAGTGTGTTTCATAGAGAACCACAAAATAATGACAGGAACTGAGTCTGAAGAAACCCCAAGACATTCAGAGACTCAAAGTAATGAGTTTAATTCCCCAAAGTCTCAAGCAGTTTCTACCCCAGGGTAACAAAAACAAGAACTCGTGTTTGTTTGTCTTGGAATCTCCATTTGGACCTGGAAGGTCAGGCACTGAACAGCAAAGCCATTGTTCAGCATCATTCATACTAATCCTGGCGCAGCACCTGACAAGGAATTAGGAAACCTGGGTTCTCTATCTGATTCTGTGATCAACTCACTCTGGCTTTTTTTTTTTTTTTTTTTTTTTTTTTTTTTTTTTTTTAAGTACCAATTTCTCCACTCTAGAGCATCAGCGAAATGATTTTTTTCCTCTGGATGACGGAGGAATTACAGGGATTATATGTTGTGTCCTAGTACTTGAAAATATGCTAAAGATAGCGATGCTGATACTTTATAACCAATGTTTTCATTTTAATACCTAAAAATAATAACAGTTATAACTTTAATGAAGGATTATTCTGTGCCAGGACTTGTCTTAAGTGCTTTACATAAATTATTTTTCTTAATCCTCACAATAACCCCATTAATTATGTATATTATAATCCTCATGTTGCACTTAGGCAGCAAAATTATAAAGAATTTGAGTAACTTGCCTAAAGTCACACATCTAGTCAATGGCAAAGCTGGAGCTCTGATGTAGGTGATCTGGCCTCACTATCTTACCACAGAAGCTGTCAAGTTTTCCCAGATCTATCTCTGTGAACAGGAAGGCTAAAGCACTGATGGTGTCTTATTTGCCTGTCTAATCCAGTGATTTTCAGCGGTGTGCTGCGGCACAGTGGTATGCTGGAAGAATTTGTAAAACATGCAATACCTGACTATTTAGTCAAAGGCACTGCCCTTTTTTCAAATAAAAAAAAAATGGCAACAGCAACACAATAGCTATCTAATATAAATGAATCAAAATTATAAATACCTATTTTCTGTCAGATCAGCAAAAAGTAAAATATATGTGTTGGTGTGCTGCAGAATTTTTAATAATTAGTTTATGGATGCTATGTAATGAAAAAGATTGAAAATTTCTGGTCTGATCAGATTAACTTCTTTACTCTCACAGTGTTCTTGAGTATGACATATACTGGCCTTCTATTTCCTCTTCCCCTAAAGAAAGATGTTAATGGTTTGGACCCTGCAGATAGTTTGATGGGGGGGTGCATAATAGCTTCAAAAGCATTTTTTACTAAACTGAACTATCTCAATGCACATGTTTTTAGAAGTTATTTAGACTTCCAGTCAAGGTGGCAGCACAGGTAAATGCAATACTCAAATTCTCTCACAACCACATCAAAATTATAACTAAACTACAAAACAACTGTAATTCAGAAAGATGTGAAATCTAACTAAATAAGTGCTATACCTAGAGATTTAAAGAGGAAGCCACCTGGAGACTAATAGGAGGGGCAGAGATGTGGAATGGGCTGGTCCCATACCCACATGTGACAGATAAAAATCAGGAGGTTCAAAGACATGAGAGGTCCCAGCCCATGGTTTCAGCCCAGGCCTCCCAGCCCAGGGTTTCAGAACCAGGAAGAGAAGTCCCCATAACTTCTGGCTGTAAAAACCAGCAGGGACTGAGGTTGTGGGAAATAGAAGAAGGAGACTGCTGTAGTCCCAGGTGTTCCCCTTAAAGAGCCCATGCACAAACTTACTCAGACTCACTCCTCTGTGCTCCAGTACTGGGGTAGCAGCCTGAAAGGAATGAGGGTTATACAGGGAGGAACTGAATTGTCTGGCATCAGGACTCGAGTTAGAAGTGCAGCTTTTTTCCAGACACAAATGCCTGTAGAGGCCATTTTTCCTTTTCTGAAACCTCCTCTCCCATCAAACAGAGCTGACAGGACAGAGCCATATCTGAGTCTCCATCAACCTGACTAATACTGTTCACCATGTCATTGTGATGCCCTGAAATCTCTGCCTCACCCAAGTTCCAAGCCCATCCAAGCCATTTCCAGTGGCATTTCCATACAAATGGCCTCTCTTGCCTCATGCTTTGCATTTTCCTAAAATCTCTCAAACAAGCAGCATCTAGCCTCAGCATATTCATACCTCACCTCTTACCCAAGCCCTGAACTAGCAGCAGTCAGCCTTTGTTCACAGTTTGGCTACTACTGGGTACCTCCAAATCCAGCACAAGTAACAGCCATTTGCAGATCACTTTGTAGCTCGAGCTGGGTGGCCCTGGGCAGGACACAGGTGGTGGCTGACCTTGTACCTACTGAGAGGCCCTAGAGCCAGTGTAGCTGATTGACAGCGTCATACTCGTATTACAACCCTTCCAGAACTACTTGAATAAGCCCCGCCTGCTCTGTAGAATCAATTCCTACACAGCAGCTCCTCTGCTATAGTTGGAGCTGGCCCTTTTTTTTTTTTTTTTTTTAATATATTTTATTGATTTTTCACAGAGAGGAAGAGAAAGAGAGTTAGAAACATCGATGAGAGAGAGTCATCGATCAGCTGCCTCTTGCACACTGGGGATATGCCCGCAACCAAGGTATATGCCCTTGACCGGAATCGAACCCGGGTCCCTTCAGTCCCCAAGCCGACGCTCTATCGATTGAGCCAAACTTTTTTCCCTCCCCCATTAATTACAAGTTCTATCATCAGATTGTACAGGATAGGGGTTTCTTAAGTACTAGCAGAAATAAGAAAACAATTGAAAGTGTATCATGCTGTTAAAGGCTGCTGAAATGTTAAAATATTTCTGCCCCACACAAGGTCCCGGTGGTTCAATGAGTCTGTCTTAAATAGGACAATGGTATCTGAAACATTTGGCTTTATTGTAGTTTGTTTTAAGGCATTACAGTTCAAAAGACTCTAAGCAACTACCGAGTTGCACTAATCTCAAAGAAATCTCTCATACAGGAACTATGAAAAATTTAGCCTTCCTTCCAAGAGTTTAATAACTTCTAAAACTCTCAGTGAGTCAAAGAATTTGGAAAGGCATTGAGGCTAAAGAAACACACACTAGCCTGCAATCTGGAAATGAACTCACATGCATTTGAAAAGAGCACAATGCAGACTAGAGGAAATGAAGCCTGGGTGTGAAGTCCAGATCCTTAGAATATGCAAATAAGACACTTTGTCCAGGCAACTGGGATATGTTTTGAAGTGTGCATTTTGTGCAGGAACACAAGGAGAACTGCTACTAATCAACTGCTATGAAACCAGAACAAAGTTAGAAGTATGGAAGCAAAAAGGAAAACGTGACCTAAAGTGGCAATGTAGCAAAGAGCAGACCATGGACCATTGCAGAACTTTGCTAAAAGGCAAAAGCAGGAGGCTCTGAGTCTCACCAAACCCAGATGGTAATACAAAAATAAATGAATGAATGCTGAGTAATTACTTATCAAACAGAACAATCATTCCAGAAACACAGAAAATATGTAACATAACAAGAACTATTAAATCAGTCCCAGCAGAGTTTTGAAATGGGGCAGTGAAGAAGTTCAGATTGATTAAAAAATGAAATGCAATCTTATGCTTTTGATTTGCTTTGGTCTTAGAAAACAAAAGTGTTTTATCAATATATGGTGACAGAAAGCAAAACCTTTCCTGAACTTGATGTGAAGTAGATGCAGTTTTCAGGGTACTACCCACTCCATGCTAGGCTTTGAATTATCTTTATCGGCTTATCAGGGAAAACACACAAATATATTAATAACACATAATTGTATGTGAATTTCATACCATCCCTAAAAGGAATATATATATATATATATATATATATATATATATATATATATATATATATATATATATATATATATTGGTTTGGCCATGTCTTTAGGGGGAAGAAAACAAATTTAAAAATTAAAGTGGAACTCACCACAATTACTCAAAGAATGAAGACTCCATGTTTTAGACAGAAAAGTTTTCTTTAGAACTTCTTTCTAGATGCCTTCACAAAGTTTTTCCATTGTTCACAATGTTTGTGTACCTATTTAGGCTCTTTCAGAAAATTACTAGTACTACTTAAAAAAAAAAAAATGACTACTTCTTCTATTGCTCCCTCAACATATCTGAAAGGAAGCCAAAAAATTTTTCAGGAAAAGGCTATATCATGAAAATCGTTAACACATTTAGATTATGCAAAATTAAGATAGACTGTACAAACAGATATTTCTCCCAGTGGCTGTGTAATTTTTCATATGCTAACCCCCACTTTATAACAACACATAAGTATTGCCTGTTTTCTCTAAAATTCCTTTCAGTAGGAAACTACTGTCATCGTAAACTGAGTCATGTGTCTCAATCAGCTACTACCCAAGAAAAGCTGTGGGGTTGGGGGAGGGGAAGAGGCAGTACAAACTTTCCACATCTTTCTTGTTTTCAATAAAAAGTGTAACACTGCACTTGAGAAGGTGGCACCACCTAAAGAGATCTACATTAGTCAACAGACTTAAAAGTGCAAAGCTTGTCTGTAACCACAGATATGCCACTGGCTATTTGCCTATGATATCTGATAGTTAAAATCTCTACAGAAAGGTCCAAAACTTCACTCTGGTATAAGTTGAATGAGAAAGAACGTCCCTAAACTCTCTGAGTATCGGCTTCCTCATCTGTCATACACAGGTAAGCATGCCTGCCTCAGAGTTCTTGAGAGGATCAAGGAAGCTACTGTCTGGTGAGCAATCAAACTTTTACAGGCTTGAATCTCGCCAGGCACCTTAGGTTTAGCCATTCACCAATAACTAGAGCAGCTATGGCTTCTAGTTGTACCTTGGCAGCCTTAACTTCAAATAGTACGTCTCCTTGTAGCCTCATACACTAGCTATTTTCAACTCTGACTCACTTATAGGAGGTTTGTTTTTAAAACATATTACTGATACCAACGGTACATCTGATAAGAGGTTATTACCAAAATTTATAAAGAACTTATAAAGTGCAACACAAAAAAGGACAAACAATACAATTTAATAATGGGTAAAAGACCTGAATAAGTCAATTCTCAAAAAGAGGACAAACAGAAAGCTAAAAGCCATATAAAAAGATACTCAACATCACTAATCATCAGAGAAATGCAAATTAAAACCACAATGAGACATCATCTCACGCCTGTCAGAATGACTACCATCAATAAATCATCAAACAACAAGTGTTGAGGAGGATGTGGAGGAAAAGGAACCCTTGTGCCCTGTTGGTGGGAATGCAGACAGGTACAGCCACTGAGGAAAGCAGTATGAAGTTACCTCAAAAAATTAAACATGGAACTGCCTTATGACCCAGCACTTCCACTTCTGGGAATTTATCCGAAGAACCCTGAAACTCTAATCAGGAAGATTTGGAAGCAGCCCACGTGTCTATTAGTAGAAAGTGAATAAAAAACCGTGGAACATTTATACAATGGAATACTACTCTGCTGTAAAAAGGAAGAAAATGTTACCATTTGCAAAAGCACTGAGGGACCTGGAGAACATTATGCTAAGCGAAATAAGCCAGGCAGAAAAAGACAAGTACTTTGAGATTTCACTCATATGTGGAAATTAAAGAACAAACTGAACTGCCAAACAAAATAGAGACAGACTCAATGGTAAGAGAGCAGGCGGGCAGCTCTGGTACGCGTGTTTGGTGGTGGGGGCGGGGGTTGGAGAGAATTCATGCACATGGACTACAGTATGGTGGTGGAGGGGGTAGTCAGGAGGGTAAGTGGATGAGGAAGTGGGAAAAGAGAAGATAAATGGCAGTGGAAAAAATAAAAAAATAAAACATACACTGGACCACTTCTCCTCCCAACCACCCAAAAACCTGCTGAGTCAGAAACTGAAGGGGTTGGGAGAATATAACTTTTATTTATTTTAAATCTCCACACCAGGTTATAAAGCAACCCGGATTAAGAACTATTAACATAATCTGCAAAATGTTCTTGAAATTCCATTAACTCAACACATAGTAACTGAATAAATCAAGTCAGTAAGTCTTGCCCCAAAAGAGTTCATGAATGAAAAATGTTTGAGAGGCATCACAGATCACAATGTATCCAAGAATTATTAAAATCATAATTAAAAGGTACACACTTTAGACCAATGTTGGGTAAAAGATATATAATGAGCCATAATTGGAGCCATATGTGTAATTTCTAATCTTCTAGCAGCCAAATTTTTTAAAAAGTAAAATTAACTTGAATTTATTTAACATATATCCAGTATAATCATTATAATAAGTAATCAACATAAAGTTATTGAGATATTTTATATTATTTTTTGTACTAAGTCTTTAAAATCTTGTGTGTATTTCACATTAGAACACAGCTAAATTTTAATGAGCAACACTTGTACCGTAGCATTCAATAGTCACATGTAGCTAATGGCATTATATTGGGCAGCACAGCTCTAGACTATATGTAGCTGTAAATATAGAATGTGATATATTTCATAAATCCCCAAAATACTACACACTCTTCATACCTATCTGACAGCAACTTGGACTGACTGAGTCATATGAAGTAATAAAGTCTATCACAATTCCCAAAAGCTATGAGACAGGATTTATTTTATCGACAGTGTGATGTTCAAAGTGACTTAAATATGAGTGAAAAAATACATTATAAGGAGAGTAAAAATATAAAGTGTAGTTTGAGTGAAATTTTCAAAACTAATGTCCTCTGCCTAATTAGTTTTAGCTCAATGGTTGAGCATCTACCAATGAACCAGGAGGTCACAGTTCGATTCCCAGTCAGGGCACGTGCCCAGATTGCAGGCTCAATCCCCAGTAGAGGGCATGAAGGAGGCAGTCGATTAATGATTCTCTCTGATCACTGATATTTCTGTCTATCTGTCCCTCTCCTTTCCTCTCTGAAATATATATATATATATATTAAAAACACACACATTAATATCCTTAGAAACATTGCTTTTCCTAGGAAATCAGACACCTTTCAGGTATATTCACATATGTACTAAGTAACTCCATGTCATTACCTGGGGATATAGCACACAGCGTTGACCAGTTTTTGCACTGCACATAGATTCACAATAGAGAGGCCAATTTGGAGCTGAAAGCTAGCTCTCCTTCTGTTTACCAAGTGGGAGAGGTGCCTTTGATTTTTCTCCTAATTCATCAGCCTAGAGAGCCATCTTTTTTCTAATATAGCAAACAGGACCATGTAGTCTTGTGGTTTTCCTAAGTCTTAGAAGCACAGCAGTTTAATAGAATTCATTCATTTGAGTAGAAGTAGATGACAAATCTGGCCCATCCCCCACATCTTTCAAGTCACAACCATCTCTTCCTCCCAAACTAAAGCAGTAGCCAAGTAGTTCTCAGATTCAAGGTAGCTTCCTACAAAAACATTAACCTGCAGTTTCTACAAATAAAAAGTTTAAATGGCCCACTCTCTGTGCATAAGGCAAATCAGAATTTTCGTTTTCCTGACAAAAAGTCAGGTTTGCCACCTATGTGTCTGGTTTTCAAAGTACTATGTTAACCTTATTTCAGATAATTAATCCTTCTGGCTTCTCAATCCAAAATAACTACCTCCTACACCCACCCTAGTTGCTATTTATCAATCTACCCTATTCTGTTTTTTCATAGGATTTAGTACTATCTTATTTATATTATTCATGTATTAATTTACCTCTTTAATATTTGGGACTCCCAGTCATATAAAGCTCCATCGGAAAAGGAACTTGGTTTACCATTCACTGCTTTATTCACAGTCTATAAACCTAGGTACTCCACAGATATTCTCTAAAACAATATTTTGAAGAAATCTTCCAGGGTTCTTATCTGCTACCAAAGATCACTGAAGAAGATGGGGAAGCAGGAATGTTGTGTGTGATGGCTTGGCAACTTGGAATAGCACAGCTGGTTCCAGTAACTACAAACAGGAAAGGTGACTAATGAATGCACTGGCTTCAGTGGGAGGAGACAGAAGAACCTAGGTATAAGATAATACCAGAAATGACCCAGCATTTATAAAAGGCTTTTCCCTTAAGAGTTAATTTACTCACCTAGACTGAACTGCTGGGCCATGATGACCTATGATTCAGTCAGGAGAGATAAGAAACAGATGGCAAGTAGAAATAGGGTAATTTGAGAAGAGTTTAAGAAAGTGACTATTTACAAATATGTGGGCAGCATTTAAGGAAATAAACAATGGATACTGCATTACCCTGAGATACATGAAGCCATTCCCCTGCTGAACCTAAAGGAGTGAAAAAGGGCCAGGCCCTGAGTGGGCAGCTGCAGGGAAAGGACTGTCTGATAGAAGCTGTCCTCTTTGTCCCAAGGACAAGCCAAGCCAGTGTGACCAGGTTGGGAGGGAGACAGTGTCTGACTTTGTTCTGCTTCCATCTGCCTGACCTCTCACCAAGGCCCCCCACTGGCTAAACTCAACTGGAAGTCAGAGGAAAAGGGAGCCACTGGGCAGACCAGGTTGGAGAAGAGTGAAGAATGAAGAGGGGGAACCTAGCAGGCCTGTGAAGTGCAACATTGCTTCATCTTCCACTCTCAGGTTAAAACGATTATCTGAATTATTTAAACATTGAAGGGTTGACATCAAATCCAAAAGGGCAAGTTATATACTTTAATAAATTTCCTTTATTTTAAATACAAAAGTTGAATTCACATCATTATAGTTATGTTAAAGCATTTAAATGCAGTACTAAAGAAATGTGTCTTTCATCATATAACTTGATACACCAATGGAGCTATAGAATATTGAAGAACTGATAGTATGAACTTTAGGCCAATGGTTCCAAACATAGAAATTCATCAAAATCCCCTGAAGAGCATTTAAAACTAGATTGTAGGATCCATGCACCCTACCCCATGATTCTGACTCCTCAGGGGAAGGGCACATGGATTATTGCACACAGATAGGAATTAATATCTTAAAATTTTCCTAACAAACATTAAATATCTTGGTTCTTTTATTTTTTTCATTTGTAAAATATATTTTATTGACTTCAGGAAGGAAAGGAGAGATACAAATATCAATGATGAGATAGAATCATTAATTGGCTGCCTCCTGCACACCCCACACTGGCAATTCAGCCCACAATTCGGGCACATGCCCTGACCAGGAATCGAACTGTGACCTCCTGATTCATAGGTAGATGCTCAATCACTGAGCTACACGAGCCAAGAAATAGCTTGGTTCTTTTTAAAAATCGTTTTTATTTATCCATGCTTGTTTTTGTGGTGTTTCAAATTAATTATTCAACAGAGACAAATTGTTATTCAAATTTCTAAAACCAATCAGTGAAATCGCTAATAAATGCATACATTTAATTAAAGGCTTCTTTAAGTTCCGTTCCCCTCCCCTGATGGCATAAAATATAAGATTATTTTTAAAGGAGACGATTCTCTAATGGTTAATTAAGCCAAAGTATTCCTTTTTAAAATGTCTTTTATTAATTTTTAGAAAGGCATGGAGAATGATAGAGAGATAGAAACATCACTGAGAGAGAATCATCTTGATAGGTTGTCTCCTGAATGCCCCCTACAGAGGATCGAGTGTGTGACTGGGGTATGTGCCCTGACCCAGAATCAAACCAGCAATCTCTCGGTTCATGGGTCATCGCTCAACCACACTGTCTGGGCTATATAAGCTTATTTTTAGAACTAATACCAAAAAAAGGATTAAAAGGTAAGGTTAAAACCTATGTAAAGATCATATACTCTAACAATGTATAGACAACTACTTATTTAATGAAAGCATGTGCAAAAACAATTTTTTAAAGCAGTTTTCACAATCTTTTTGATGGAAGCATCCAATTTGTAGTAGCAAAATACTATTTTCTACTAAAAGATACCAGGACTTTCTTAAATAAGTGACTGACTCTAGGTTTAGGGAAGAAATATGCACGATAAAGCCTAGATTTTTTTTTTATCATACTAGACAACAAGAACGCTATCAAATGCTGTTAGGGTTAGGTCAAAAGGATTCTGATGTCAACTTGAGGAAGCTCATATTAACTAAAATAAGACAATTTGAGCATCAATTAAAAAAAATAATAGCTGCGATGCTTGAAGTTCATCAAATATATTTAAATCTAAGAATTGGTAATGATCCCTGTTTTAAAAGGTCACATTAGAATAATAAGTGTGGCAGATTAAAGATGAATGCAAATTCTTTGTTATTCTTCCCACTGAGACATGAAATCTAATTCCCTTCCCTTAATATGGGCTGGCTTTAGGGACGTGTCTGAGCAATAGAATGCAGTGGAAGTAATGCTGGCACTTCCATGTCTAGGTTACCACAAGTTCTGCAACTTCCTTCTGGTTCTCTTAAAACATTCTCCCTGGAAGACCTGAACTGTCATTGCAAGAGAGTTTCAGCTGAGCATACCCTTCCAGCCATCCTTACCAAGTCACCAAAGATGTGAGTAACGTCTTGGATTTCTCAAACCAGCAACCAAATCTATAACCAAATATCACCAAGTGACTTTAGCTGATGCCACACACAACAAAAGAATTACCTGGATGAGCCCTGCCCAAATTCCTAACCTACAAAATAAAATTATTTGTTATAAAATAAAATTATTTTTTTTATTTAAGACACTAAGTTCTGGAATTGCTTATTATGTACCCATAAATATTAATAAGTAAAGCAAATGTTAACACCTGAAAATAGAGTTCTGCAATATCCAAAACCTAAACTGGGTGACATTAGTTTGGGGACTAGTGATGGGCAGAAGCTGGAAAAGCTTCCAGAAAACAAGCAGTGACAGCTGATGGGTCTGGGGAGAGTGCTAGTAAGAACTTGAAAGGCAGTAAGAAAAAAGTTAACGGTGTTTGGAAAAAGGGATCCTCAAATATGGCCAAAAGCTTGACAAGTCTGTGGCCTTCACTAATTTGTAAAATAGAAGAGGCATGAACTAAAAGGGGGAGAATGATTGCATGTGTTTTGTTTTTTTGCTTTTGTTTTTGTTTGTTTTTTTAGCAGAATTTAAAAGGAAAAAATATTTAGGATTTTCTATTTTTAAATAAAACTGTTTCTCATCTCTAATGTCTCGCAGCAAAATATTCTCAAGTTAGAAATGTTTTAGGGCAAAGATCAAATCTAGAGTCCTTACAAATACAGCATGACCTCAGAACAAAGATGTTCATTGTGACTCTAAAACCCTTCAGTGAGGTCTCCAAAACATTTAAGTGTGTGCATAGTAAGTCTCTAAGCATCACACCGGTATGCCTCAGACCCCCTCTGCTGGACAATCAAGCCCCTAAGAATCTTAAAGTTGTGTCTCAGAGACCTTTTATACTAGATAATAGGCTTCTAAAAATTTTATAGTCATTGTCCCACAGCCCCTAGATATTCAATTTAAGGTTGAAAGGGGCAAGATGTTGGAATGAAATGTAGATATGGCTTTTGTCTAATTTGATACACATGAAACCCACACATTTTTTTAAAAAGAAATTGTATCAGCTTTAACTAGAAGGCACAAACACAATCCAAAAGGAAAAGAGGAAATGGATCCCTAAATTTCTACTGGCAAGAATCAGACAAGCATGGTTATTCCTTTGCAATCATAGAAAGAAAAGGAAAATAACTGAGTGTAAAAATAAAAGCCATAGTCCAGTGACTTAAACAACCAACACATACAGGGTGGGGCAAAAGTAGGTTTATAGTTGTGAATACATGAATCACAGTTTATTCTTGTACTACTGTTTATTAATTACTGTATTATTTTCCGTAAGAACAACTGTAAATCTACTTTTGCCCCACTCAGCATTTCTTACAGTTTCGGAAGTTAAGAAGTCCAATATCGAGATGCTGGCAGATTTGGTTCTGATGTGAACCCAATTTCTAGTTTGCAATTGACTTTCTTCTAGCTGTGGCAGAGAACATAGAAGAGGATGCAAGCTGATTGTCTCTTCTTATAAGGGCCCTAATCCCATCATGAGAGCTCCACCCTTATGCTCTAACTAGAGGCCAGGTGCACAGAATTCATGCATGGGGGCGGGGGTGCTGTCCCTCAGCCCAGCCTGCACTCTCTCCAATCTGGGACATCTCTCTCACAATCTAGGACTGTTGGCACCCAACTGCTCACCTGCCTGCCTTCCTAATTGCCCCTAATCATTTCTGCCTGCCAGTCTGATCACCCCCTAACCACTCCAATGCCAGCCGGATTGATATCTAACTGCTCCCCTGCCAGCCTATTTGCCCCCAACTTCCCTCCTCTGCCAGCCTTGTCACCCCTAACTGCCCTCCCCTGCAGGCTTGATTGCCTCCAACTGCCCTCTCTTGCAGTCCTGGTCCCTCCCAACTGCCCTCATCTGCTGGACATCTTGTGGTGGCCATCTTGTGTCCACATGGGGGCAGGATCTTTGACCACATGGGGGCAGCTATCTTGATCTTATGTGTAGGAGTGATGGTCACTCTATGACAGAGGGCAGCCAGAAGTAGATTACAGATAGCCACAAATTCTCACTCCTTCTCCCATTGAAAGGTGGCATCTCACTTCCTTCTCCTTGAATCTGGGCTGACTTCAATGGCTTATCTGGCTAGAGAACTATAGCAGAAGTAACAACTTAGGATTTCTTATGGCTTAGAGCTTTGAAACTTGCTCCTAGCCCTTTTGAAATATTCTTTCTGGCAGATCATAAGTAGAAATCCGACTACTCAGACCTTTCTGCTGAAGGGACAGGAGGAAGGCTTTCCAGGTGATAGTCCTAGACAGCCTAATCTTTCAACCACCCCCATAATAATCCAAACGTGAATGACCATCCAGAGTTACAGACAAAGATTCCTATCTCATTCTTTTCTTTGAAAGATTAAAGACCTAACTGAAGACATCATGAGACTTCAGAAGTAATATAAATTCTGCAACATGCCCAACCGATACACATAAAATGACACAGACATCTCCATAATCCACACATTCTTCTAGCCTAGGGGTGTCGAACTCAATCAGAGAAGGGGCCAAAATCTAAAATCCAGCCTAAATCGCGGGCCGAATGGTTTACTGAACAGTCATAAACTGTCATTGTGATGGAAACGCAGCAGAGTGCAGTGATGACAGTGCGGTGCGGGCCACATTGCAAGGCCTGGCGGGACGGATTTGGCCCGCGGGCCTTGTGTTTGACACATGTGTTCTAGCCTATGAAATGACTCACACCCTGTACCAGCAGAGCCACACAGGATGGGCTTTCCACAGACTCTAGTTGCCTCCCTGCTGTGCACTGACCTCCAACTACAGACTTGGAGTCTGTAGCCAAATCAACACTGAAAGATAATTTATTTTTATATACACAGAGCAAGCATTCATCCATATCCATCACACCTTTCCATCCATCAGGCCTTTCTTTCTCCCATACAAACGTCCGAAAATTTTTGTCTAGCCATGGTATTATTGACTTTAACCCTGGATTCAAAAAGACTACACACACTTGAAAATCTCCTAAGTCCCCCTCTCTTGAAGCATTTAAATAAATGTCTACACACTGAGCGCTAGCTTTTTGTAGAACTCTATCTCAGAAGAAAGTCAAAGACCATTTTAAATAGATTTCACAAGTATCTCTTATTTTTTATTTGAAATTTAAGGTAAACCCCCTCTAAACTTTTACCATTATATCTAAAGCAGTACCATTTTCTTCCCTTTGGATTTAGAACTTGCCAATATGTGTACATGGTACAATAATCTCTTTAGTCATGGCTCCCTGACTATTTTTAGCTTTTGCAATCTTGACATTCCTCAACCCAGCTCTTTAAACACACACACACACACACACACACACACACACACATTGTGTTCTGCTTTTATATGTGATACAATAGGACAGCTAGAACCTAAAGCAATATTTCAGGTGGGTCCTGAGTTCCTTTAAAAACAAAACAAAACAAAACAAAACAAAACAAAACAAAACAAAACAAAACAAAACCAACTTTATTTTTGAAAGTATACCCTATGACCCCTTTTTTTCCCATTGCCATCTCTCTCCTCTTCTCCCAGCCTACCTCCCAGCTAGGCCTTCACCACCCTATTGTCTGTATGGGTTATACATATACACATATGAGTTCATTGGTTGATCTCTTCCCTACCCCCACCCCGGTCCTGAATTCCTTGTCCTTTATACAGTAATTTTTCTTTGACCAATCAATTTTATGATAAATTTAAGTTAGAGAAATTTTAGTAAGTTCAGCTACAAAAAGGACAAATTGTTATAAATGAAGAACTTTCATAGTGAACTGTGCAATTTCCTTTGATTTTTCTAGTTCCGTTTTCATACCCTCAGCCAAAAAGTTACTGGATCTGAAATTCTTGTGAATTTCTCCCAGTTAAATCAATAGACATTTAACAACTATAAGATAAAATATGACAGTTCTTTGAAAAGAAAAGACTCACACATTGACTGCTTCTACTGAATATTTATGTACAATTGGAAGTAAACCCAATGTTATTTTCTTTTATTCTCTCTACTGATAAATTACATTGTTGTCACTTTTTGTTTTACATTAATTTGAATTTTCATACAAGTAAGAGCTTCTCTTTAGTAAAATACTTTATTCCTGGGTTTTAGCTCTATCTTGTCAGTGGATACCTGATTCAGTTTGGTGTTTAGAGTGCATTTTTCATTTTAACAACGTATGAGATCTAGAACACTAATAATATCTTAACAAATTAATGTCAAGAACCCATATATATCCACACATATTGCACAGATGAACCTCCAGCCCAAAACTCATGGGGCCTGGAATGGTTTTCATTTTTACATTTGGCATATGAACAGCTTTCTGCCCATGCGGCAATGATCATATCCATGCAATTTTGAATTTGGAATCTGTTATGAGATCTTAGAGCCAAACTTTCCAAGACTCAAGTCATAGAACTACAGTCTATTTGTCCAAGACTTGCAAAATTTTATTAAATAATTGGGAAAAAATGAATGAAGCATATCAATGGCAAATTAGTCTCCACATTTACTAAAATAATCATACAGTTCAATCAAATCTGTTGAAATCAATTTAACAAATATTTATTAAATGCAGACATTTATTAATGAAAAACACAGTCCATACTACCTAACCATGCTTTTTATATCTACTATCATTAGGGTGACCCTCACTCTTTTGGTAAACTTCACTTGGGTAAAGATACAACTCATTTGACCAACCTGTGTATGAAACTGTTAAAGAAGACCTTCAGTGGCTATTTTGCCTGACATCATTTCCATGAAATAATATGAAATAATAAAGGCATCTCTTTTGGGTCCAGGCCTGTCATATATGGTAATCAATCCCCATATAAAAGTTATTTTTCCTCCATGAGTTTCAGTGTTCTCCGGTATAAGATTAAGGGATTGGATCAGATAATATTGAAGGACTTTTCCAGTTTTAGGGTAAATGAATTCTGTTCTGTCACTGGAAAGGACAAGCATTGTCTGATCTAGACAGAGGCAGCTCTGACATGCACTATAACAATATATGAAATACAGATTGGGTTTCAGGACATTAGGTTTGAAAGTCATACCAAGTTATTTTGAGGACCTATCCCATGCCACAAGTTTTGCAGAAGCTGACAGTTGTTCTGGAAGATCAGTCCTTTTCCACTCAGAGGAATGCACAAAATGGCATCATTGTCCATCTGCTCCCGAGAACCTTGGTTGGCCTTGCAGTCCTAGGTCAGAAGGATGTGAATGGTATTTGAACTGGTGGTGACCTCTTACCTCTTTCTCAGATTCTTCTCTATATAATTTTTTTTCTCAGGGAAGGTTAAACATCTCCTTGAAGCCTTCTATAACTTTTCCAGATAGGAGTCCCTTTCTCCTTGTTGCTATTATAACTTGAATGTCTCTGTGGTTATATTCATAGTTTACTGTCATTCTTTAAGTGTCTTCTCTTTTATTTAACCATGTGCTTCTTCAGGGTAAGTATCCTGTCTTTGTATCTAACACAACAATCTAAGTCATAGGAAATATTCAAACAACAGTAATAGCCAACATTTACAAACTTGCAGGCATTTTATAAATAGCTTTTAACCCCTACATCACCCCTGTGAAGGGATTGGACCAGATAATATTATCATCACCATTTTACAGTTGAAGAAACCAAGTCAAAGGTTAAGTAACTTTTCCACAGTTACACTCAGCTAGACAGTGGCAGAGTAAGAAAATGAATCCAGAGACTAGCTCCAGAATCTGCATTATTAACTGTTATGTTGTGATTAATTATCATGTGCCAGCATTTTTTAATATGTTACTGTGATATTCTATCACTCAAATTATTCTTCCCCTCCTTCTGAAACAAGGCATATTATTTCTAGGCTGGGCTTTCAGATGATATATAGAATTATATGAATTAGAACTGTAACTTTTAAAATAGCTATAATTTCATTAGAGAGAGGGTAACTGAAACAAGCAAATGATCAGAAAAAACAAACACAAAAAAAAAACCATGAGGAAAAGATATTTTGAGTGTTTACCACTGGGAGAAAATGACCACAAAGACACCCTGCAAGCATCATCTTCTATAATGAAAGTCTTCACAGAGTTGACAAGCATAAACAGGATGCTATGTGGATGGAATCTGACATTTGAAATGTCATCTTCCAACACTGCCATCCAAAGGCAAGGCCATAAGCTAGTCTGGGATAGCCATGTGACCCTCGTGGAGTGCATACAATCAAAACTACAAGAGAACCAAGCAGCCATTCTGGGTCCAAACCTAGAGCCAAGACCTAGCAAGCTCCATACCAGCAAGATCTAAGTGGTCACTGCCGAAACCGGTTTGACTCAGTGGATAGAGCATCAGCCTATGGACTGAAAGGTCCGGGGTTCGATTCTGGTCAAGGGCATGTACCTTGGTTGCGGGCACATCCCAAGAGGGGGAGGGGTGCAAGAGGCAGCTGATTGATGTCTCTCTCTCATCGATGTTTCTAACTCTCTCTCTCTTCCTCTCTGTAAAAAATCAATAAAATATATATTTTTAAAAAGATCTAAGTGGTCACAAATTCAAGTTCTTTTAAAGGGAGTAGGCAGCTAAGAAGACTAAAAGGATATCTTGTCAGGGAAACATTTACAAAGACTGAAATAAAGTAAATAATTTCATTTCTCTCTTAACTCAATTGTACTAAAAAATAACAATAGCCTTGATTAAAACAGAGCATGGTGGAAACTACAAAGATCTAAAAGGAGAAGTTGATATGCCAATCCAGGTCTTGCTTGCCAAATCTTTCGGTTTTTCACGGGACATTAGAAATCTAGATTTTAATATGAAATCTTATAGTTGTTAAAATATTAGCAATTGATTCTATTCACACACACACACACACACACACACACACACACACATGCACACATCATACAAATGAACCCTACATGTGACAAACAAAACATAAATACATTAATACAGGTCAGATTTGGTCCATGTCCCACCTAGGAATAGAAGCTCTAAGTTTCCCAACATAAAGACACATGAAACAACTACATGGGCAATTATGGTGACTCGTGGTCAGAAATAAAAACAGAGTGTAGAATTCAGCAAATTGGACAAGGTGATGAGAAGCACAGGGTTCCTGGAGCAAAAGAGAGCCCAGAAGCCCGGAAGTTCAGTGAGTTAAGACAATGGTACCAGAAATCCAAACTACAGAGAGCAGCCTGAGCCAGGGGATGTTTTGCCAAAAGAGCCATTCTTTCTAGCTGTACACTGAAGCTGGTAATGGGTGGTAGCTACCCCTGGAACCAAAGTACGCACCAGGAAGTGAATGCAAGTGGTTGGCAGGAAAGCCCTCTCCCTGCAAGTGGGCTGTGATCCCTGCTGGAGCAGGGACCATCCAGCTGGGATTACAGGCAGATTCTGATGGTAAGGGTCTCTGAATTTTCCATTCTGAGTAGGAAGCACACTTCAGAGACAAAGAGCTTAAGCCCTCTTATATTTCAGAGTCCCTTATCTGCCAGGGCTCCTTGAGTGCTTCTCAAATAAAGCACACTTTGCTATGACACGAATGAACAGCACTGGTCCCAAGCAACAACATTCAGGCTGATTCCTCAAATGTCAGTTTGCACAATCTGCCCTCTTTCTTGCAGACCACCCAGTCTTTTTATAATGATTCTACACTGTCTCATTTATTTTCTTCATGGCAGCAGAGATCCCAATTTCCTTAGTTGAATTTCATTCCCTCCCTTATGCAACTGCTGATTTATTGGTAATTTCTGCCTCTTTATTAGTTAACTCAAGATGATTTTTTTCTCTCTAATCAGCTGAAAAATATAGTAGAATTAATAAAGTCATACTTTTCTACTCTACTTGAAGAAAAATAAGGAACAAAAATAGGAAGAGAGAAATAATAAGTGCAAAAGATTAGAAGAGAAAGGAAGCAAGAGGGCAGATGTTACACATAGGTAGTTCCTATTTCGGAGTGTCCTTTTCACTGCGTGTTGTGAAAGAAATGGACATGAAAACAGTCTTAATGAATTTACCCTATCATTTGGTGCAGCCCATGTTATTGCATTATTGTAATGAAAAACACATCAGAATACGTCTAGACACATGACATACTCCTGGTAGAGAGTTCCCGGCACTTCAAAAAATTGTGGTTCAATTTCCTTCTGGGAAACGCTCCAATGGCAACATTTCAGGTTCTTGAAAGGCTCTTCAGAATGACCGCCTAAGGGGAGGCCACCTCCAAAAGTAGACTTCAAGCACCAGGGCACTGCAAGGGCTGGCAGAGCTTTCCATGGGAAAATGGTCAGAGCAGCATGGCCCCCCTGTAGAAACCCATGTACAATAATCCACTGATAGGTTGTACTATACACAGAGTAGCTGTGACAGTCTAAATAAAACACTGAAAAGAACCTGTAAACAGAAGAGAAGTAATGAAATACTTTGTTTTGGTAATTCTTTAATTTTAACTACATATGGATTAAACAAATCCAATTGGTATAACTTTCACCAATGTGTTGATTTAAGCCAAATTCTATAGGCAGTGGAAGTCAGAAAAGGAAAGCTATACCACTTACCTCTTATAGAATAAATGATGCTATGCCTGTGTTCTCACAGAAGAGTCATAAAAAGAGTTAAGTTCCAAATTGCAACCATTATCCTCAGATTGTAATTCTGGCTGTGCCACTCTCAGGGATTTAAGTCTGAGAACGCCTGAAGCTGGGAAAAATCCCATGATCTATCATGCATTTGTAAAACAAAGATTATAAAATAAAACAAAGAGTACTCCAATTCAACTCCTAGAATTCTCTGAAGGTTTTAGCACATACGGGGGTGGGAACTGTACTCTATCTGTACTCAACAGATCAATAAGCATTTCCTGAGAGAATAACAGGTACCTTAACTAAATCAATGGCCCACCAGGGTGAATACAAAGTCTTTAAGGGACCAACAGTCAAAATTAGGAAAGAGGAGCAAATCCAAATAATTAAGAAGCAGGACAAAATTGAATATAATTAAATTTAGAATGTTGAGGGTTCAGATAACCTCTAGTAGTTTGGTCAATGAGCTATAGTAATAGAGAAGGTACCTTAGCAGAGGTGAAATTTTAGTTGGGCTTTGAACCCTGAGTAGACACAGGATTCATACTAGAATGGGAAAACATAACAGCAAAGGCACAAATTGGGGAACACAAGTATAGAGAAGGCAAAGAGCAGCAATACTGTGGCTTTGTGGACACTTCAGCTTGATTGACACTTATAGAAAAGGGGCAGTTAAGTCAGTCAGAATAGAAATAGATGAATTCTAAAGTCTTAAAAGCAGACCTCGTGGAAGTAAAACCTCTCTCCAGAGAATTTAGCCTTCAATGCAATGACTAACTCAAAAGAAGTTTGCCTTGCCTTAAGAAGCAGGTCATGTATGGCTCACAACACACAATAGTCCCACACAACAACCAAATCCTAAGACCAGAATGCAAGCCAAAGAAGGACTTTTCTACAGGCCCGGAGCAGCCGGGTCGGGTGCGGCCAGGCCCGGAGCAGCAGCTGCCAGGCTGGGAGTGGCCAGGCCCAGAGCTGCCGGGTCAGGTGCGGCCAGGCCCGGAGCAGCAGCTGCCAGGCTGGGAGTGGCCAGGCCTGGAGAGACTGGGTGTGGTGCGGCCAGGCCTGGAGCAGCGGCTGCCAGGCTGGGAGCAGCCAGGCCCAGAGCTGCAGAGTCGGGTGCGGCCAGGCCTGGAGCAGCAGCTGCCAGGCTGGGAGCAGCCAGGCCCGGAGCGGCCGGGCCCGGAGCAGCCGGGCCTAGAACAGCCAGGTTGGGTGTGGCCAGGCCCGGAGCAGCAGCAGCCAAGCCCGGAGCAACCAGGTCGGGAGCGGCAGTGGCCAGACCCGGAGCAGCTGGTTGTGGAACGGACCAGAGCAACAGAGGCCAGGCCCGGAGCAGCCAGGCCCAAAACAGCTCGCTCCTCGCCTGCCCCTGCCCCACGGCTGCCTCTCAGACATGGCTGGAAACTTTAGCGGGAACTTGAGGGTCTGCTGAATCAAGTGATGAAGGCTTAGATCTGGATATGTTGAGTTAGTATAGCGCTGGGGTGTTGATCTGTGAGTGCCTTGTGTGGGGCCTGGATGAGGTTGGTTGACCTATTTGGAAATGTCTTTTGTGTGAAGTGTATCTTTGGGCATATGGAGGTATTATTGATATGAGAAAATGCTAAGTAACTGATTTACTATCTGAAAAGGGATTTACTATCGGGGAAAGGGAGGGAGGAAGAGACTGAACATAAACTGTGCACCTATGGATGAGGACAATGGGGGATGGGAAGGGGGCGGAGGGTGGGGTGGGAACCTGGTGGAGGGGGTAAGAAATGAGGAACCTTTGTAATCATATGAACAATAAAGATTGATTTAAAAAAAAAAAAAAAAAAAAAAAAAAAAAAGAAGGACTTTTCTGAAACTACTCCATTGTGCTGCTGAGTGTCACCACCTTCCTTTTCTAGTTCTGGAGTAGGTTCAACTATGCCTTCTGTCTGGATCCTCCTCCCTAGTCTGAATCTTTGAACAACTATGAATTATAAGTATCAAAACATTAAAAAATTTGCTTTTGTTTGGTTGACAAACAGATTGTATCCATTTAGGACTCACAGTATTTCTACTAACATTGCTACCACCTTCACCAACATCCCATTCTATGAATAACCTGCTTGTGTCCCCTGGCATGTGATCTGTGGTAGTCATTCTAGTCATTCCCTTACCCTATCTAATTCCAGGTTGAAAGAAAGTTCCATTGACAAATAGTTATTAGGCACCTACTATTGACAGATGCTGCATTAAACACTAGGGTCACAAAGACAAATAAAACACAAGATCTCAAAGAATATAGTCAGTCAGCAAATTGGATCTGCCTTCATTCATTCATTTGACATCAATTAAGGGCCTATTATATGCCAGCCATAATATTAGGCCCTTGGGGATACAAAAATGTATAAATATGGTACCTGCTATCTAAGAACTTATGGTTTAGAAGATACAGAGAGGAAGGCAACACAAACAAAACACATAATAAAAGCAACATATATGCTGGAGCAAACAAGAGTAAGAGAATAATCTATTGTACCTTGGGGGACACAAGCCTTCATGGAGGCAGTGATTCGTGAACTCAGATTTGAAACCTAAGAAGGTGTTTGAGAGACAAGGTAGGTGGAGAAAAACACTCAATGTAGAGATGATAGCATGAGGGAATATGGCAGCCTTGGTTATTCAAATCAGTCTTCCCATTGAAAAGAACAATGTTGGATAATATACAAAAACTTCTTAAAACCATTTTTAAAAAGCTGACAAGAAACTATGAAATAGCCAGGCTGGCATGGCTCAGTAGTGGAGCGTCGATTTATGAACCTGGAGGTCACAGGTTCAATTCCCGGTCAGGGCATATGCCTGGGTTGTGGGCTTGATCCCCAGTGTGGGGTATGCAGGAGGCAGCCGATCAATGATTCTCTCTCATCATTGATGTTTCTATCTCTTTCTCCCTCTCTCTTCCTGTCTGAAATAAATAAACTCAATAAAAATATTTTTTAAATAAACTATGAAATAAATAGGCTAAAATCAAAGTGAATAAGGAGCTTAGATAGATGAGCAGAGCTCTGGAGTTGCTTTTGTTCTAGAATATTTGTCCGTTAACTGAGTTTTTATTTGTAGATCTCTCAGAGTGAGGGAAAATAAAAATCAAAGCTTAGGTCCTGCAAAGTGAGGAGACTGATTGAAAAGATTTCTACATTAAACTATTTTCTCAAAGGGATACATTCTCATGAAAAGAATTAATTAGAAATAAACTCACCTGATACTTCAGGAGACTAAGTATATTTTTAGTTTTTGCTGAGCAGCTTAAGGGAGAATGTTTCTGAGAAGTAGTAACCATAAGATGTCCTTTGAGTAAATCTGAAGACAAAATTCACATCATTTTTTAAAATGGTATCTTAGCAAGAACCAAAAATAGTAAAATGCAGAAACAGATCTTGAACGACTTCAGGTAGTGAGTCACTAGACATAAATGATAAAACATTTATTCTTATTATATTTAAAGAAGTAAAGAAATTTTAGGATTAAATTTGAAAGAAAAAATTTCAAAATGTGCCTTAGCAAATTTAAAAATAATTGAATACATTTGCATATGACATGATATTGTACATAGAAAACCCTAAAGACTCCACCAAAATAATACCAGATTTAATAAATAAGTTAGGCAATGTAGCAGAACACAAAATTAACATCTGAAAATTGACAGAATTTTTATACATCAAAAGGGAAACTAAAAAAAAATACCGTTTGTCATTGCAACAACAAAAAATAAAATACCTAGGAATAAATTTAATCAAGGAGATAAAAGACCTGTACTCGGAAAACTACAGGACACTGAAAAAAAGAAACAGAGGAAGATATAAAGAAGTGGAAGAATATACTATGTTCATTTATTGGAAGAATTGACATAATTAAAATGCTCATGCTAGCCCTAACTGGTTTAGCTCAGTGGATAGAGTGTCAGCTTTTAGACTAAAGGGTCCCGAGTTGGATTCCAGTAAAGAGCACACATCCAGGTTGCACCTGAATTCCCAATATGGTGCATGCAGGAGGCAGCCAATCATTGATTCTCTCTCATCATTGATGTTTCTATCTCTCACTCTCTCTTCCTTCCTCTCTAAAATAAGTAAAAAATATATTTTAAAATGTACATATTATAAATAGATTCAGAACAACTCCTATTAAAATACCAACAACATATTTCACAGAACTAGAACAAATATTCCAAAAATTTATAGGGAACAGAAAAAATACCTAAATAGCCCCAGCAATCTTGAGAAAAAGAAACAAAGTTGGAGGAATCACTATACTGGATATCAAAATATACTACAAAGGCATTATAATCAAAACAGTTTGGTACTAGCACAAGAACAGTCATATAGATCAAAGGAACAGAACAGAGACCCCAGAAATCAACCTAATCATTATGGTCAATTAATATTTGACAAAGGAAGCAAGAGCACAAAATGGAATAAAGACAGTCTCTTCAATAAATGGTGTAGGGAAAATTGGATAAATACATGTAAAAAATGAAACTGGACTACCAACTTACTCCATACACAAGAATGAATTCAAAATATATAAAAGGCTTAAATTTGAGTCACAGAACCATAAAAATCCTGGAAGAAAGCATAGGCAGTAAAACTCAGAAATATCACATAGCAGAATTTTTGCTGATACATCTCTTAGGGAAAGAGAAACAAGGGGGAAAAAATAACAGTGGGACTACATCAAACTAAAAAGCTTCCTCACAGCAAAAGAAACCATCCTCAAAGGGGAAAGGGAACCCATAGTATGGGAGAATTTATTTGCCAGTGATACATACAAAGAACTTATACAACTCAACAAGAGAAAAACAAACAATCCAATTAAAAAATGGGTAAAGGACCTAAATAGACACTTCTCCAAAGAGGGCATACAGATGGCCAAAAGACATATAAAAAAAATGCTCAACATCACCAGTCATCAAAGAGATGTAAATTAAAACCATAATGAAGTCCAGAGAAAAGGGAACCTTAATACACTGCTGGTGGGAATGCAGACTGGTGCAGCCACTGTGGATAACAGTATGGAGGTTACTCAAAAAATTAAAAATGGAACTGCCTTTTGACTCAGTGACTTCCCTTCTAGGAATATATCTTAAGAGTCCTGAAACACCAATCAGAAAGAGTATATGCACCCCTATGTTCATAGCAGCATTATTTACTATAGCGAAGATCTGGAAAGAGACCAACTGCCCATCAGTAGATGAATGGATAAAAAGTTGTGGTATATTTATACAATGGGATACTATGTGGCCATAAAAAGGAAGGAACTCTTACCCTTTGAGACAGCATGGATAGACCTGGAGATTATTATGTTAAATGAAATAAGCCAACCTGAGAAAAACTAAAATCATATGATGTCACTTATATGTGAAATCTATGAAACAAAATAGGACTATAGACATGGAAGCATGAAACAGACTGGGAGATCTCAGAGGATAGGTGAGAAGGAGGGCAGGAAGAAATCAATCAAAGAATGTATACCCACATATATATAGTCCATGGACACAGACAGTAGAAAGGTAAAGGCCTGGGGTGTGCGGGATATGGGTGGAGGGGGGCAAAGGGGAGAAAGTAGAGGACATGAGTAATATTCTCAACAATAAAATAAACTAAATAAATAAATAAAAGAATGTAATATATTATTTAGAAATCAAAAATTCTTTTAAAAATTAAATGGATAGCTTTTACAACTATTGTAGTAAAGATTAGATTAGGCAAGAGCTATCATTGGATGCTATGTCTGAGGTCTATCTCCATTTTCTTAATTTAAACAAAGTAGTCCAGCCAGCATGGCTCAGTGGTTGAGCATAGACCTATGAACCAGGAAGGTAAGATTTTTATAAGGAGCAAGATATTGGAGTTTGTTGGTTTTGTTTGGTTTTGCATGTACAGCTAATTTATTTACTTGATTTCATTATCTCGTGACAAAGGCTTTTTTAAATTGACTTCAGAGAGGCAGGGAGAAGGAGAGAGAGATAGAAACATCAGTGATGAGAGAGAATCATTGATCAGTTGCCTCCTGCAGGCCCCACACAAGGGATTGAGCCCACAACCCAAGCATGAGCCTGACGAGTAATGGAACCGTGACCTCTTGATTCATGGGTCAATGCTCAACCACTGAGCCATGCTGGCTGGACTACTTTGTTTTAAATTAAGATAAGAATATGACCTGAAATCTACCCTCTTAATAGATTTTTAAGTGCATAATACAGTATTGTTAATTATAGGCACAATATTATACATGAGATTTTGAGAACTTATTCTTCTTGCATAACTAAAACTTAAAAACCTTTGAACAAAAAGACCCATTCCTCCATCCCAGGAACAGGATATATTTATAATTTTAAAGTATTATCACACAAACTATTTATTAGTTGCAGGGAATTCAGTAATTATACTGTTGGAGAAATTAGGTAAATTGACTGATCAAGCCATAGCCAATTTGGCTCAGTGCATAGAGCATTGGCCCATGGACTGCAGAGTCCCTGGCTTTATTCCAGCCAAGGGCACTTACCTTGGTTGCAGGTCCCCTGGCCCTGGTCTGGGTGTATGCAGGAGGCAACCAATGGATGTGTCTCTCTCACATCAATGTTTCTCTCTGTCTCTCCCTCTCCCTCCCATTCTCTCTAAAAATCAATGAAAAAATATCCTCGGGTGAAGATTAACAAACAAACAATAAATAAATTGACTGATCAAAATTAATATCACCATTTCCAGATATGACACCCTGAGAAAGACACAATATCACTCACAGATACAGTAGTTTTGGCAAAAATTAATAACCTGAATCTAATGACAAGGTTACAATACATAGAATAAGGAATGAGAGCTAACATGTGTTTAACTGGAATCCCTGAAGGAAAGGAGAAAAAAAAAAATAAGTCAGGAGCAGAGACAAAATTTGAATAAGTAAGATTTATTCAGTTCTAAAAATTTTTTAGAACTGATAAAAGATACCAATCCAAACTCATAAATGAATAAATCTTGATCAGAAAAAGAAAATGAAATACTCCGGAGGAAGCATCACAGTAAAACAAAATTATAGCAAAAGATAAACTGAGAGCAGCCAGAAAAAAAAGAATAGAGTACCTCCAATATGGCAGTAGTTTGACAATTGACTTCAGAAAAACAATGAAGCCAAAAGAAAGTGAAATTATATCTTTGATGTGTTGAGAGAAAAACCTAGAATTCTATAGCCAGCAAGGGTATCTTTATTATAAAGATGTTTTCAGGCAAATAAAGAGATTTTTTTTTTTTTAGTGGACCCTATCCAAAGGAATTTAAAAATTTTATACTTCAAAAAGAAGGAAAAGGATTCAGATGAAACTCTGAGGTACAAGACTGAATAATAGCAAACAGCATGATAACCACATGAAAAGAGAGCATGAATAAAAGCACAGAGGTAGAAATCAGTCTGGTGTGTGCTGAGCATTACCAAGAGTTTTGGCATGGGTCAACAGAGCAGAAATTTAGTCTCTCATTCTTATCAAATACAAATCCTATCAGTAAAAGATAAAATTAGGCATGCAATCTGAATGTACAGATTTCTAATGAGTATACTAGGTTTATTATAAAATATGTACAAAAATAAAATTCAAGAGGCTGGTATCAAAAACAAAATGTAAATAGAATTTTCGATGTTTTAGTTTCATATTCTAACGGATTGACTTGTACACAACCAATGGTTAGCAAAACTGGCCTGTAGGCTAAATCTAGCCTATCACCTTTTTATTGTAAATAAAGCCTTATTAAAACACAGTCATGCCCATTTGTTTGCATATTGTCTACGACTGCTTTCATGATACAACAACAGTTGTATAACTTTGGCAGATGCTTAGAAGATGAAGACTAAAATATTAGCTATCTGGTGCCTCACAGAAAAAGTTTTCCAACCCCTGGATTTGAACATGGGCAGATACAGTAAGTAAAAGGCTCATAAGTCACCACATTGTACACGTGAATATATAGGGAATGAGGAGTTTTAAAAGGATTTTAAGCAGAATAAATGCCGCTCTTGCAGCTATGTGGTAAATGATAAACTTGAGAAAAGTCTGAAGAAAGAGAGGCTGATTAAAACATTTTTAAATTTTTTATTTTATTGTTTAAAGTATTACAAATAATAGTACATATGTCTCCTTTTTTTCCTCCACTGACCTTCCCCTGGCACATGCCCTCACCACCACCACCTCCCCCGCAACCCCCACCTCAGTGTCTTGTGTCCATTTGATTAAAACATTTTTGTGGCCTTGGCCAGTTTCCTCAGTGGTTAGAACATCGGTCAGCGAACCAAAGGATCTTGGGTTCAATTTCCAGTCCAGGACATATACTTTGGTTTCAGGTTCATCCCCAGCCCTGGTTAGATCAAGGGCGGAAGGCAACCAATCAATGTGTCTCTCTCATGTTGACATTTCTCTCTCTACCCTCCTTCACTCTCCCTTCCACTCTCTCTAAAATTCAATGGAAAAATATTCTTGGGTGAAGTTTTTTTTAAAAAAAATTTTTTTGTAATGTTGATAAATTGCTTACTCTGAGGCCAATATTCTTGTCTATAAAATGTGAGTGATAATTTACACACAGTTTTTTGGTGGGTCAAATTAAATAATGTGTAATGGAGTGCTTTAAATGTCAAATCAGTATAACAAGTTAAGGTCTGATGATTTTCCTTGTAGTAGATTTTCATTAAATGAATGTTTTTAAAAGAGTTATGTTTTTGCCATCTCTGTTTTGGTTGCATTCTTTGATAGTAATACATTGTGTGTAATTGTATCACATATATAAAAATCACTTAGTATCAAATATTTTTTAAATTCTCACCCAAACACATGCTTAAAAAAAGGAGAGAGAGAAAGAGAGAGAGAGAGAGAGAGAGAGAGAGAGAGAGAGAGAGAGAGAGAGAGAGATCATCAATTGCCTTTCATACACATCCTGACCTGGAATCTAACCTACATTCCAGATATGTGTCCTGATCAGGAATTGAACCCGAAACCCTTCAGTGCACAGGAAGAAGCTCCACCCAACTAGACCACTCCAGCTGGGCTCATATCAAAGTCTGGATGTGATTTAATTGTGTTAATTGGTTTAAACCCATTTTAATTACTTTTCTGGAAAAATACTTCTAGATGTTAATATCCTACCTAATTTATTTGCCTGTTCAATTGAAGAATATATTGTCTAAGCATTGACTTCTTATTAACACCTAATATGTATATCTCATGTAAAAGACATAAGAAGATCATAAGGAAATAATATGGCAGAAAATGGTCTCTAACTATGATTTTATAAAATCTTATAATTCTTGAGATTCTCAACATTAGGAGGTAAATAAAGCAATTCATCTTCTAAAACCAAACAAAACAAAACAAACAAAACAACAACAACAACAACAACCATAAGGTATTGCTCTTATTACCGTTTTTGATACTTAATTGTATAATATACAGTATATGCATGATAGTTTATCCTTTTTCAGATCTAGGGGTATAGTTTTTACGAGCATCCATCATCTTATAAGATGAAGTCCTGAGAGCACAACCTGGTTGTAATGTATTATAGAATATCTATTGTAATAATAGATTATGCTCTTAGAATTTTTATATGCCTCTGTCCCTCTTGTGTGTACAACTATATGTTTTGGAACACATGTGAAGATGTCCTTTTAAAACATGCTAGCAAATTGGTGAAAGGAAAAAATATATATTATCATCAGTGAAGACAGAAGGTGAGAAACAGTACCACATGCATTCTAAGAGAAATGCAGGCTGTTTTAATTTAAATTAGTTTCAGCCTTCTTCGTTGAAAACAGAAGTAAATCATATAAGGAATTAATTCATACTGGGAGAGACAACAAAGAATGCCAATAAAATTTATTTGTAAAAAAAAATTTACTACAAAAATATTTCTACCACATTTCCAATGTTGTTTTAAATAAAAGAATAGAGGCCCTTTTCCAGGAACATTTTAAAAGGATATAGCTTAAAGGAAACTTTTATTTCTTTTTTTATGTAGTATATGGCTGGGTCTCATTTATTATGCATTAATTGCAGACAAAACCTTGGTTCTCTGCAAGAAAAAAAAAGTGCTTGATACAAGAAACATGGTGGTCTGTGAAAGAGATGGTTACGTGACCTCTAATTCTGGCTGTTCAACATATGCATGCCATTGCTTGCTCCTCTGATAACAAAGATTAGCTACTCCTGGTATAAAATGTATAGTCTTTCATAACTTCCCATCACTAGTGCCTTAGAATTCACACACATTTACTTTATTTACATTTCTTTGGAACCTAGATAATCCAATGAGTCCAGTTTCCCCCCTACATTGTGGCAGTTGTCTTACCTGTCGAATCAGACTCTAATATATATCCTAATACTGGCCCAACCACCATGATGGGCACAGCAAGGGACATGTGGTGGAAAAATAAGTCTGATCTCCTTCAAGAGTTGTGGACATATCCCAAAGTGTCATTGTTTCCTCAATCTGTTATTCATGAGCTTATCTAAGCTTTTAACATATTTATGTATATTTTCAATCTGCACCACATCCTGGGATAATGCATTCCACAAGTTTCTATTCATTGTAGATCTCTTTTAAGCTTCTGAGACTCTCCTGAATTCTAGCATGCCAGGATTCAATAAATAGAAAAGCACAGTTTTCATAATTTCCTGGATTTTAATCATATCCCCTTTCTTAGCCTTCTTCCTTTGTAAATAGAGCGCTTCTCATTTTATGCTACACTCCGAACAAATTTAATGAATGAATTCACCAATGTAAGCTAATTAATCAATATAGAAGCCTATGCTTCTGCCCATGTTAGTGAACTTTCTCTGGATCCTTTCACTTTAATCATGTCTTCATTGAGGGCTGCTGACCAGAACTGCACACTGTGTTCCTGGTACATAGCAAGGTACAAAGAGAGGTTGTTTATTCTAAAACAATTTCTAAGCAAGCCTGGAAATGATTAAGATACTTGTGGAAGCACCACATACACCGGAATCAAGAAGGGCTTTGGGTGAAATGGTGCTTGTCAGTGAAGACGGGGTGTAGAGGTGAGAAGCCAGTTGCCTTTGTCAGGTTCACCTCCTCTTAATCCTGGGCTGCCCTCCTCGCTGCCCACGCTGTCACATCAGTTTTGCCAGGGTAAGGCCTCTTCACACAAGACATTGAAATGGCAAGAGGTTTTTGTTTTTGTTTTTGTTTTTATTGAAAGCAGAATTTTCAAATAATTTTGTAAGACAGGCTAAAGGACAGTGACCATACGAAGGGGAAAGGAGAAAGATACTAGGATATGTGTCCATTTACGATTATATTAAGCCGCATTCCAAAGTGATTACCCACTTTTAAATCAACCAATAGAAGTTCAAGGGCATAAATCCCCTGGAAAGCTAATTTAGAAGGTTTCTTGGCAAGTATAGAAACAAAGCAAAGATGTTTACATGGTATTGATGAAATGAAAAACATGCTAGATTAATCCTACCTCAGAACACAATACATCAGGATCATTACCAGACAACTTGGATCCACCGGCCTCTTTTTCAGAGACCCAGGCAGTGCTCAACAGTTATAAGTTATCAAGTTCCAATTCCCTTTTTAATATAAATGGCATACACACAATTCCTTTTCAGTTTCTTTATAAGAAAGAAGATAAATGTCTTGGTCACATGCAGACAACTTTTCTATTTCCTACCCATTAAAGACCTACTTTATAAACGGAATAAGCCTGAGCTGGAATGTAGCTTCAGAATGTCTCTAAATACAGTATTTTTGGTAATCATTACAAAATTACTACCAGGTTAACTAGAAATTAACTAGGATTTAGCTTTCTTGAGTTATATTCTAGTTCTAAAGATATATTCTGGTCAATCAAGATAGAGAAATACCTGAATTATATTTCAAATGCTCTTTCTTTTTCTTTTTTAATCTCTTCACCTTTTAATTTTTCTTTTCTATCGAAATTATTGGGGTGACATTGGTTCACAAAACCATGCAAGTTTCATGTGTACAACTAAACAAAACATCAGTGAACACTGCATTGTGTGTCTATTGCCCCAAGCACAACTTCCATCCCCATTTACCTCTTTTTACCCACCTCCACCAGTTCCCCAACCCCCTTCCCATCTGGCTATCACTGTCATCTGTGTCTATGTATTCTGTATATACTGTATGTTTTTCTGTTTAATCCCTTCACCTTCTTTCATCCAGCCCCCTAACCTCCCTCCCTTTTGACAGATATCAGTCTGGTCCATGTATCCATGACTCTTTCTATTTTGTTCATCAGTTTATTTTCTTCATTTGATCCCACAAATAAGTGAAATCATATAGTATTTGTCTTTCTCTAACTGACTTAGTTCACGTAGCATAATAATAATCTCCAGGTCCATCCATGCTGTTTCAAAGGATAAGAGTTCCTTCCTTTTTATGATCACATAATATTCCATTGTATAAATATACCACAGCTTTTTTATCCACTCACCTACTGATGGGCACTTGGGCTGTTTTCAGATTGTGTCTATTATAAATTTTGCTGCAATGAACATAGGGTTGCATATATCCTTTTAAATTAGTGTTTGGGGTTTCTTTAGATATATTTCCAGAAGTGAGAACACTGGGCCAAAAGGCAGTTCCATTTATAATTCTTTGATGTAAATTCATATGGATTTCCACAGTGTCTGCACCAGTCTACATTCCCACCAACGGTGTAAGAAGCTTCCCTTTTCTCCATGTCTTTGTCAATACTTGTTGTTTGTTAATTTATTGATGGTAACCATCCCAACAGGCATGATGTGATATCTCATTGTGGTTTTAATTTGCATCTCTCTGATGATTAGTGATGTTGAGATTTTTTTCATGTCTATCTGTATGTCTTCTTACAGAAGTTTATATTCAAGTCCTTTGTCCACTTTTTAATTGGGCTACCTTCCTGGTGTTGAGTAGTATAAGTTATTTCTATATTTTGAAAATTAACCCCTTATCAGATGTATCATTGGTAAATATGTTCTCTCATTCAGTGAGTACCCTTTTCATTTCGTTGAAGGTTTTCTTTGCCATGCAAAAGATTTTTAGTTTGATGTAGTCCTATTTGTTTATGTTTTCCTTGCCCGAGGAGATATATCCGCAAAATATTGCTATGAGAAATGTCCAAGATTTTACTGCTTATGCTTTCTTCTAAGGTTTTTATGTTTTCATCACTTACATTTAGGTCTTTAATCCATTTTTAGTTTATTCTTGTGTATGGTGTAAGTTAGTGGTCTATTTTCAATTTTTTGCATATAACTGTCCAATTTTTCCAACACCATTTATTAAAGAGACTGTCTTTACTCCCATTGTATGTTCTTGCCTTCTTTGTCAAACATTAAATGGCCATAATAAATATGTGAATTTATTTCTGGGATCTCCATTCTTCCCATTGATCTATAGGCCTGTTCTGTGCCAATATAAAGCTCCTTTCAAGGTTCAGTTTTTTAATTGCTCAAAGATGCCATCAATCATCACATGTATCATAGTTTGCATGTGCAACTAAAGAAGAAAAATGCTGCTAATTATTTGTAAGACTACAGCAATTATAAAATACACCCTAATTTCAAGGAAATGTATCTTGAAATCTGTGAAATGGTATGTCTTCATTTTCATTATTATTTTTCCAAGATCTCAAATTTTGACAGCACTCTTCAACTCGGCACCCAGTGTTTATTTTCATACTAGAGGCCTGGTGCAGGGCTGGGGTCCCCCGGGGTGGCCTGCAGGGATCGGGCCCCCTGATTGGCGCGGTGCTTGGGTCCCTGCTTGGTGCCACCAGCTCACCTGCTCCACCATCCAGTCATGGTCTTGCTCTTGTCAGGGCCCACTGAGGCCAGCAGCACCTCCACTGCCGCCCATGGCCAACACCACATCACTGACACCCGCCATGTTCTGTGTCACCCCCTGGTGGTTAGTACACATCATAGTGAGTGGTCAAACTCCCAAGGGCACAATTTGCATAGTAGACTTTATTATATAGACTATTCTTAGGCTGTTCTAAAGGTACCTCCCAATTAATGAATTTTGGGAAAATGCATTACTGTCAGGAGTCTCCCCCATTCAATCAAAAGAAGTAGGTGACAGACAAGCAGGGATTTATTCAAGGTAAGGGTACTCATTGAATACAAAGGAGGAAGTATCATAAGAACAGTTTCTAGAAATATCACTTAAAACAAGAAATCAGGAAACTGTCTAGCAGGTTTACAAGAACCACTGCTTATAAAGTAGTCCTTTCAACCATGCGTGCTTGTGTAGATAACACAGTCACCATCAGATATGTTGATGTTAATTACCCAAAATAATAACAATAATAAAAACCATATATTCTTATGTAACATATTAGTCCTGGGAGAAGGTGTCACCCTTGATCATGGTTCCCAGGTTCATCCAGTCAAGCCTTCCCCCGCTACAGGCTGTCTCCTACTATCATTGCTAAAGCCAAAAGGCTCTTGTAAGTTCTGGAAACAGTGTCCTAGTTAAATGCTCTGCCACTGTGCACTCAAAAAATGCTGACTTGTCTTAGTTGGCAAGCCCAGAGAGGCCTCCTATGATCTCACTGCTCCCTGGTTGACCATGGAAGTGAATCATTTCTCTAGACTTCTGTACTCTTGGAATACATTTTTTTGTGTGTGTGTCCAAATAACCTCTGAAAGAGGTCCAGAAATCCAATTCTTCAATCCTCTCTAGAATCAGTCTCCTCATCACCCCAGGAATCATGTTCATCTTGGTCCAAAACAATCAGATAGCATCTTATTTTAGAAAGTAAGGAAAGCAGAAATAACTATTAATCCACACACACAACTTAAAACAAATAGATGAATCTTTAACCCTTTCTGTAGCATTGCCAACAATAGAACACCTCCAAAATCACAACAAGGAAAACTTTTCTACAACAAAGAAAATTGTGTCTAATGACTTGGTGCTCTTTTCTAGGGTTGACTATGATGTTTTCTATGTTTCATAATATACAACTTACACCTAATATTGAATGATGGAATTAGAAAACAGGGTCCTCAGTTGGACTAGATACTCTGCATTTGCCCCTCCAGGTCCACTCTCTGACCTTTCAGCCTGGCTTTATTTCCTGGAGGCTAATTTCTAAAGACTTTGTCAACTGCTTTCCCTTTTGTCTCTGATTCCCAGTCGGGTTGGATCAATTGGAGGTACCTATAAGAGTCCAAAGGCAAGAGAAAGGAGAAGGTTGAATATTTTTTACCCAGCTCCATCCACTCCAGGCATGGCTTCCAATTGTATTCCTATAGTTAAGGTCCAGCTCCTCTAACCAGCCTCCTACTCCAACTATGGCCAAGGGTGGTGACTATTTCCCACTGTGGCCAGTCCTTGGTACTGCACTATTCCTTGTTGGCTCCTAAAATCTGCCAACCTGTCCATAGTTTTTCAATTCTTCTCTCTTCAGTTATTCCTTTTCAGTGTGACATTTCCTGCTGGGACCTGACTCATACACCAGATTTTACAATAATCCCTGTAATCTAATGCTTAATGTGGATCTTCAGTCTAAAGCTAAGAATACCTCTTGCATAGATACATTCTGATAACCTCAATTTTCAATTATTAAAAAGACTTTAACTATTGCTACTGTCAAGTCCTGCTTGAAAAATCTAATAGTCAAGAAGACCACTCTCTCTTCAAGAATCCGAGTGTTGTTTTCCCTTCTTCAGCCGGGTCACAGGAAGCTGTACACCTCAAACGCTGTGCACACCCTGCAGAGCTGCTTTGGCCATAAAGGACTGTAACTCTCCCGTTTCCCTGGTCTGCATCAGCTACTCTTCCCGAGGGCTCTCATAGCACCTCAACTTGTCCATTATCTCTCCATAGTGTACCTGTTTTTCTTTTTTTACTTATCTATTTGTCCCACTAGATTATAAGCTCCAGGAAGGCACAACTGACTTATACACATTAGTAGTTATAGTGTCTAAAGCTGTGTCACAAAATAATATTTGTTTTCTTAAAAACTGAGAAACTGATCATCATGCTCTGAATTTAACAGCAATGAGGCAATAATAAGAAACGATTTAAAAAAGTAACAATCATAGTTGGAAAACATAGGCATTATAAATACTCCCATTGTTACATTCACTACTTCATTCACTTATTGTTCTAGCAAATGTGTTTCAGGCTCTTGGACAGCAAGGTCCTGGAAACAAAGAGTAGTGTGAGACAATGTCCCACCTGAAAGGAGCATCGTTAATTACATGGATCCTAGGGAAGTCATATTTTCACTGTGGATAAAAGTTGGCCATGCAAATTCTCCTCAAAGAACCTGATTTTCTTTTGCATCCCAGTAAGAAGTGCAAAGATAACTCTGAAACTTTGTGTAATGTTTTATATCAAATGGTCTAGCTTTCCATCACTAGCCATTTCCCCTCTACTCTGAATATTTCCCCTTCCTTTCTTTTATGCTTTCCGAATGGTTCTTGGTCATGTTTTCCTTTGCCCTGGTTTTTATTGTAAGCTATTTCAAATGCTACTTGAAAGAATACAAAGCATAAATAACAACCAAAAAATTTTTCTACATTATTTTCCCCCCACTTAAATGTTATATACCTTTGAAAATTTGTATAGATCCAGCTAATTTTTATTTAAATTAATTTTTAAATGCCATAATTGTATTAGTACAGTATTAAAATAGAAAACTTCATTAATCATTAAGAAGTAATTGATACACATCAAACTCTTAACAACATATGTATGCCAAGAGATAGGAATGGAGGGAGACCACCACTAGGGGCTTTAGCTTTCTATATTACATAATTTTCAAACTTTTATAAGCATTTTACTTATATGTTCAAAAAATAAATATTTAAAAGAAAACAAAATAAAGAAAAGACAGCCTGGATTATCTTTGTTTTCCCATGTTCACATAGTGGTCAAATGAACATGCAGATTTAAGATATATAGGGTGGTAATTTGATTATTAAGTCATATGTGACCCAGCTGAATGAATGTAATAACAGACAGATGATGGTTCATGTCATTGACATGAACTGATTTCCCTTGTTCCATATTTAACAGCTAGTCATTTCCAGAATTGGCTTAGACCCTGAAAATGTCCTCAGCAGGGATGCCGTTTTGAGTCTGGGACATTCTCTAACAGCTGGAAGACATTCAGTGACTCCAAATGATGAGGGCCGGTGGGAGCGTGAGGATGGGCACCTGTCCTGCAGCTTCCCTGAGCTAGCAAACACCTTGCTCTGGCAATGTATTCTCCCCTGTGCTCTTTTAGATATTAAGTTTTAGAAACAAGTCTAAAGAATGACAGCTCATTTTAAATAGCCTTCATTTCTACAGGCCATGTCGTAAGAGTTTTGAGCTGGTTTTAAAGAATGGGGAGAGGCAGGAGTGTGGCATAAATAGATTTATTTTCATATTCCCAGGCCCCCATCTTCAGAAAAATTCTAAAGGTTAATAAAGCAGTTCCCTCTATTGCAGAGTGAAAAGCATCCACAAATATAAAATTAAATGTAAAGTGTGTGAATAATGAAATATTGTGGTTTTGTGTTGTAGTCTTATAGCATAAAGCATTTGAGCTGTTTAACATTAAACCCCAAAGATTTAATCATATAGATACCTAAGTGACTCAGACATCGTAAGTAATTTCAGCATTGTAGCATTGTATTTGCCAGCAGATATAGTCAGTTCTTTTACCAACTGAGATATCATTTAGTCTATAACTTAAACAAGCATTGATAAAGTTTTTTACAAAAGATACTATCAACAAAACAAACAGAGGACTTTGTATTACTTCAAAGCTTATTTATAATGTGTTTAGAAAAAATTCAATGGAAACAGGAAAATAATGTCTTGATTTTCTAAACTTTACAACATCTGCTTCTACTTACTTTTCGGCATTGGAAAGGTCTCTGGATTTCAAGTGAATTGCTTTGCTTTCTCTTTGTCTATTCCTTTACTTGACTATCTTCACACTAAGGCACAATCTACAAACCCATGAAAACTATGGCATGGATAACAAAGGAATTTTAGGACATAGGACACAGTATATGGAAATATGTCTCAAAAGAAAAGCCAGGTGTATAAGGAGCAGACCTCTCCATAAAAATACTCAAATACATGTATTGTTCTTTCTCATACCATCCAACACTGGTTATTTACATGTCACTCACAATCTTTGTTAGATCGCATGAAAAATATTTCCTAAAGGAAAAGAACTTTTACTTGTATGTGTGTGTTAGTATGTATGTATGTGTGTGTATATATGTGTGTGTATGTGTGTGTGTGTGTTGCCCAAATACAAGTGAGAGTATTAATATTAATATAATGTTCAGTAAATCCACAGGTTTTGAAACACACACACACACAAAGTGCATTAAAATCTGCTGGGAACAACATTCTCAATGCTAATCTACTACGTTGGGCTTTTGATTTCCTTCTCACATCAAAAGGATTTAAATCCAAAGACATTTTACAAATGTTTTCAAAATTTTTAAAAGAAAAATATTTCTTTATACTCAGTGAGAGTTGCTCATAAAACACACAAATGTCCAATTACTTCAGAGGGCATACAAGTCTCTCATTCCTTAATCTTTTTCTGTCTAAGCATTCATTTATTTGACTTAAAATAAGTTACCTTAAATAATGTAACCATTTATTTTGCTGCATTTCTTGATTTGAGATTTCAGTAAATTTTGCAACAGGATACAGAGGGTAAAAAAATAAAGCTGTTATATTGGTCATGATGCAAAAACAATTTTATTCAGAACTTTCTTGGCAACCTTGAGATGCTTTAAACATTTGTTGGTAGGTTCTTATGAAGCTTATTTAAAGGCTGTGGGTTATTTGTAGTTAATATACAAAGGAAAAAATAAAACAGGGAGAAAATGGCATCTAGCAGCAGACTCCCGAGGTTTCACCACTGGGTTACCAGACATTCTTTCCTTCATTTCCCCAGTTGGGCTGACCTCAACATTCTTGGTGTCCAAGACTTCTAAAAGAATGTAAGCCATGTTATCATCCCCAGAGGGGAAAACAGAGACAAAACTGGATGAGATGTCAGGTTAAGGAATAGGTCCACCATGTGTTTAAGAAGGAGGAAGAGTTCCAGTGAAATCACACCAAAGATCAAGGATTGTGGGCATGGGTTCGACCACATGAAAGAAGGAGAGCAGTTTGCCACTTAGTCAAAAGTCCTTCCCAAGCCAACCCATTAAAGAACAAGTGGGGAGACATTATTCTTGGTTTCTGCCACACACCTGTGAGATCAAGATGGGAGAGAGAATACAGAGAGATCCTTATCTCTAAAGAACTTTTTAAATGAAAAGATATTGAAAGTCAGGAATAAAAAGGAGGAAAGAAAACAGAATGCTTCTTGGTCATCACTGACTGTTGGCAGCCCTGCCTTTTATGATTGCTTTGATTATTTGCTGAATTCAAAAAGTTTTAAGCATGGGTAATTTCATGCTTCAGTTTTCCTTTATTTTCCATTTTATTATTGCATGTTTTAAAATGGTTTGAGTTCTAGAATCAATCAAACCACAACATAAGAGACTGACTTACAATCTGTATGACTTCACTTGAAGTGGAAGTAAAAGGAAATCAATTCTGAAAAAGAAAGGAAATTGTCACAAGCTTTCCGTTTTTTCTCAAAAAAAATAATATTTTCATCTAATATTATCTTTAAAATATAATTTTATTGATTTCAGAGAGAGGAAGAGAGAGATATATAGAAACATCAATGATGAAAGAGAATCATTGACCGGCTGCCTCCTGCATGCCTCACACTGGGGATTGAGCCCACAACTCAGGCATGTGCCCTTATCAAGAATCAAACCACGATGTCCTGGTTTATAGGTCAATGCTCAACTACTGGGTAACACTGGCTAGGTTAGTATTATGTTTAAATCACCACTTTGAGAAAAAATTTTTAAATGCCAATGCTTCTCCTAGGGCTTAGTCATAGGCACTATGCTTTCCTCACTCTGTCCACTGTGGGTAACTTCATTGACTTGCAGGGCCTCAGTTAGCATCCATATACTTCATATTTTCCTTTGGACCTGCTCATCTAACTTTCTAATAAACAACTTATTTGGTATCTCATAAGCCATCCAATGTATGTTCGGAAGAGAACTCATGTCCTTACTTCCTATCTCCCTATCCCAGCTTTCCTCCTATGTTCCTTGCCTTCAGTGTCTATTCGTGTAGCCCAAATTGTTAATCCAAGAATTTTTTTTGACTCTTCTTGCTCAAGCTCTGTCTATCTGCTTTCTCAGATATCACTTTGATATCCATTTATCCCCATCTCCACTATCACTCTAAGTCATTCTGATCTCTGACACATTTTGCTGAAACAGCATCCTAGTCAGTCTCTTTGCCACTAATCTTACTTCTATCCAATGCATTTACCCTCCACATAGACATTGAAGTAATCTTTTTGGAAGTGATCCTGATAAAACGCAAATCTGATCATGAAACTCCATTAAAACCCATCAATAATTTTTCATTATCCTATAAACAAATCTAAACACCTTAACTTAAAAGAATCTTACTCTCTATCCTATGCCTACTTCCCAACTGCTGAAGTTTAAGTATTCCTTCCAGTCACATTGAGCATCTTTTAGTCTCTAGAACCTGACACACTTTGATCTGAAACATGCTGTTTTCACTGCCTATCCCCAATTCAAATGTCACTTTTTGAGAGAGATCTTTTGTTACCTTAACCTAGATCAAGGTTCCAGCTATGCTTGTAAATCACCCTAACTTGTATTGTATCACTCATCACATACTGTTGTGTGCAGCATCTCCTCACTTTAAGCTCCGTGACCGCAGGGACCACGTTTGTCATATTAACTACTACTACACACCTGATATTTGGTAGGTATTTAATAAATACTGATTGAACAAATAAGTGTTTTTACTTAAAATTTCTCCTTTTACCCATACAACAAACCATGCGATCTGCTATATATTCGATACTTATTGGTGACTAACTCATTTACCATAGAGCCATCTAAGATAGAAATTAATATTCAAGATACCCCATAATTAAGGCATCTCACAGAATTTATGAGCATCCCTTGCTCCAAACTGTGCCTAGTTAACAGGATAGTAACAAGGTCAACTAACCTTGGCAAGGTTCAGAGACATACTAGCCTTTGACTAATCGAAAAATCATGGGTAGAATAAATAAAGTTGTTTAGTGGTTATTTACTACCTCTATCTATTTTTGCTTGATCCTGTCATCTAGTTTGGAGAAAAGTGGGGTTATTCAAGGTGCTACTTAGCTGGAGGAATATTTTATTCAGCCCCTGTATCTAATTCTAAGGATAGTTATTACCCATGAGACTCTTAGACTCTGATCATGTAACCAGTAACGTGCCTTTGTGAATTTTCTCAAATTTATTTGAGAACATAAGAAAAATCATGGGGTTATATAGGCATTACAATGACATCTAAATTAGAAGTTTTTTAAATATGTTTTTATTGGTTTTTAAAGAGGAAGGGAGAGATACAGAAACATCAATGAGAGATAAACATTGACCGGCTGCCTCCTGCATACTCACTACTAGGGATTGAGCTACAACCAGGGCATGTGCTGTATCCAGAAATTGAACAGCAACCTCTTGGTGCATGGGTCAATGCTCAACCACTGAGTCACACAGGCTGGGCAATTTTTTTGTTTGTTTTGTAAAACATATTTTAACTCTCTCTCTAACCCTTGGATATGTTTCCTCCTAATGGTAGGTGTAACATCAGATGTAACTTCTGGAGATAATTGTAACTGACAGAAGATGCAATGTTAATGATTCATTGTGGAAAGTGGCTCAACTGTGTCAAAGCTGGGTCATAAGACATGATTTAAACCAAAGGCACACCACCTGCAGTGGTCTCACCTCATGACCATCACTCAGTCAGTCCATGGATAATGTTCTGTTCCTGCTGCTGCCCATCAGAATATGACCACCTCCAAATGGTGACTGTCTCCAAAGAATATTACATCAAACAGGAATTTCTCATTGCCTTATTCATGCTTAAGTCTTAATATAGGGCTACATTATTAAGCCAAAAATAGTTATTGCCTTAACAGTTTTGTTGCTCTATATTGCTTAGGGTGATAAAATAACAATTAGGAGTTAAAACATTTTTCAGTGTTCTCTTTAATTTTTCACTCCAGCTACTAATGCTTCATTTCCAGCACTGAACATTATAAAGTAAGGTGCTGCATAAAGCATAAAATTATTGGATTAACGCAATCATCCCTGGATAAATATAAAGTCTCAGCAGGAGAAACCATATTCAAGTTATTACAGAATCTCCTCAGTATCTAAGTTATATTTACTAAAAGCTAGGAAATTATGCCCCAGCTGGGTGGCTGGGTTGATTGGAACATTGCTCTGTACATCAAAAAGTTTTCAGGTTCAATTCCTCGTCAGGGTACATACCTGGGTGGCAGGTGAAAGAACCATTGGGGTGTGAATGAGAGGCAGCTGATCCACTAATAGATGTTTCACTCCCTCTTTCTCTCTCTCTATCAATTAACATCCTTGGGTGAGGATTTTTTTTTAAAAGCTAGGGAAGTATGAAAATGCAGCAACTCTGCCACATTGCTGGGAAGCCATAGAGTGACTTTCTATCAAAGTCTCTGTCCAAAGCTAGTAATAAAAGAGTGGGCTTTATCCCTGGCTGGTTTGGCTCAGTGGATAGAGCATAGGCCTAAGGATTGAAGGATCCAGGTTCGATTCTGGTCAAAGGCATATGACCAGGTTGTGGGCTTGATCCCGAGTAGAGGGCATACAGGAGGTAGTAAATCAATGATTCTCTCTCATCATTGATGTTTCTATCTCTCTCTTCCTTTCCCTTCCTCTCTGAAATCAATAAAAATATTTTTTAAGTGAGCTTTGTAGACACACCTAGATTAGAAACTTGATCTGACCTATTTATCCCTGAGCCCCTTAAAGCTTCGGAAAAAGGTAATGTTGATACCTACCTATCTCACATGATGATGTGAACACTGAATTAGTTAGTACCTATAAGCCTCCCGGCCCATAGCAGGTATTAAAAAATGTTTGTTTTCTTCCTTCTTCCTTTTTCCAGTCACACTCACACAGCCACCAGACAAAATAGAAACCATTCAGATCCAATATTAACAGGTCCCTTTCTGCAGGTCTCTTTTCACAGTAGTTTAGTCTATTATTTTTCTTATAAAAATTAGGGGTTGTTGTTTCTTCAAGTATTTCTTTCATAAAAATGAATAAGGGCTATTTTGTAACTTCGTGTTTAACACAGCTAAAATTCAGTACAGCAACCTAAATAAAACCAATTTTTCCTTTTTTAATTGACTTTGTATCATTGATTAGTTAATTATTTAGATATCATGTGTATAAATCTATAATACATCATCTGTATATTGGATGCATGTTCACCACCCCAAGTCACATCTCCCTCACCATCTCCTTCACCATCACCATTTATCCCCCCTTTACCATCTTCTACCTTTCCCTATCCCCTTTCCCTCTGGTAATCACCATATTGTTGTCTGTGTCTATGAGGTGTCTTTTTGTTTGTTTTTGTTGTTCTGCCTGAACCTTCACCTTTTATATCCAGCCCCTTAACACCTCTCTGCTCTGACAGCTGTCAGTCTGTTCTCTGTATCTATGTCTGTTTCTATATTGTTTGTTAGTTTACTTTGTTCATTAGAGTCCATATGTAAATGAAATCATATTGTACTTGTCTTTCTCTGACTGGCTTATTTCATTTAGCATAATACTCTCCAAGGCAATCCATGCTGTTGCAAAAGGTAAGATTTTCTTATTTTTTAATGCCCAGTAGTATTCCATTGTGTAACTCTACCACAGCTTTAATATATATATATATATATATATATATATATATATATATATATATATATGTATATTTTAGAGACAGAGAGGAAGGGGAGGGAAAGAGAGGGGGGAGGAAGAGAATGAGAGAGAGAGAAGAGAAAATTTGTTGTTTTACTCCTTTTTAAAAAACATAATGTTTTATTGATTTCAGACAGGAAGGGAGAGAAAGAAACATCCATAATGAGAGAGAATCATTGATCAGCTGCCTCCTGCATGCCCACACGGGGGATCAAGCCTGCAACCTGTGCATGTGCCCTGACCTGGAATCAAACTAGGACCCCCTAGTTCATAGATTAATGCTCAGCCACTGAGCCACACCAGCTGGGCTTGCCCATTTTTTTCCAATTTATCTTTATTGTTGAAAATATTATAGATATCCCTTTTCTCCCTATTGATCCCTTCTAATCCACACCTACCCCCCCACCGCAGACCTTTACCAAACTATTATTGTCTGAGTCCATGGATTATGCATACAGTATATACATATTATACAAGGTCTTTGGTTGGTATCTTTTCAACCACCCTCTCCCGCCTTCCCTCTGAAAACAGTCTGTTCCATGCTTCTCTATCCATATATCTATTTTGTTCATCAGTTTAATTTGTTCTTTAGATTCCACATATGAATGAGATCATGTGATACTTGTTTTTCTATGACTGGCTTATTTTGCTTAGCATAACACTCTCCAAGTGCCTCCATGGTATCTCAAAGGGTAAGAGATTCTTCCTTTGTACTGATGCATAGTCTTCCATGGTGTAAATGTAAGCTTTTTCATCCACTCATCTGCTGATGTGCACTTGTGCTGTTTCCAAATTGTAGCTATTTTTTAAATGGATTGTTTGTTTTTTTTAGTGTTGAGTATATGAGTTCTTTATAAATTTTGGATATTAACTCCTTATCCAATGTATCATTGGTGAATATGTTCTCTCATGAAGTGGATTGTCTTTCTCATTTTGATGATAGTTTGCATATTCTGAGAGTAAGAAGTATAATAGAATGGAATCAATTCTTTCAGCCCATATAGTGCTATTAAATTAATTCACAAAGTTGTTTATTCAGTCAGCAAGTATTAAGAGCTCACCAGGTGTCAGGCACTAATATACTAGGGCATGTGCAACTGCATCTAGGTACTTCTGGATTTGATTTACAATGCAGTATCTGAAGCACATTCCTCATTTTATCTAATGAGTGCTACCCACCACAATTAGTCTTCTTCTTAACTATAACAACAACATATGCTAAGTGCTTAACACTCATATAAGGCAGAGGTTGTTATAATCCCCATTTTACAAAGAAGGAAAGAGGTGTGAAAGAATATTTGACTGTCCAAGGCCACCCAGTTGGTAACCAAAAAAACAAACAAACAAACAAACAAAAACAAAACAAAAAAACCACACACCAAAAAACCTCTGAAATACAAAGCTCGTCTCTGAAGTCTAAATCAGTGCTGTTCAAAGTCTTGTCCTCCATGGGTGGCGTATCAGCAGCACCTTGGAGCTTGTTAGAAATCACCTGGGAGTTTATCATAATTCCAGGGAGTGTGGCTTAGCCATGAGTTTGACAAGCCTTCTATGCGATCTTACGCATGCTAAAGTTTGATAAACACTTCTCTAAACCACTACACTATACATACTATTCAGCTTCCCTAGTTCACAAATTACTAATGGTGTTGGGTTACATTATTGCTCTCCTGCATTTAAGAATTTTTAGGTTTCCTCACAGTTGATCTTTGGGTTGGATTCTATGGGAAGTGAAAACATAACTCTGCCATATCCTTTAAGCAGCTTGACTATTCATCCTAATTCTCCTGGGATAGTTCCATTAAAGCTGTTGTCTTGCTGCAATTAACTGTAGCCTTTCACTCTCATAAGTGCCATAGTTTGAACTATAAATCATATGGTGGCCCTACTTATAAGCCATTACTTGCTCTGGCTGCCATCACTACAACCTCATCTTTTACTATTCACCTGTAACTCCTATGTACTGGCTACAAAAAAAAGGTTTTCTTTCAGTTCCTTAAATTTTGAAACTTACTTGTAATGAAAGGGCTTAACATTCCTGTTCCCTCTTCCTGGGAGGCTCTTCCTCTAGGTCTCAGAATAATTTGCTCCCCCTCACTGGCCTTCCAAAGGTGGAATGATAGAAGCAGTCCACCCTATGGATAGGTAATTTAGAGAATTTTATAACAGAACTGAAGCACAATCATCGTCGATTCAAAACAACATTATTAAAAAAAATATTGCTCCCCCTAAAAAAATATTATTATTTGTCCTTTAATAAACATTGTAGTCTACATGGAAGTTGATTCTGAGAGCTCCCAGGTATATAGGTGACCTGCAGACAAACACTGGCATAAATAATTGCATTTATTCCAAAAGTAAATTACTAAAATAGTCTTGGAATAGTTATAGTTTATTTTACATAGTTTGTGCCTCCAACCTCTGTGTTACCACATTCTTCAGCTTAAATAATAGATTTAAAATAAATTGTGGTAGAGCAGTGATTGAAAAGATGAAGAAACAAAACTTGAGTTACTTCAGTTTTGTCATGTTATTTCACATCTTGGGATTTTTATTTGTATTCAAGATTTAAAACAGGGAATTCCAAGGGAGCCAGAATAGCCTAAATAGTCTTCAAAAAGAACAAAGTTGGAGAATTCACACTTCTCAATTTCAAAAATTACTGCAAAGCTACAGTAATCAAGAAAATGTGGTACTGGCATAAGGACCGTCACACATGTCATTGAAATAGAGTTGAGAGTCCAGAAATAAATGCTCACATTTACACTCAATTAATTTTTGACAAAAGTGCCAAAACAATCCAATGAGGGAAAGTCTTTTCAACTCATGGTGCTGAAACAACTGGAAATCCACATTCAAAAGAATAAAGTTGGACCCTCAAATCAACTCAAAATGGACCAAAAACCAAAAATGCAAAAACTAAAATTATAAAACTTTTTTAAAGGTGTACATTTAGGTTGCTTATATATCTTGGCTATTATAAATAATACCTCAAAGAACATAGAGGGGCATATATCTTTTCAAATTAGTGTTTAGCAAAATATATAAAAATTAAAATGGAGAATTTATTAAAATATAAGTAAATAATAAAAGAACATAGGTGTGAATCTATAATTTTGGATTAGGCCATAGTTTCTTAGATCTGACACCAATAGTACAAAGAACAAAGGAAAAAAATTGGACTTCATCAAAATTAAAAACTTTTGCCTTGAAAAGACACTTAAAAAAAAGACAATAGAATTAGAGAAAATATTTGCTATATAATGAAAAAATTATATACTATACAATAAGGGACTTATATCTAAAATATATACATATTCCTTACAACTCAATAATAAAAATACAAATAATGCAATTAAAGTAGACAAAGAAAATATACAAATGACCGGTAAGAAAATGAAAAGATGCTCAACATCATTAGCCATCAGGGAAATGCAAATCAAAATCATAACAAACCACCACTTCACACCCACTAGGATGGATAGAATCAAAATGTCAGATAATTACAGGTGTGGACAGGAGGTGAAAAAGTTAGAACCCTCATGCATTGCTGGTGGGAATGTAAAATGGTGTATCATCCAGTTTGGAAAACATCTGTCAGTTCCTCAAAAGATTTAACATAGAGTTGCCATATGACCTGGCAATTCTACTCTAGGTATTCAGCTTCCACAAATACAAACATGTGTTCACATAAAAATGTGTACATTCATATTCATAATAGATTTAAGTATACATAATAGCAAAACTGGAAACAACCCAAATGCCCGCCAACTGATGAGTGCATAAATAAAATATGGTATAACCATACAATGGAATATCATTCAGCAAGAAAAAGAATGAAGTACTAATACATGCTTCAACAGAGATGAACATTACACACATGATGCTAAGTGAAAGATACTGGTGACAGTTGAGAGCATATTTATGACTTCTTTTATTTAAAACATCCAAAATAAGTAAACCTATAGATCCAGAAAGTGTTTTCCTAGGGCTGTGAGGAAGGGAAGTGATGGTATGGGGAAACAACTGGGGTTATAAAATATTCTAAAATTGTGATAATAATTGCATAGCTCTATGTGTACACTTAAAAAATATGTTATACAATTTAAATGGGTAAATTATATAGTATGTGTATCTCAATAAAGCTGTTTCCACCAAAAAAGATTTAAGATGGTGAAACATGGTGCAAACTGCATACTATGTAAGGTATGTTATTTTTCTTCTTTTATAAAAAATTCAATGATGTACAACCTGGCTGGTGTGGCTCAGTTGGTTGGAGTGTCATCCTGCCAGACACCAAAAGGTCAACGGTTCAATTCTTGGTCTGGGCACATACCTAAGTTGTGGAACGCCCCCCTGAGTGTGTACGGGAGACAACCAATAGATGTTTCTCTCTCTCTCTCTCTCTCTCTCTCTCTCTCTCTCTCTCTCTCTCCCTTTCTCTCAAATCATTTTTTAAAAATATAATGATGTAATTAAAAATACTAATCCTTTACTCTTTTGTAATGTTTATTTTATTTAAATTAATTTACTGGCATGATAATATATGAAGTTCAATAACTTTTTTCATTATGTTTTTTTCTAGCCATTATATTATTATTTTTAATTTTTTTATTGATTAAGTTATTACATACCTGTCCTCATCCCCCCATTTGCCCCTCCCACCCCATTCCCACTCATGCCCTCACACACACACATACCCCACATTGTCTGTGTCCGTTGGTTAGGCCCGTGATTGGCAAACTGCGACTCACAAGCCACATGCTGATATTTGGCCCCTTGAGTGTGGCTCTTCTACAAAATACCACGACCTGGGCAAGTTTATTTTGAAGAAGTGGCGTTAGAAGAAGTTTAATTTTAAAAAATTTTGGCTCTCAAAAAAAATGTCAGTCGTTGTACTGTTGATATTTGGCCCTGTTGACTAATGAGTTTGCCCACCACAGGGTTAGGCCTATATTATTATTACTAAAAATAATTTTTTCTAAAGGGGAGAAGAATGTTAAAAAAAAAAAAAAGTATTCATTCATCCTAGGTGATAAATATTCTAGAAATGCCACTGTAGCTTTTTATTATTATCAATATTTAGTTTTGCTCACATATCAGCATCTCAAGAGAAGCATTTCCTAACCACTTTATTTAGAATAGATAGCACTCCATGCCCCCAAATGATATCACTTTCTATCCCTTTACTTGGCTTAACTTTCTTCATAACTTTTATGATTAGCTAATATATCTTTGTTTATTTTTGTTTCCTTCACTAGAATGTTAGCTCATTAAAGGGTTGTCTGCTTTGCTCACTCCAGTAGCCTCAATGTATAGTACACATTCAACCAATTTAGGGTGAATAAATAAACACTAAAAATTATATCTACTGCTTACATTTCTTCACAAGAAAGATATAAAAGTTTTGTCTTTGTGCACAATTTCTGTTATACATTGAGATGAAAACATTGATTCTCACCCTTCTCATCAAGGGTGTGTGGACATCATATTCTACTAGATACTTCAAAAATATCTGGACAATCAAAACCCCTTTGTCTATGAATTTGAAATTTAAAAAAAATTATATATTGAATTTTATACCTTTGCATTCATTATCTTTAATGAGGTTTAGGAGCTTTAATCCACTCAACTCTGCAAAATCTCTTTCTTAACGTTAAAAAAATAAAATAATTTTTAAGGTTAATCAGCTTAGATTATCCCAGAATTCATTACTCCAAGCTAGTGATAAAAACCAGCCTCCTTTATTGAACCTAAATATTTCTGGACTTTGTTAAAGCAGACTTCAAAACACTTACTTTTGAAAACTTGACAAATTTTTATAGAAACTACTTCTTGGAATCTAGATTTTCTCTTTATTATTGTTGCTTTATCTCCTTTTCAAAATAATAGTTGTATTTTTAAAACAAAGCAGAACTCTATTATAATATGGTTCAATATTACAACTGTTTGGGTAGGCCATAGGTCAAATCCTGTCCTTCCCCAAATGGGACAACCACACATAGTACAAACTTGATCACATTGCTAACCCATAACCCTTTAGTTAGTCATGAGCTGGGACATGACAATTAAGAAAAAAGGATATTACCATGTGTATAGTTGTGTTAACATAATATTCCTTCTAGAAAAGGAATATTTCTCCTATTTTTAAAACATTGTTCCAAAATGTCTTTTTTAATAATAAATTTGGTGGGTTTAGATGATTGTGTGTAGATTCTCAGCTACTTAGCCAATCTTAAGGCTGCATTACACGAAGTGTAAGATATGAAGTTGGAATGCCTATGGTCAATCTCCAATCTACCATTTACTAATTGTATCATGTTGTCCAACTAACTTATCCTTGTTATACCTCAGTTTTATAACCTTTAAGATAAAAATAATAATAGTACCCACCTCAAGAGACTGTGATGATTAAATAAATTAATTCATGTGGAATATATAAAACAATGCTTATTACATAGGGCACTATCAATAAGTGGTAGTCTTTGTTTTCAGGCTGAAAGGAAAAATACATTTAAAATTAAAGTCTTAGTTACCACTAATACATCAATTAAAAATAAAAAGATACAATTTCACACATTTTAATAAAAAATTAGTGGGAGGACTTGATTTTAGCTTCAAGCCTTCCATGTGTAATTACATTTTATTTGTGCAGCTAAAGTAATGACTTTCTGAAGTGAAAATTTATACAGAAGCCTAAAAGATGCAAGATTATTTTCTTACACTGTTTCAGCCTAGTAGAAAAAAGGATCCATGGCCCTCCTGCTAAGTTTAGACTAGACGCGTTTCTTAAACAGTCACATATTTCTTCATTAAACTGTTTTTTAATGGCCCTTTTGATGACTGCCAGTTTCCTCCACAATAAAAGAAGTTTTGACCTGTGAATTCATTTTTTTAAAATCTAGTAATAGCTTTGAATACATTAACTGAACCTCGTGGACCAAATCAGGAGCCAATTAGTTATGTTTCCCATCATCTGAATGAAATAAAAATGAATCAACTTCATCACTAAACTTAAAAGGTTGTCTTCATTGGCAAAGAAGTCTAAACATTGTTCTGCTAATTCAAGTTCCTTTTAGAAAGTAAGGAAAGTTGAATTATCTGTGACCTGAAAACAACTGAGTTTCATTTTCTCCTTCCCGCTATAAAGGCTAGTCAAGTGACTTGGTACCATTGTACAGACGCACGTCCCATGCAATTACTTTAAGAATTCATTACTTAGAAGGCTGTCTATCAATTATGACCCAGCACAGTATTCATTTTCACAAATAGTGGCTACTTATTTTTCCTTCCTCATTCATGCTTTATTTTCCTTTCTCCCTCATCTAGATATTGGGATAATGTGATGAATGCCTCTACTCATCAAGCGACCATCTTTGTTAAATAGGCCTTACAGATAATCAACTCATCAACTAGTTATAACAAGTAAGAAATGAGAACCATGAATGAGTCTGGAATCTCAATGCAAACACTCTCCAACCATGTTTACTTTTTGTAAAAGCACATCCTTTCTCCTCAAGCCCTTAGTTTTTGTAGATAACAGCAAGAAAAAAAAAAAGTTTTTTAGAACCAGCATCAAACACAGTATCACTATTTTATGCCTTTCCAGATAGTTGTGAGAGTTACATCAAGCCTAACAGGAAAAATGCTTTGTTTCAGCAATGCATATTGGAAAAGATCCTCATTTTCAGGTGCACTTTATTCGGGGTTTCAAAAGAGAAAGCTAAATGTCAGTTTTAATATTAAATATGTCACCACAGCTTTGGGGATTTTCATTTTATAAAATTAAAAATAAAATTGGGACTTACTGATAATTCACAATTGAATGTTGTATATAAGCATTTCTTCTTTTGAAAATTATCTTTAGTTTCAGATGGCCTTTCATGGCCTAATTATTTCCTAATTATTTGCTTAAATTGTTAAAATATCATAATGCTTACAAGTTCTAATTTAAATACTCTAACTTGAAAATATTTCTGCAGCTGTTGCTTTTGTAGAATTCCTTTCTTGTTAAAAGTTGAAGAATAATGAAGCTAACAATATAAAGTATAGATAATTAATAAATAATTTTATGTTTAAAATCAGTTGAAAGTGGGCAGCTAACTAAAGAGAGTACAAAAAAAAAAAAAACCCTTACTTTTAATAATCAGTTCTTGTTGTGAATATACATTCAGTCGCATACCTTTCTGTCAAAGTCTCTGAGTTGAGAATAGGCCCCTGCCAAGTCTCTGAAAATCGCTTGTTCAAAAATCTTAATTATAAGAAAGTAAACAAAGAGCGGGTTGAGGTAGTGCAGAGTTCTAATGAGTTAATATAACAGAACTCAAGAAAAGTCAACTCTCTTCAAAGCCAGCAGCTCAGCTCTGACAGTCATCCATCAAACTGAAGGTCTCCTTAATAAATGCCAATTATAGGGCATATATGCACAAACGTGGCTAGCATAAGCCATGGGATCATTTTCTTCTGAGAAAACTAGTGACCAGAAAAACACCCAGGCAGTGCAAGGGATCAGCCCACGCGACAGGGAGGCTTGCTTCTGATCAGAATACTAACTAGTATTATCGCTCTCCCTCGTTTTTTCAACTTTGAAAAGTTCAGAACCACACAGAATTTTGTTTGGGGTTATACAAATTCCTTCACAATTTGTATAGAAGTCTAACATAACTTTTTAAAAGCCATGACATGCCCATAATGTATACAGAGTCTCTGACTTCCGCCGTGAGCGAGGCTTTTTCCTAACTTAATCATACTCAAATTTCACCCCTTTTAAAGATCCTGATTCAAAAATGTTCACTCATTCTCCACAGTCCACAAATCTATACCACCTCTTCCTGTGGTATTTTATGTGCATAAATTAAAAAAGAATGGCCTCCAAGGAGGATTAAAAGGTTGAAAAATATCAGACTTTCTAAATTTAGTTTCATTTTTTCTTATTTTAATTCTCAAAATGTGTGTTCACAGCAGACATATATATTTTTTTTCCTACATTCTTATAAAACAGTCCATTCATGTTAACCTTATTATCTAAAGGAAATGCTGGCTCAACTCAGACAGGAAGTTACCTCATAGGTTTCTTATCATATCACCATGTAACCCTGCATTCATGACAAATAAACACATGACAACTCTGGAGAAATAACTAAAATATGCCCTACTGGAACCACTGCTCTTATTGTGGAATTCAATAAGAACTCATACTCAACTTTCAAAAATGTTCCTCTGCTACCTTTTTATTATCTACCCAGCCAGGTGCTGAGCCTATCCTCAAACAAGTTTCCTAGTGGTATTTGATGACATCAGGGGGAGGGGAGGGAACTTTCTTAGAAAATATGGCCACAGATATTGGCCACATTTTATACCACAGCATTACTTCTTTAATGCGGATAGGTGGGTTTTCAGAAAGAAGGGCTATATTCTTCTATGATGACAGAGATAATTAATAGGGTAAATGAAAACATTCATGTTTGATATCTTTATGCAAATGGATTAGAATAGTCTGCTTCGGTCCCAAGTTGATGTCTTATCTAATTGCCCTATAAAGTGACATCTTCCATCACACATGTGGACCCGTGCTAAATTCATTTATTTCCATGTTGCCTGATATGATGAATGGTCTGAGCTCCATTCAATTATTTAAAATGTGCAAAGAAACAGAAACAATGAGACTGGCAAAGCCCTCTACATTCTTAGGAACAATTTAGGCTAATTAGCATCAACTTCTCCCCCATTCATCATACCCCTTTAGAAATATAAACAAACTGTCAGCTTTAACCTAACAAACAGATCACTGAGCTACTTAACACAAATTATTCTTACATGAAAAGCTCCTTCTCAGGCAATATTCTCCTTTAGGGCATCTGGGAAGCTGAGCTATTAAAATTGAAGACATATGTTCCAGTCAAACTCAACTCCTGGATTGTAATGATCGCTGTTGTGACAGTTTTCAGTCAGCATACTTGCTGCTGGCAACACAGCCCCAAGCCTGCATGAAACACAAGTCAAATGGAATGATGCGAGCAGAGCCCCAGATTCAGAAGACACTTTCTCGCACTACCTACTACGGTTTAGTTAGTGGGGCTCACTCATGATCTTCTATTGCAGCTCAAAGTTTGACTGCATTTCATTTAGGGAATGAGATTGAGGAAGATAACAAATGGGGTCTTTGACAAGACTGTGAGAATTTCATCCTGTGTTATTTTTAATTACATCCTCTGAGGCTGATGCTACTCAACTTTCAATATTCAGTTGAAGCCTTTCAGTGCTGGCCTATAATCTCAGAGAGGCTGGAGAGGGTATGGTTGGAAGGGTCCAGATGGAGATAAAGGTAGCTTGCAGATAAATTGGGGATGGCCCTCAAAAGGACAACTTAGAAACTGAACTCCTTCCTTTCAACTAACAGGAATAAAAACGAGTAATTTGCACTTTTACATACCAGAACTTTGTAATTAAATCCTTTCCTGAATATTAGACCCAGATACTATAATATTTTCTTCATTTGTTTAAGTGCAGCCACCTATGCACCATCAATTCTCATTATTTGCCTGAGTTATGCTCTATAAAGTCACCATTAACACTGAATTAGCGAATTCTGAACCCATTGCTCCTAGGGGAAATGCAAGGTTAAGTTCCTGCAAGCCTCTGGCCACAACCTTTTCATCAGCTGATCAGAATGCAACCTTATTTTACATGGGGTTTCTGTTGAAAGACACCTTATTTGATACATATTGTTGGCTTATTAGCATTGATCTCACAACCAACAGCACTATAACTGATGCCTGAATAAAAGCTTATCAAACACATGGCAGGTCACAGACTTCTTGTGTTTAGCAACACTATGTTTGGGGACCATGTTAAACAGTGAAATAGCCAACCAAAAAAAGCACAAAAAATGTGAAAAACATGGGACTAAGTAGACCAGGAAAGGGACACTTGTTTACAGTATGAGATCTGAATAGGAAGGCAGAACGTCATCTTGCTCAATATCAGCTGGAAGCATGCACTTCAGATGCCTGAGTTTTCACCACTTTGCACATGTCTTCCCCACATGTTTCACTGGCCGTGAAAGCACCACAAGTATTGATTTTGAGGTTACAAATAAATGTTGGCAAGTAAGCAAGTTCACAAGTACTAAATCTGCAAGTGAGCATGGACTGTATATACATTCATACATAAATACTCCCCTCAGATTTCCCTCTGAATTGTTTCTCTCAGTATGATAGTGTCATAGTCTGAAAATCAAGCAAAGCCTTCATAAGCTAACTGATAAATTCTGATGGCCACACTTTCTAGTACCATGGTAAATCATAAAACCCTTACGATATATTCCTACTAGAGGCCCAGTGAACAAAATTTGTGCAGAGGTAGGGTCTTTAGGCCTGGCTGGCTATCAGGGCCGATCTGTGGGGAGACAAGCAGGATGATCAGGACCCCCATGCTTGCACACTCCTTGGCTGGCCTGGCAATGCCTGCTCACTGGCCCTGCCCCCCTACCCCACCACCACTGCTGGTTGGGGCCTGCTGGTGGAGGCAGCTCCTGCATTGAACATCTGCCCCCTGGTGGTCATTGTGCACGTCATAGGGACCAGTCGTTCTGCCATTCAGTCAATTTGCATATTAGGGTTTTATATAGATAGATTCTTTAGTTTACTAGGAATGTGAACACTGATGGCACTATAAATACTGCGATAATAGTGTCCATCCATACCCAACCCACCATATAATACTGTTTCTACTTTGCTGCAGTATTTGGATTGCTACTATTTGTTGTAGCAGATAGTTGTTGCTAGCATCCATATTCCCCCACCCGTACCAACCTAGGTCTCAGATTTCCCATCCACACTGTTTAGGCAGGGTTGTCTCCAGAAGTGGGCTATTTGGCTTTAAGCCAATTAGTGCATGCCTTCACTTTAGCTACAGTAATTCCTTTAGGATGGGCACACAACTCAGTCTGGCTAAAGACACTCCAGGAGGTATTTTCTGAGCACTTCTTGGAAAACTTGTTTCTCTCTGAGAGTCATAACAGGAACCAGCCTCAGGAGGAAGCAGGCACTACACGAAGCAGAGCCGAGACATGTAAATAAACTGAGTCCTCGGTAATAGTGTTAAGCTACTAGCCAAAGGCTCACATTTATTGTACCATATTTTAAAATTATTCAATAACTAATAAATAAACACCCTTTATTGCTTAAGGTAACTTGAGTGAGGTTCTATTTTTCTTATACTAAAGAGAATTCTGATATAGTTACATGCTAGTTTTTACCTGTCTGTTACACACACACACACACACACACACACACACACACGGAAACATTAATTACCTCAATTATCTTTGCTCATCTTTTTATAGACTCTTTCCTTCCTAGAAGCATGACTGATAATAGAAGCCATTGATAAATATATTTAATTTAATTAGTAGAATGGAGAATACCTTCCATGGATGGAATCATAAACCGTATACCAGATTAAACATAGGATGACTAATCAAGGTGGCTGTTATCCACACTGCTGCTCACTCATGAGAACAAAGTTCTTTTTTTTTTAATATATTTTATTGATTTTTCACAGAGAGGAAGAGAGAGGGATAGAGAGCTAGAAACATCGATGAGAGAGAACCATCGATCAGCCGCCTCCTGCACACCCCCCACTGGGGATGTGCCTGCAGCCAAGGCACATGCGCTTGCCCGGAATTGAACCCGGGACCTTTCAGTCCACAGGCCGACGCTCTATCCACTGAGCCAAACCGGTCCCGGCAAGAACAAAGTTCTTGATATAATTACCTTAAATATAAAGTGGTTCATTTTATATTATACACATTTACACTACAGAAAACTAAAATATTCAATAGTCATTTTTAGTTTATCAAGACAAATTACAAAGGTAACATGACTTGTCTCCTGCTCACCCCTTAAAGTAAGATAACTTTAAAATACTTTTTCTTCAGCACCCCAGACTCCAGTTTCTCTGGGTTGGGGTAAAAAGAATAGAGCTGAATGTTACCCAAGCTTCATTTATAAATGTAAAGCAATATCCCAACTTTGTAAAACTTCTGCCTAGTCTCTTTCTCTATGGGTGGTTTTGACAGCCATAGTTTTTTGTGGATGCAAAACTGTGTCTATAATAAACTGCAACGGCAATTGACCAACCTCAGAAGGTCTGACAAGTGACTAATTACTCCCACGGGTGGCCTGCTGCTTTGGCCACTAGCCCATTGTAGGCAAAGTTCACAGTATATTCGAAAGAGGCTTCCTTTTCAAAATGTCCACACCTCCTTTTCGGAGAATGAATGCAGGGAAGAGGACTTACAGGAAAAATGGGGGCGGGGAGAGATGAAGGCATAAGGGGTAAATGCAAAAATTAATGGTTTCTTCAACAAACAAACCATTTAATCTGATTTTTTTCCTCCCAAGGTGGAGGAATTCCACCTAACCACCCCCCACCCGACCACCCACCACCCACCACCACCACCACCACCAAATAAACCGCAGTAATAACCTTAAAGAGAGACCAGGCCATCGAGCTAACCAGTTTTAATAATTCTAAGGTCACCTGCCAGAAACAAACTTTTTCTCTTTAGTTTTATATATGTTTCAGAAATTATTGAGTGGATACTTAACACCTTCTTCATATCACACAGTAAATAGCATAAGAGTTGTGTCTAAATGTACATTTTTCAATTATTTATTTTAATGATATTAGAATTCTGATGCACGAGGATTTGTGCTAGAATGGGCTTTCCTTTCCCTGGATGATAGCACCGCCTTTCCACTCTGGCCCAGCCCCTTTCTGCTCAGGCCCCGGGCTGCCTCTTTCCTCTTTGGCCTCACCTTCCCACGCTTCCCAGAGGCCCTGAGAGACCAGGAGTGGGGCAGAATGCCTGTGTCCTGGCCCCGTCAGTCAGCGCCTATGTATGCAAATTAACCACCATCTTTGTTGGGTTGATTTGCATATCACTCCTGATTGGCTGGTGGCATAGCGGAGGTATGGTCAATTTACATGTTTGTCTATTATTAGGTTAGACTATTGCATGAGCTTCCTACTAAAATGTTTTTATGTTCTAGATAACACTCCTATATCATAGCAAAGTGGTCAAGTGTAGAATTAAATATTAAAGATTTCTTTCCATAACAGACTTCAATCTAGAATTATGTGTTAAATGCTCATCCTACCCAAAATGATTTACAGATTCAACGCAATTCCTATCAAAATTCCAATGATCTTTTTTACAGGAGTAGAAAAATAAATGCTAACATTCGTATGGGGCCATAACAAAACCACAGTAACCAAAGCAATCTTGAGCAAGAAGGTCAAAGCTGGAGGCATCACATCACCTAACTTCAAAATATTTTACAAAGTTATAGTAAAATGACAGTATGGTATTAGCATAAAAATCCTAATACATAAAAAGCCAGGGGCCGTCATGACTGAAACAACCAGATAGATGACCAAACAGCAGGCTGTGTGGGGCAACCAGGCCAGCAGGGCGTTAGTGAGGGATGACCAAATGACTGAACAGCAGCCTGCGTGGAGTGACCAGGCCAGCAGGGGGCGGGGGAGGAGCTGGGGGTGACTAGGCTGGTGGAGGGAGTACAGTTGGGGGTGACCAGGCCAGCAGGGGGTGGGGGAGGAGCTGGGGGTGGCTAGGCTGGTGGAGGGAGTACAGTTGGGGGTGACCAGGCCAGCAGATGGGCAGTTGGGGTTGACCAGGCTGACAGAGGGAACAGTGAGGGGTGGCCAAGCTGGCATAGGGGGGAAGTTGGGAGCAACCAGGCTGGTTTGTGGGGAAGTTAGGGGAGATAAGGCCAGCAGGGGAAGTGCTAAGGGGCAACTAGGCTGGGGAGGGGGCAGTTAGGGATGACCAGGCCAGCAAAGGAGAGCAGTCAGGGGTGACCAGGCCAGCAGGGGGGGCAATTGGGAGTAACCAGGCTGGCAGAGGGGCAGTAAGTGTGATCAATTCGGCAGGGGTGGTCAGTAAGGAGCAACTAGGCTGGCAGGGAACAGTTAGAGGTAACCAGGCCAGGAGAGGGGGGCAGTACGGGGTGACCAGGCCAGTGGGGGGGCCAGTTAGGGGTGACCAGGCCGGTAGGGTGGGACAGTGGGGGGGCAACCAGGCCAGCAAGTGGGGGCAGGAAGAGCTTCCCAGGCCAGCAGGGGGCATTGTAAGGAAAAACCATGTAATCAGAGGAGGAAAGTTGAGGGAAGCCAGGCCAGTGGGAGGGAGGGGGCAGTAAGAGGTGACCAGGTCAGCGGTGGGGGCAGTTGGGGCAACCAGGCCAGCAGGGGGTGCAGTAAGGGGCAACCAGGCTGGCGGGGGGGAAAGTTAAGGGCGACCAGGCCAGTGGGATGAGGCCTCTGCCATGGGAAGAGGCAGTTGGGGGTGATCAGGCCAGCAGACAGAGGCTGTTAGGGGTGATCAAGCTAGCGAGAGGGAGAAGCAGTTAGGGCAATCAGGCTGGTGAACAGTTGGGAACCAGTAGTCCCTGATTGTGAGAGGGATATCTGACTGCCAGTTTAGGCCCTACCCAGCTGGCAATCGGACATCCCCTGAGGAGTCCCAGTTTGGAGAAGGTGGAGGCTGGGCTGAGGGGACCCCCCATCCCATGCACAAATTTCATGCACTGGGCCTCTAGTATATATATAATAGCAATGGAACAGAGTAGAGAGTTTAGAAATAAATATGCACATTTATGTTCATCTGATCTTTGACATAGGTGTCAAGAACACACAAAGGGGAAAAGATAGTTTCTTTAATAAATGGTGTTGAGAAAACTGGATAATCGTATGCAGAAAAATTAAACTGGACCCTTATCTCAAACCATATACAAACATCAATTAAAAATGGGTTATAGACTTAAACATAAAACCTGAAACTAAAGCTGCTATAAGAAAACAGGAAAAAATCTTCTTGACATTGGTTTGGGCAATGATTTTGGGGGGTAAAACCTAAAAGCAAAGGCAACAAAAGCAAAAGTAGACAAATAGGGCTGAATTAAACTAAAAATTTTGCACAGCAATGGAAACAATCAACAGAGTGAAGCAACAATCTACAGAATGAAAGAAAATTATTTCAAATCATCTGATAAATAATTAAAATGAGAAACTCAACTCAATAGCAAGAAAACAAGTAGTCCAATTTAAAAAACAGAGGATATGAATAGACCTTTCTCAAGAGAAAATAACAGGTATATGAAAAAGGTACTCAACACTACTAATCATCAGAGAAATGCAAATCAAAACCACTATGAAATATCACCTCACACCTTATATGAATCCAACTAAGTGTTTGTCATTTGCAACAACAAAGATGAACCTGGAAAACACTATGCTAAGTGAAACAAAGCAGGTATACAAAGACAAATACTGCATGTTCTCATTCATATGTGGAATCTAAAAAAGTTGAATTCTTAGGGGCAGAGAGTAGAATTGTGATTACCAGAGGCAGCAAAGGTGGGGAAAATGAGGAATTATTATTGGTCAAAGGATACAAGGCTTCAGATATGTAGGATGAACAAGTTCTGGAGATCTAATGCACAGCATGGTAACTACTGTCAACAATATTGCACTGTAGACTTGAATTTGCTGAGAGTAGATCTAAATTAGTCTTACATTCATAAAAAAGGTAACTGTATGAGGTGGTGGACATGATAATTATTGAGTACCTTACTATGTTAATCATTTTACAATGTGTACATGTATCAGGACATTACATGGTACATTTTAAAAACATATACTGTAATTTGTCAGTTATATTTCATTAGGCTAGAAAAATAAAACTTAGGCAATTTTTCTGAAGTAGCACCCTGTGATCAGTCTCTGTCCCCCAGATGCAGGTCTCTTGGAGGACAAGACTGTAGCACTGCAATGAATGGGCACTTTATACACCAGACTAGGAAGAGGTTGGACTTTTCGGGGGGGGAAAATCGACAGATGGATAGACAGACATAGCTACATATAACAAATGATAAATCATTTGGGGCAAAATATCAATAGCAATGAATTTGGATAAAATATTTTTTTCTAAATTCTTGCAACTTTTTTGTAACTTTGAGCTTTTTGCCAAAAACTTTTCTAAAAGACATACACACACACACACACACACACACACACACACATACACAGTTTCTGGAACTAAATACCAAAAAACGTTCATAGTATTTACCTCCTGGGAATGGGAACACAGGGATTTGGGGGGTGGAGGGGTATAGGATTATTGAGAGGGAGGAGGACTCTTAGCTTTCGTTTAATATCCTTCTATGCTGTCATTAACATTAGCTACCTGTGCAGTAAGATGATGCCTAATTAATTTTAAAGCAGCATTGTGGAGTCATAGTGTGTGACTAAAATCCTACCAGTGCCCACTTTGCTCAGAGTATGGCCTTGACCAGAGAAGTAATTTTTTTTTTATGTGAAATTCCTTAGATGACCTAAATTTCTATTCCCAGCTCTGTCAAAAACTCACTGGAGAATGTTAGGCAGGTCATTTCACCTCCCAAGGCCTCAAGTTTCTTGCCTATAAAATGAGAAGATGCAACCATGACTTATTTTCAAGTCCATTTTTGTAGCAAAAGAAGTTTGTTTTTCCAAGCTATTATCTCTTTTGACAGAAAGAGTTCTTCTGAATGTTGTCATCCACATGAAGAAAAGATAATCTACCATTCTGGGGGCCAATGACTGTGACCTAATATACTCATACTACTTTAAGTGGCTTTTATTATCTTTTTATTGTATCTACATTAGAAGATGGATGTTAGCCAAACCTACTGTAGTAATCATTTCACAATATATGTAAATCAAACCATCATGTTGTGTATCTTAAAAGTGTACAGTGATATGTGTTAATTATTTCTCAATAAAATGGAGGGTAGGAGAGGAGATAAAATAAACATTTTTAATTAAATGTTTTTTAAGCCTTTGGAGATGAGCCCACATTGATTTGTAATAATTTGGACTTCCCCACATTTGAACTAAGGGTATGATATTCTTTCCCTGCTCCTTCTCTTCCCTGCCTTCCCCAGGGAGCATTTCTCAACCCTCTCTCTGTGTCTACTTAAAACCCTCCTGGGGCAAACATCAGGGCCTTCTAACCCAGTGTGGACTGTTCTCCCGTCACTTTCCCCTTAACGGGTAAGCCTGTGCATTGCTGAAAGGAAATTCAATCCATATGCTTCTGAGTCGTTTACACTTAACACTTCAAATATTCTGTTGTAATGGGTCATTTTTGTCACGAGAATCCTCCTGAGTCTCTTCAAGGCTTTTTATTTTTAGCAGTCTCAGTTTAGCAGTCATAAATGGAATCTGAATTCCAGAAGGATAGTTCTTTATCTTTATTATTCCTCACTTATTTGGTAGACCTTGCCAGGCTTTTTCCACCCTGGGGTAAGAAAGCCTTTGTTCTAAGACACTTTTTATGTTCTTTTTCCTATATCATCAGGATGTTAACAAACACTATTTGCTGGCCATAAACAATGACATGCTCTGTACTAAGAACTTTTCTGTATCTTTAATCTTCAAATTTGGATAAGTATAAATTTTTCCCTGCTTTTCAGAACCCAAATCTCTGAGAGATAAAGTAATTTGTCTAAAATCACCTAGCTGACAAGAACGGAGATGAGAATCTCTCCAAATACAGCACTGCCTCTTTTAAATTAAATTAAAACCAAACAACCAGTGATGCTTCAACTTCCGTAGCTAAAGACATTGATGAGGCCCTCCTCACCCTGTTTTTCTGGCAAACTATACTCATCCCAATTCAAATGGCATCTCCTCTGGAAGGTTCCCCCCTTCTTTGTGGTCTTATACATCCTTCTTTGTCACTGCACAATGTAATATAATCATATTATTCACATCCATTTTCCTTTTAGACTATGAGCTTCATGAGTTCGGAGTTATATCTTTTTGCTCTTTGTTTTCCCAGAGCCCAACCCAAAGTAGACATTGAATAGGTGTCTGTTGAACTGAGTATCTCCTAGTTAAGATTGAGGTGCAAATGCCATTCATTTGTTCATTATCTCTTCCAGGCATTGGAGACCAGGCAAGAAAAAAGCAAGCAGATCACCTCCTCTCCTCACCACCACTCACATAGGGGCCCTACTTCTTCACTCCCAGGGGAGTGTATGTTTATTCTCTTTGGAGCACAGATCAATGGAGTATAGTTAGCATTGGAGACACTAAAACATCAGGCCAATGACTGTACTATGGTGTCAGCCCACCTGACTTTGAACCTCGGTTTCCACATGAATGAAATGAGGGAAATACCTACCTGTTTGGGTGGTTGTAGAACATGATCTATATTGTAGACATTACATGGAGAATTAGAATTGTGCCTGAAATAGAGTTCAATAAATATTAGCTATTATTATCATTCTTTGTCTCACCCAGTTCACCTGTTTCTCTTTCACTGCTAACCAACTTAATTGACCTATTATAAACTAATTTAATGAAATGATCTAATATAATTGTTTCACATACTATGAAAGGCTCTTGTGCATTGTGAAGTAATGTATTAATGCTCTCTAAAAAGGCCTACATCAAACCTGTCTAGGATGTTGAGAAATTTCATACAAAGCACAATTATTAATTGATCAGATGCTTTCTCACTTTCAACACAGATATATTTTTCCACCTATAAAGTTTCTACTACTTAAACTATACTTCTATTTTTATTTATTTCCTTTCTTATTTCTTCTAAGTCTGCTTGTCTAATCCTGTGTGAACACATAAATGTTGATGAGGTCAAAGTCATAAACTCACTCCTTTTGCAAGTAGATTGTTCACTGTTGATGGATGAAGAATATACCTCGAATCTCGGCCAATGATACTAGTAAAAATCGTTTATCACAAGAGATGTCAATGGGTGAGATATCACCCTATGCTTTTAAAACTTTCAATATCTATAAAACATAATAACTAGGCAAATGGAAACTTTTCATATGCAAAGCCATTCATCTTAATGTTATTTTTAATTATTAAACATTTTAAAGTATATATTCAATAATAAGAGGATGGTCTAGTAAACTGTATAGTTGTGCTGCAATTTAAATAATGGTTTGCAAAGATTTTTAAGTGACATTACAATATTATAATTTTAAAAAGCAGAATATAGAAATGCTTTTAATTATGTTAAATTGTGCATTTAAATAAGTTTATACAAACACCCATATCTGTATAAAAAAAGCAAAATTAGAAAATGCACTAAAATGTTAACACTGGTAATATTAGGGTACTAAAATGAATTATGGGTAATTTTTATTTTCTTCTTTATTATTAATAATATTGGTTTTAAATTTTATTGACTGTGTTAAATGGCTTATGTGAATTCGCTCACATTTCAGTTTTCTCATCTGTAGAATAAGGACAAAGAGAATATGTTTTGCAAGTATAATGTATCAGATGAATTAACATAGAAATAATTGACAAATTTTAAAAGTAATATTTAAATATTAAATTATTAGGAAACAATATAACTTTATTATATGTATGAATTATAGCAGTGAGGATGGCAATTTTACTTTGTTTACAAATGTTAATGAAAATATATTACATATGTGGTTCTTTTTTCTGGGACTTTGCCCAGTTCCCTAGGATTTCTTGCTCCTTCACCTCCCCTAGCAAAGGCATTGTTATCACTGGGAAGGCTGGGGAAATATTAAGAAGGGTGGCAGCTTAGTGACAGGAGATAGAAAAGAGATCAAATAAAAAATTTAGAACTATAGCCATTTTAGCCACATAATGGAGAGGAAAGCCAAACTCTAAAGCACAGGAAAATGTGAGATCTAGAATCATTCAGATGCTAAATAAAATAAATAGCCAACAACTCAGTGTACTGGACAGCAAATCCACAATGGCTTCAGGCAGAGGTGGCATGACTGAAAAGGTGCATGCCAGAAAGGCTCAAAGGGAACCAGGTGTCCAATCATGAATATAAAACAGAAGCCCTCAGGTCATAGTGGGGCAAATCACCACAGTGCAAACTGCAGGGCAAATGCCTTTCTTCTTGTTTCCCATCTGAGACTGTACCTTATTATTTCATTTTCAATTTTCAGAAAGAAAGAGGAGAGACAGTGTGAGGATAAGCCAAGGCTATCTGTTCCAGAAGGAAGAACCAGATATCCTGAGTTATTAAGATGAAGAAACTGAGTAATCACAAGTGTAACAGATATGGGTTATAAAGACTTAAAGGTCTATTATTAAAACCCTAAAGAATTAATAAAATTCTATTAGTAGAATTCATAAAATTGTGGACTAATATAAAGTGTCATTTCATCACAAATTCAAAATACTCCAAGATGAGAATTAACTTGCTACTGCTGTCTTACATGTATATGTTAATAATGCTACATACTAAAACAGCAATGGAACAGACATTAGTAATTTTCGGTAGAGACTTTTAAAGTACAAAGTGAACAGTATTCTAAGAATTGATTCAGAAATGTGCTCTGGAAATATAACAAATGTCCTTAGCTAAATACCTTCTAAGTTTTTCTATTAAAATGTAGTTACCAAACCCTAACCAGTTTGGCTCACCGGCTAGACCCTTGGCCCATGGACTGAAGGATCCCAGGTTGGATTCCAGTCAAGGGTATGTACCTCAGTTGTAGGCTTGATCCCCAGGCTGGTTGTGCTTGTGTTGGAGGCAATCAATGGATGTTCTCTCTCACATCAATGTTTCTCTCTGTGTCTCTCTCCCCCTCCCTTCCACTCTCTCTAAAAATTAATGAGAAAATATCCTCAGGTAAGGATTAACAACACCAACACACAAAAAAAGTAGTTACCAAGGTCAATGTTCTTATTTTTATTTATCAAATACCTATAGTGCTAGGCACTACTACTTCAAGAATTTTACTCATTCATTCATATAATATCCCTATCATATAAGCATATTATCATACCTATTTCACTGAGGGGGAAAGAAAAGGAAGTAGAGAGGTTATGGTGATTAATGTGTGCTCAAGAACTAACAGATAATAAGTGAAGTTTCCAGGATTGAAATAAAGCTATTTCTCTCCTATAACCATTATATGCATTTGCACATACTTGCATATACAACACAAGTGAGGTCTGAGAACCATAGAGAAATGGAAATGCATTGTAGATGAAGTAACAACAGGTCTCAGTTCACTGTGACAATCAAACTTCATATATATTGTCCCATTATAATTATTAATACTAGCCCTTGTCACTGTCAATAGTGTCCAAGTTAAGGCAAAATATACAAAGTGTACCTGTTAGAAAGGCTCTGTTCCACCACCATGGGAGAGCTTCTTAAGCTTTGTTATCCATTATTTCCCTGGATATAAACAGGGAATGCTAATGTTTGTTCTCCTCATGCTTCCCAAGATGATACTAAGGTAGTATGATCCAGAAGAATATACATAAATGTTAGATATTTTTAAGTTTTATAAATGGCTGATAGTTGTATTGAAAACGTCTATTACTGCTGAGCTCCCATCATGTGCAGAGTATGAACAGACATGCTTTAAATGTATTAATGGACTAATTGCCCATGACTACATAATGCCTTTTTTATTCTTATAAAACAAATATTTGTGATAGAAACATTGGTATCAAGATAGAGTAAAAACAAATTATTAAATCACTCTTTTTTAAAAAATAATTTTTATTGTTCATATTATTACAAATGTTCCTTTCCTCCCCTTCTCACCCCACCCTCTGCCCTTTTCCCACCCCCCATTGTCCTCATCCATAGGTGCACAGTTTATGTTCAGTCTCTTCCCACATCCCCCTCTCCCCTTTTCCCCAAGAATAAACAGTTCACTCCCCTTCCATACCTCTGATTCGATTATATTCAACAGTTAATATTGTTCCTCAGATTTTTTTTTTAGTTTCCTTGGTTTTTAGATTCACTTGTTGATAGTTACTTATTTGTTGTTCATAATTTTTATCTTTATTTACTTTCTCTTCTGAAAGAACCCCCTTCAGCAATTCATATAATTCTGGTTTGGTGGTGATGAACTCCTTTAGCTTTTTTTTATTAGTGAAGCTCTTTATCTGACCTTCGAATCTGAGTGATAGCTTTGCTGGATAGATTATCTTTGGCTGTAGGTTCTTGCTATTCATCACCTTGAATATTTCTTGCCATTCCCTAATGGCCTGCATGGTTTCTGTTGAGAAATCAGCTGACAATCGTATAGGTGCTCCTTTATAGGTAACTACCTTCTTTGCTCTTGCTTCTTTTAATATTCTCTCTTTGTCTTTTGCTCTTGGAATCTTAATTATGATTTGTCTTGGTGTGGTCCTCTTTGGATTCCTTTTGTTTGGAGTTCTGTGCGCTTCCTGGACTTGTAAGTCTAATTCTTTCACCAGGTGGGGAAAGTTTTCTGTCACTATTTCTTTCAGTATATTTTCGATATCTTGCTCTCTCTCATCTTCTGGGACCCCCATAATTCTGATGTTGGTTCACTTCAAGTTGTCCCAGAGGTTTCTTACATTATCTTCAACTTTCTGGATTCTCTGGCCTTCTTGCATCTGCGGAGGAGTGTCTTCTGGCTCTTTATGTTCCAAATCTTTGACTTGATTCTTGCGATCTTCCATTCTGTTTTTAGGACTCCATAAAATATTTTTTATTTCAGACAATGTATTCTTTATTTCTTGTTGATCCCTTATTATTTCTAGTTGATCCCTTTTCATATCCTCATAGGTCGTGTTTATTTTATCGGCCTTTTTAGGAGATTCTTGAACAACCTTATAAGTGTGGTTTTGAACTCTATATCCAGTCGCTTTTTGTCCTCCATTTCTTTCGTTTGTGATCTATTTGGTTTAGGCATTTTCGCAGGCAGCTTTCCTGATGGGGCGGGGTTTCAGGGTGGAGCCTACAGCCTTGGCTTCCGTCAGCCCCGCCCTATGCGACTCCTGAGACTCAGGGTCCTTCAGTACTTGTTGCGAGCACCTCTGAGAGAAAGGTGCCCTTGATTTTCGCCTGCTGCCAAACTGTCTATGCTCTCCCCCAATGAGTCCGGTATTGGGGTTCAGTTCAGTTGGTAGTGGGATTGGAGGTGGCATTCAGAGCAGTCTGGAGCCCCTGACTCCTTCCCGTCAGGGCAATCCCGCGGCACAGCCGGCCGGCCCTTCTCTGCGCGCACTGTGCGCGCCTCCGGGACCTCCTTTCGCCGCTTCCCCAGAGTCCCGCCTTACAGCCCGGCTCCCTATGGATGAGCCTGGGTCCCCGGGGTCTGGCCTAGAATTGGGGTTCAGAGCAGTTGGAGCTGGGCCCAGCACAGTCGGAGCTTTTCTCTCCTTCCCGCTTGGGACCGCCAGCCAGGCACTCGGCCTCCCTCCTCTCCGGCTCTGTCCTCTCCGCGCGCCGCATGTCTCCGTACCTTGGGCTTTTACAGCTCCTCCGCGCTTCCTTCTGGTTTTCTCCTTGCTTCTTGTTGTAGAATTTCCAGTCAGTCGACTTTCCTGTAGTTCTGGGTAATGTCCATTTTATATTTTAGTTGTATTTTGTTGAAATTGTTGTGTGCGGCTGTGGCTAGTTGCCTACCCAAGCAGCCATCTTGGATTCTCTCACACTTTTCAATCACTCTTAACCATTATTACTGAACTAGATACTACTTGAAAAGAAAGCTTTGCAAATTTTATTATATAATATCCACTTTATAGTTGACTCATTATTTCCATATAAGCAAAAAAAGAGCAGAATTAAACAATAAACTGTTTTATTTAAAATAGAGTTTAAGAGGCTAGTGCCAACAGGTAATCCATCAGAAAGAAAAAATATAGATTCATTATACAAAAGAAAAAGGATATTGAGACTTTGTTGCTATAACAATGAGTCAAAATTCTGAAAACTACCTATAAAAGTGGGTAAAAGACTTAAATGTAAGTTGTGAAACCACACATATCCTAGAAGAAAACATAGGAGGCAAAATCTCAGACATCTCTCCTGGCAATGTGTTTACCAATACATCTCCTAAGGAAAAGGAAACTAAGGAGAAAGTAAATAAATGGGCTTACATAAAAATAAAAAGCTTTTACTTCTGCACAGCAAAGGAAAACATCAACAAAATGAAAAGAGAGCCCACTGTATGGGAGAACATATTTGGCAATGATACATCTGATAAAGGGTTAATATCCAAAATATATAAGGAACTCATACAACTTAACAAAAGGAAGACAAACAATCCAATTTAAAAATGGGCAAAGGACCTAAATAGACACTTCTCCAAAGAAGACATACAGATGGCCAAGAGACTTTGAAAAACACTCAAAGTCACTTACCATCAGAGAGATGAAAATTAAAATGACAATGAAGTGTCACCTCATATCTCTCAGAATGGCTACCATCAACAAATCAACAAATGACAAGTGCTGGTGAAGATGTGGAGAAAGGAAACTCTAGTACACTGCTGGTGGAAATGAAAACTTGTGCAACCATTATGGAAAACAGTATGGACTTTCCTCAAAAAATTAAATATGGAACTGCCATTTGACCCAGTGATCCCACTTCTAGGAATATATCCTAAGAAACCCAAGACACAAATCAGAAATAATATATACACCCCTATGTTCATAGCAGCAAAATTTACAATAGCAAAGATCTGGAAATAGCCTAAGTGCCCATCAGTAGATGAGTGGATAAAAAAAGCTCTGGTACATTTACACCATGGAATATTATGCATCAGTACAAAGAAGAATATCTTCCCCTTTGAGACAGCATGGAGGGATCTGGAGAGTATCATGCTAAGTGAAATAAGTCATTCAGAGAAAGACAAGTATCACATGAACACACCCATATGTGGAATCTAAGTAACAAAATAAACTGATCTCTAGAGTGGATCCAGAGACATGAAAGCATGGAACAGAGTGTTTAATCTCAGAGGGAAGGTGGAGGAAGGGTGGGTGGGAGGTAATCAACCAAAGACCTTGTATGCATATATGCATAACCCATGGACATAGACAATATTGTGCTGAAGGCCTGGGGCAGTAGAGAAGTGTGTGTATTGGGGGGAGGGGAAGGAGTGCTGGGATAGGCTGGAGGGTGTCAATGGGGGCAAAAAAGGGATATATGTAATACTTTCAACAATAAAGAATTTAAAAAAAACATACAGAACATCAACAGAGAGTATAAAATATTATTTATATACATACAAAATCATATGTATTATAGTTTATGCTGAGCTATGACAAAATAATGATACTGGCTTATAAATCCTATTTTCTATGACAATGACATCCAAGCATTAACTTATGAGATTCTCTATATAGTGTGTATATAAAGAGTCTTTATTTAATAAATAAAAATAGTAAGTTTTTTTCTGAGAAATATGTCATTACTTTCATAAAGATGGGATGCTTCTTGTACTGAGTGGGGAAAGATAAAAAATTTATACTCTAAGAAGTGGCTCACAGATTAAATAACGCTAAGAGCCAGTACCAGTTAAATTGATTATGCAATCATAATGTGAATTTATTTATTATCAGAAAACTTATATAGCATATGATTTTTCATTTAAAGAGAAGCAGAGCCTGCTACCGTGGTTCAGTGGTTAATTCCTAGTCAGGGCACATGTCCAAGTTGAAGACTCTATCCCCAGTATGGGGTATGCAGGAGGCAGCTGATCAGTGATTCTCATCACTGATGTTTCTATCTCCTTCCTCTCTCCCTTCCTCTCTGAAATCAATAAAAATATATTTTTTTAAAAAAGAAAAAGAAAATCAGCTACATATAGGGAATTAAAAGGTCTGAGCTTTGTCCTAGCTCCGTGGTCGGCAAACTGTGGCTCATGAGCCACATGCAGCTCTTTGGTCCCTTGAGTGTGGCTCTTCCACAAAATACCATGGCCTGGGCAAATCTATTTTGAAGAAGTGGTATTAGAAGAAATTTAAGTTTAAAAAAATTTGGCTCTCAAAAGAAATTTCAATCGTTGAACTGTTGATATTTGGCTCTGTTGACCAATGAGTTTGCCAACCACTGTGCTGTTTTGGCTCAGTGGATGGAGCGTTGGCCTGTGAACTGAAAGGTCCCAGATTTTATTCCGGTCAAGGGCACATGCCTGGGTTGTGGGCTCGATCCCCAGTGGAGGACTTTCAAGAGGCAGCCGATCCACCGTGATTCTCTCTCATTATGGATTTTCTATCTCTCTCTCCCTCTTCTTTCCTCCCTGAAATCAATAAAAAAATATATATTTGTTTTTTAAAGGTGTGAGCTTTGTCATAGTGTATGTTTGTATGTTTGTGTGTGTGTGTGTGTGTGTGTGTGAATCCCTGTGTATTCTCTCTTTTTGATCTGTAAATCTGCAAAAATAGAAAGAACATCTAAAATGGATAAAAGTATTACATCCTCAGTGTTCAACTTTTTGTACCTTGTCTCCACCCATTCTACTCCCCATACCCTAATTTACATGGACATATTAACCATTTCATCATAGTCTATCACTTGCTTTACTCCTTTTTAATTTATCATCTCACTAAATGTCCTCATCTCCTTGATTGAAAATAAGAGAAGAAATCTAAATATATTAACTGTTATTATTATTTTATTAAATTTGTCACACTTTGCAGAAGCATAGTTTGGGTCACAATTTCCTTACCTATAAATTAAGAAGTTTCAATCAGTTGAGCCCTATGAAATTTACAGCTTTGTAGACCATAATATATCATGTGAATGGGAAGACTTTTATAAATGCTTCAGACTGAGACAGGGATAAAAACATGATGGGGTGAATTATTCGATCTTGCTTTGGGGGGTGGGTAATTATCAGAACAACTAATTCTGCTTCAGTTAAGCAATAAATCTCTGATCCAAAAGAAAAAGAAAGTATCTGAAAACATAAGTGTCAGGCTTGAGACATTCCCTAATTTCTTGGTCCAATGAAATGTGATTTGTGATTAGAATGTGAAATGTAAAGCTAAGTTATATAAAGGTAATTTTTGCTTTTTGAAACATATTTTTATTATTTGTCATAAAGAGTGATTGTGAAAGTAAGCGATGTAGTAGAGTCAGGAGACTCTGGTGCTACCCTTAGCTCTACTTTTAATTACCTGCCCAAGAGCAAGCAAGTCGCTTGGTTTTTATAGAGCTGGGTTTGGTCTGGTTCCTGAGGCTTCTCTCAGAATCGGAGATAATGGTAGATATGGATTATACCCTCAGTCCTTCATAACTATTCATATTGCAAAACTGCCATATAGTTGACTGATCCTTTTTTATTGATAATCAGGGGTCTTTATGAAATAAAATCAAAACAGAAAGTTAATGAATAATATTTTGTCAGTTAGATTTCTTGCAGAGATGTGAAAATTATTACTATTGCATGTCTAAAATGAATATAGCTTAACTCCATATCAAGAAAGTAAATGATTACAATATTATTAAAAAATACTTTATGAATATTTTTTACAACTTCATAGTATTCCAAGAACCAACACTTTTGACTTTAAGTTGACCTGTGCTTTCTATGAAGAATATTTCAATACTTGTGGGGGGGGGGGGGAACTATATAATTGCTGTAAAACAATAGCTTGTGAACATTAGTTCAGACTTTCTAAGTATGCTCTAGGGAATCAAAGAGCTCATTTCCTGTGAACTTCTATGATATTACTTATGTTTTATGTTAAGAGGTTTGCAAAGGCATTAGTTAGCCAGAAAACTAGTCCTGGGAGAACTTGCTTCATTATTAAAAGCAAAATAAGATACTAAGTAGCAGGAGGAAGGCAACTTTCCCATTTACCAAAATTACCTAATAGGCTTACCGAGAACAGGGATGATCATCCCATTCCGGAGTACTAAGCACCTCCTCCTGAGACAGGGCACACATAGGCTCCTCTAAGCATGAAGGAATATTCATCTTTTATTTTAAGAACCCAGAACATACCATGCACAAACCCAAGTTATGGAAAGATAAGGAAGGCACCACCTGGTTGGGTTGGAAAGCCAAGGAAAAGAGGGTGATGACATCCCTTCTAACCCCCTTCTCTCCAGGCCAGCCCCGTGCTTACTCAGGCAGGGTCACCTCCACCCGCCCCGCCTCCCCAGCACCACGACTCCGTTATTGAAAGGACGCACCATATTGTGCTCCATCATTGTCAGTTAAATCTATGCCAATGAAAATATTTCACTCCCACCAAAACCGGTTTGGCTCAGTGGTAGAGCGTTGGTCTGCGGACTGAAAGGTCCCAGGTTTGATTCCAGTCAAGGGCATGTACATTGGTTGCGGGCATATCCCCGGTAGGGGGTGTGCAAGAGGCAGCTGGTTGATGTTTCTCTCTCATCGACGTTTCTAGCTCTCTATCTCTTTCCCTTCCTCTCTGTAAAAAAATCAATAAAATATATTTTTTTAAAAAATATTTCACTCCCAAACAGCTGATAATTGGTAACTGATAATATTCACAATGGAGCAATAATCTGTTTAAAGTAAGACTTACCAAACATGTTACTTGGTTTTTAGAGACTATTGAAAGAGCCTGGATTCCTATTTTATGCCAAACCTCACTATACAATTCCAGAAAAAAAGAAGACTGCTCATTTTTTTGACAATGGCGAGTCGCTGATATAAGGAGGCTTTGGGGCCAGTGCGTGTACAGTATGGCGGAAAGATATCCAGCCCGGGAATATATCCAGTCCTGGCTGTGCTTTGAAATCTTTGAAAAATTACTGGTCTGTGAGCCTTGGTGTTTAAATTTAGAAATCAAGGACGCTGAGCTCAATAAAAAGTTTCTAAAATCTTATTAACATAAGAACCGTTTTTTCAACAAAATTTACTAATGAACCCAACCTGCTAAAATGATGAGAGTGAACCTGCTCTGGCTGAGAAGAGCACAGGAAACCTGAGCTTCGCCAGTCACTTCCCTGTCTGCCCCCAACTGCACACCACCAACCTTTAGAATCTCTAACGTTCCTTCTGGTACTCGATGGGGAAGAAAAATAAAATAATAAAGCAGACGTTCGCTTTTAAAGGCTGACAGTGATCTGCCTGAGGCTCTGGGAAAGAGTTTAAGATAGAGCGGGAAGAAATTGATGGACAGCTCTCAGTGGTTCTAGATTGGCTGTTGGGGCCTGTTTTGCAGAACCCTTTTCTTTTGTTATCACTCACTTCTGGTTTGAAAAGCCAAGGCAGTCAAATAATAGAGTCAATTAGAAAGAATAATTTTATTGTAATGAATCTCATATTATCTGTACCAGTACAGTCACCTCAGAAAACTAAATTATGTTTTGGGTATAGGTTTGCCTCCTACATTTTCTCTTGTATGTAATAAGTCTATTTCAAACATCCCTTAGAGAAACAACTAATTATAATCTCATTCAAAGATTAAATCCAAACTAAAACAAAATTAAGTCTGTTATTAAGAGGCAGTTCGAGACAATACTAAGCTGAGTTTGCAGATAGCAAATTCCTACTAGTAGGCATTCAGGAAAGATTTTTCTAATGGAAAACTAGTATGTTTGATGAGCTGAAAGTTTGAAACAAATTTGAAGACAAATAGATTTAAAAAAATAAATTTGTTTCATTCATTCAACAAATATTATTTGAGCACCAAAAATGAGCTGGGCAATAATCTAAATGTTGGAAATATAGCTGTAAACAAAACAAAACAAAAATCCTTGCCTTCATAAGCTCATACACATTCTCATTTCATTTCATTTATTTTCTTTCTTTGCCTTTTTTTTCTTTTTTCTTCTTTCTCTTTCTCTCTTCCACTTCTTTTTTTTTTTTTTTTTTTCTATCATCTCCCCCACTCTCATTCTCCCTTCTCTCCCTTTTTCCCTCCCTCCCTCCCTCCCATCTTTTCTCCTGCCTTCTTCCTTTCTTCTCCCTTTCTTTCTCTCTCCTTGCCTCTTTTCTTCCCTTCCGTCCTTCCCTCCCTTCACCTTTTCCAAACAGAATTAAAGATGATGAAGTGAAAAAGTTAACCTAAAGTTTGCAGGCCCAGGTGAATACTACAGGCTCTTTTGTAGGCAACTGGTGAACACTAGTTATTCAGGTTAAATATTAGCATTGTCAGTCAGCACTGTAGAATAGAATAAGGGAATAAAAACAAGCCAAGAAGAGTAAGAATGAAGGGAAATAAGAAAAGGAGAGAGGAAATAAAACAAACCAGAAATCTGAATTAGAGATCACAATTGTCAGAGACAGCTTTGGCAAAGACCAGTAATTGTCCTCCAATATTCATTCTCTTCTTCCTTCCTTTTGACAATAGAACAAACCCATCATTATGACTTATTTTATGCTGGACACATCATTGCTTATCCACAACTATATGTCCAAAGTCTTTTACAACTAGTGGTAGCCATATGACTAAGTTCCAAAACAATGGGAGGTCACAGGAAGTGATGTAAGCTATTAATGGGTCAAATGGGAGTTTCACATTTTTTATTAAAGAAGTTGCTTTCTTTCCCTTTTTATGATCCCCACCAATTCAGGCTGGGACAAGGACATAGTGGTGATAATACAGCTTTTTAAATTATTATTATTGTTTAAAGTAGGGGTGTCGAACTCAATCAGAGAAGGGGCCAAAATCTAAAATCCAGCCTAAATCGCGGGCCGAATGGTTTACTGAACAGTCATAAACTGTCATTGTGAAGGAAACGCAGCGGAGTGCAGTGATGACAGCGTGGTGCGGGCCACATTGCAAGGCCTGGCGGGACGGATTTGGCCTGCGGGCCTTGTGTTTGACACATGTGGTTTAAAGTATTACATGTTTCCTTTTTTCCCCCATTGACCCCCACCCCGGCCCTACCAGCCACTCCCACCCCTGAGGGCAGGCCGCCTCCAACCCAGTGTCTGTATCCATTGGTTATGCTAATATGTATGCATACTAGTCCTTTGGTTGATCTCTCACCCTCCCTCATCTGCCTTCTCTCTGAGGTTGGACAGTCTGTTCAGTGCTACCTTGTCACTGGATCTATTTTTGTTCATCGGTTTATGTTAATCATTTATCCGACATATGAGTGAGATCGTGTGATATTTATCTTCCTCCAACTGGCTTATTTGGCTTAGCATAATGCTCTCCAGTTCCATCCATGCTATTGCAAATGCTTAAAGTTCCTTCTTTTTACCACAGCATAGTATTCCATTGTGTAGATGTACCACTGTTTTTTAATCCATTTGCCTGCTGATGAGCACTTAGGCTGTTTCCAAATCTTAGCTATTGTAAAATGTGCTGTTATGAACATAGGGATGCATATATCCTTTACAATTCGTATTTCTGGTTTCTTGGGATATAGTCCTAGAAGTGGGATTACTGGGACAAATGGGAGTTTCACTTTTAACTTTTTGAGAAAACTCCACACTGTTCTCCACAGGGGCTGCACCAGTCTGCATTCCCACCAGCAGTGTACGAGGAATCTTTTTTCTCCACATCTTTGCCAGCACTTGTAGTTTGTTGATTTGTTGATGATAGTCATTCTGACAGGTGTGAGATGGTACCTCATTGCCATTTTGATTTGCATCTATCAGGTGATTACTGACTTTGAGCATGTTTTCATATGTCTCTTAGCCTTCTGTATGTCCTCTTTGGAGAAGTGTCTATTTAGGTCCTTTGCCCATTTTTTATTGGAGTGTTTATCTCCCTTTTGTTAAACTGTATGAGTTCCCTGTAAATTTTGGAGATTAAATCCTTAATTGTAATAACATTGGCAAATATGTCCTGCAATACAATAGACTAAGTTAAGGATGTCTACCCAGTGGTCGGCAAACTCATTAGTCAACAGAACCAAATATCAACAAGACAACAATTGAAGTTTCTTTTGAAAGCCAAATTTTTAAACGTAAACTTCTTCTAATGCCACTTCTTCAAAACTGACTCGCCCAGGCTGTAGTATTTTGTGAAAGAGCCACACTCAAGGGACCAAACAGCCACATGTTTCCCGACCACAGGCCTACACAATAATGTTTTAGCTTAACCACATTAAAAAAGCAATAACTGAGTTTTCTCTTCCCCGATCCCACCAGTCTTCAGCTACCTCTGAACTTTCTGTCCATGGATTGCCTCCCTAGCAGTGTTTAATTCACCAATTCCCTGGTGGATGTTATTGGATTCAGCGGTTTCTTCTATCTGCTCTATAAGAAGGCACAGGACCCAACCACCTATTTGGCCACCACCTTGTCTCCCCCTGGACAAATGTTTTAGGCACCCATGGCCAGGGCGGTTAGAGTCTCGGAGTTTGTGGATTCACAGCAGAGGCAGCTGGTCCCTGGCCTACGTGGCTGAAGGGTCCTGGGTGGTGTCCAAGGTCTCCCCAGGTGGAGGTGAGGCTGGACTCCCAGTCACAGCTCCTCTCCCCTTCAAGATGGCATGGTTTCTGTGGCAGAGCTGGCAGCACTGGGAGAGGTTTTAGCGGTAGTAGAGGCTGCCCGACTAGGGGAGCCTGTTCCACCAGCCCCCAAAAGTCCTGTGGAATATAACTGTTCCTCATTCACACGTACATACATGCCACACATGTCCACACATTTCCCTTCCCGTCCCTCCCTCACTCACACTCTCCTCCTCGTAGGCCACCATCTTAGATCTCCTCAGAATAGAGAATTTACTATGCTTGTGGGAATCATATTCTAGGGAAATCTGGGAAAAGCTTATTTTTGTTATGGCAGCTTAGATTATACTCCAATTAACACAAGTTCCTTCTGCCTTATTAATTGTAAAAAATGAAAACAAAACTATATGGATAGATGCAAAGAGACAACACCCAATAAGTACCTCTGCCTTGGTGCTTAAAGGGCTAAGATCCCCAGGGAGTCTTATTTCTAGCTCAGTTCCCAGTGTTAAGTCACACTAAGAAAGCTGCGTCAATTAATTCTTAAGGCTTCCACACACACACCTCAGACAGGTCAGATTTCAACAGGCCAAAAGAAATTTCAGCAGGAGGCTGAAATCATTCACCATACCCATACAGTAGCTATGGTCGTCTACTAGTTTCTATTACATGAAGCTTAAAAATACACCTTTATTTCCTACCACACAAACATTTCTACCTTGTCACTTTCTTTTTTTCTTTTTTTAATGTATTTTATTTTTTTACAGAGAAGGGAGATGGATAGAGAGTTAGAAACATCAATGAGAGAGAAACATTGATCAGCTGCCTCCTTCACATCTTCCACTGGTGATGTGCCCACAGCCAAGTACATGCCCTTGACCAGAATCGAACCTGGTACCTTTCAGTCTGCAGGCCGACGCTCTATCCACTGAGCCAAACCAGTTAGGGCCTACCTTGTCATTTTCTTTAGAAGGGTAGAATTGATTAACTATTTCTAGTCTCTTCACTCTTTAATTCCATTCCTCATGATAATAAAATAGTGATAGGGTAGATTGCAAAGACTGTGTAAACAAACTGGGCAAATACAGACACAAAATATAGTTTATATGTAGGCACAAACCAATTATATGTTATCACTGAGACTGCCTTCTTTCTTTAGAATCTTTTCTCTAGTTATTTGGAGAATATCATATATAATTATTAAATCTTACGCTTTGAACTAATAATGCTCAACTTCTCTCTTACATCCATTATATTTTATATCACCTTGTATTATGCTACTAAAGTGAACGCTATTTATGTGTCAAATAAAAACAATACATGCATATATATTTTAATAATCCAGGTAATTAAGCATCAAAAGTGGTAGAGAAAAAGAAAGGTTAAACATGGTGATCTAATAAATACGTTTAGCATGTCTCAACATTCCGTTATTTTTCAGTTTTGTTTGCTTTCCCCTCCCCCCTGTACTATAATAAAACATAGAGTTACAATCAACGTGTGATGACAAATAGTCTCAGGATTGGGTTTGAATTCTTCTAAATATATTGGCATTTGTAAGCTGGAAAAGATAGATGTAATCAACCACCCTCAGACAAAAGTAGAATGACTATTTTGGCAAAATGTTCAAACCACATTAAGCCCTAATTTGAAATGATGTTTGAAAGAAAGCAATGCAACTAGGACCAATTTATTTGTACAGCAACTAAAAACCGAACTTACTAGACATATTTAAGAGATGGAAACAATTAAATGCATTTGTTTTCTAAATAGACCAAGTATATTAGAAACTTCGAAGGTAAAAAAAACAACAAAAAACACAATTTTACTAAACATTATCATTGGTTTCTGTGTAATACTTAAATCATTTTTCTAATGGCCTTCTGAGGTTGTTCTAATAAAACATGCTAGATTGTTTAAATCTGTTTAATTTCACATTATCAATATATCATAGAGTTTCACTCTAATTAGCATATGGAACAACTTAAATAGAATGTCATTTTATTGGAAAGGTGTTATTGTTTGTTTTCATTTTGTTTTTCAGAAAATTTGTTTTGATGCTTTCTCCTTTGTACTGAAATCAAGTTTTCTATGGTATTCTGGGAAAACCATATTAAGTAATTTCTTTTGGATACATATCTAGACACTGTATGCACTTCAACTGAAGGTAACAATTGTTTTGGCTCCAAAAGGACTGAAATAATGACATTTTTATCCAGAATAATATCCTGCCCTAAATGTGGGATGGCCAGATACCAGCATATCTTCAAGTCTTTGGCTAATATGTATACCCTGACCACTCAATCAAGAAGAGTTTCTTTAAGACCAAGTGTCCTAGACTCTTTGGCGTCTTTTCCGAGCGCCATAACCTGACAAGCCTGGCTAAGAAAGGTGGCTATTCACACACCATAATGAAGCACAGGTCTTAGAGGGCAGCACTTCCAAGGCCCAATGAACAATAATTGATGCTACAGTGCATTGAAAACAGGACAATATCCTTCTCAGTTCTCCTCCTCCACATCACCACTGGCTTATAGAAATGTGTAAGGAACATATGAATGAATAAACATCAAGAAGAATATTTCTTTCCATTAGGAAGTATCTAAGGCCTTCCCTTGCATGGAAGACACAGGAAGGACTGGTAGGAAAGGAGAAAACTCACTGATTTTTAAATCTCATTGCATAACTCCAAAGGACTCAAAGATTCTTCTCAGGGCTTATTTACTTTATGTAGAAACACTAACAATTCAAGTACACAGCATATTCCTAAAACTAATTGCTCCTTCTAGAAATTCATCTAGTATTAGAAGACTATATTTTACTTTGATATCACAACTATTCAATTTGCAGACAAAAGAGTTAAGGAAATTCTTGCTGATAACTGCACTCAGCCTCAAGATATTTCAGAGACTAAAATATTGGTGAGACAACTAAAGTATGATTGAAACACCCAGTCTTATGAATTGCTTCATTCTATACCAGGATAAGACTTCATATGTAGCAAGCCTAAAGCACATTTTAATTGGGCAAAAAATTAATGAATGCTTCAGATACTATTATATAATTGTAATTATTCAGCATTTCAACTAAAACACTTAAAGATTCCAAGTATTTTCTCTACTGAAATGTACTTTAAGAATTAAAATAAATTCCCCTAAGAACAGGAATAAGACAGCGACATCCACTTTCATCATTCTTATTCAACATAGTACTGAAAGTCCTACCCAAAACTATCAGACAAAAAGCAAAAATAAAAGGCATCCAAATTGAAAAGGAGGAAGTAAAACTCTGACTATTCACAGATGACATAATATTGTACATAAGAAACCCTAAAGACTCCACAAAAATAGCCACTAAAGTTAAAAAATGAATTTGGCAATGTAGCAGTATACAAAATCAACACTCAAAAATTTATGGCTTTTTTATACAGTAACTAGAGGCCAGGTGCATAAAATTCATGCACTGGAGGGGTATCCCTCAGTCCAGCCTACACTCTCTCCAATCTGGGACCCCTTGGGGGATCTACGACTGCCAGTTTAGGCCCAATCCTGCCAGAATCAGGCTTAATATCCCTCTCACAATCCAGGACTGCTGGCTCCCAACCACTTGCCTGCAGTCAGATATCCCTCTCACAATCCAGGACTGCTCGCTCCTAACCACTTGCCTGCCTGCCAGCCTGCCTGCCTGATTGCACCTAACTGCTTCTGCCTGCCAGCCAAATTGCCCCAAAACCGCTCCTCTGCCACCTTGATTGATGCCTAACTGCTTCCCTGCCAGTCCAATCTCCCCCAACTGCCTTCCCCTGCCAGCCTGGTCACCCCCAACTGCCCTCCCCTGCCAACCATCTTGTGGTGGCTATATTGTGATGAGTGGGAGTTCCCATCTTGTGATAATGTGGGGTGGCCATCTTGTGACAATATGGGGGCAGCCATCTTGTGATGACGTGAGGGTGTCGCTGGAGGACACAGGGCCACCTAGGATTTTATTAGTATAGATAATGAATCTCAAAAGAAAAACTAAACAAACAATACCATTTACCATTACAAAAACAAAATTTAAATACTTAGGAATAACTTAACCAAGGAGGCAAAAGACCTGTACTCTGAAAACTACAGGATGTTGTAAAGAGAGATAGAAGATATAAACAAATGGAAGAATATACCATATTCATGAATTACTAGAATCAACACCATTAAAATGTCCATACTACCCAAAGCAAGCTACAGATTCAATGCAATCCCTATTAAAATACCAATGGCATATTTTAGAGAGCTAGAACAAAGATTCCAAAATTTATGTGAAATAAAAGAACATGAACAGCTGCAGCAATTTGGGGGAAGAAAAACAAAGTTGGAGGAATTACAATACCAGATATCAAGTTTTACTACAAAGCCACCATAATCAAAACAACCTGGTATTGGCACAAGAACAGGTATATAGACCAATTGAATAGAACAGAAATCCCAGAAATTGACCAAGGCATTACATTCAATTAATTTTTGACAAAGGAGGCAAGAGCATACAATGGAATCAAAATAGTCTTTTCAATAAATGGTGTTCAAAAAGTTGGACAGATACATACAAAACATGAACCTAGAACACCAATTTCGACTATACACAGAATAAACCCAAAAGGGATAAAATATTTAAATGTAAGTCCTGAAACCACACATATCCTAGAAGAAACCATAGGCAGCAAAATCTCAGACATCTCTCCTGGCAATATGTTTACTAGTACATCTCTTAAGGAAAAGGAAACTAAGGACAAATAAACAAATGGGACTACATCAAAATAAAAAGCTTCTTCACATCAAAAGAACCCATCAACAAAATGAAAAGGGAGCCCACTGTATGAGAGAACATATTTGGCAATGATATATTCGATAAAGGGTTACTATCCAAAATATATAAGGAACTCATACAACAACAAAAGGAAGACAATCTAATTTAAAAATGAGCAAAGGACCTAAATAGGCACTTCTCCAAAGAGGACATACAGATGGCCAAGAGACATATGAAAAAACGCTCAAAGTCACTGATCATCAGAGAGATGCAAATTAAAATGACAATGAGGTATCACCTCATATCTCTCAGAATGGCTACCATCAACAAATCAACAAATGACAAGTGCTGGTGAAGATGTGGAGAAAAGGAAACTCTAGTACACTGCTGGTGGAAATGCAAACTGGTGCAACCATTATGGAAAACAGTATGGGCTTTCCTCAAAAAATTAAATATGGAACTGCCATTTGACCCAGTGATCCCACTTCTAGGAATATATCCTAAGAAACCCAAGGCACGAATCAGAAAAAATATATGCACCCTATGTTCATAGCAGCAAAATTTACAATAGCTAAGATCTGGAAACAGCCTAAGTGCCCATCAGTAGATGAGTGGATAAAAAAAGCTCTGGTACATTTACACCATGGAATATTATGCAGCAGTACAAAGAAGAATATCTTCCCCTTTGAGACAGCATGAAGGGATCTGGAGGATATCATGCCAAGTGAAATAAGTCAGTCAGAGAAAGACAAGTATCATATGAACACATTCATATCTGGAATCTAAGTAACAAAATAAACTGACCTCTGGAGTGGATCCAGAGACTTGAAAGCATGGAACAGAGTGTGGAATCTCAGAGGAAGGCGGGAGAGGATGGGTGGGTGGGAGGTAATCAACCAAAGACTTTGTATGTAGATATGCATAACCCAGGGACACAGACAATAGTGTGCTGAAGGCCTGGGGAAGGGTGTTATGGGAAGTGGGGGGTGAGGGGCAGGCTGGAAGAGGTCAATTGGAGGGGGGGGGGGAACACACACACATGTAATACTTATAATAATAAAGAATTATTTAAAAATAAAATAAAATAAAATGAAAAAGAAAAGAAACGAAGAATTAAAATATAACAATACATAAAATAAAAGTACATTTTGACTTATTTATGTAAAATAGAACATGTCCAGAAGAACAATTCTATAACATACAGGATAAGAAAGTTGAAATTTTTTAAAAAGATGAACTCTTGCAGTTGAAATTATTGAGCAAGTTAGTTGTAAACCTTACATCAGCCAATAAACATCAAGTGAGCAAATGTTATATGTAAGACACTGTGTTTTCAAGTATCATGGCACACAACATATAAACTCTCACTTCTATCCACCTCACAGGATGAGCTTGGTTCTGAATGTACAGATCTAAATCTTAGCCAGAGTAAGCTAATCCTTAAGTAGTCTACTTTTAGTTAGAGTTTAGAGAGTAAAAGAACTGTCTTATCATGCCTATACATTCGTCTCATGTACATCTTACAACACACAAGGCTCACACAAACTAAAGGCTATGTTACATTCTCTAACTTTAGCATTGCATTTTTTAAGTCCTTAGACACACTATTGGAAGCCCTTACTAGACAGACCTTTCCAAACTAACCAGAACATATCCTTTTAATAAAAAATAATAGCTATGTTCTCATTTTCAAAGTTTGCGATTAAAACCTACAGTGAAAGAATCCAGCTGAGAAGAAATTTCCTTTTGGTTCAAAAACAAATGTCATTAAATTTGTCGGAACAATATGAAACGAAGATGTTGTTGTTGGGTCCTTCCCTCATAATGGAAACCAAATAGGCTTGCTGGCTTAGTTAAATCCATAAATTATTCGTCAAGTAACATTTCAACAATAATTTTAAACATATAAAAATTAAGGTACAAAAGGAAATCCCACACTTAATGATAATCAAACTAAGCAATTACACATCTTTTTACATGGGATTTAATTGCCCAGATTTCAAAGGAAACCACATAATCTTCACATATTGCTCTTACATATTTTAGGCATGGCAGGATAGTATTTCAAAACATCACTTGTAGTATTGGGTGCCATTCCAACTGCCTTTTCAGATCCTTCGACATGGCAGCTTAGTTTGCTAATCTTGGCTTATACTTTTAAAAACAACTTACTACAACTATTCGTGATAGCATTCTACCCTTCTCATAGTTTATGACTTGAAAAATGCACTGTTAAATTGCTTTTGATATTGACAAAGGGCACTGTTACTTATTTTATTGTTCAACATGGAGCTAACAGGTACATGAATCATCCTTTTGAAACGTGGAATGCAGGCACAACAGAGGATGTGAATGGAGACTAAGTAAATAACTCCTCTCACCATTTAGACGTTTATCAGGGCATCAGCCCAGGAAAAAAGTCACTTGCTTAGCAATAGCCTATTGTCCTATGAAAAGAAATGGTGGAAAACTTATTCCCAGAGAGCAATTCATTTACCATAAGATGTGGCTCAGTGAAGTGTTTTGTGTTCTGGAAATATAACGTTAATTCTCCTGTCAAAGACTTGGGAGAACAGGCACATAGTAAACATAGTTTTGCATTTTAGAGCTGGCCCTCGTTTTATCTCAGAAAGGGGTTGCTTCTATGTGTCCCACAAACCGGCATTCTTAGATGTGTAGAAATGAGAATAAGTAATTTAATAGTATCTTTGTATGACAGATCTAATGTAACATGTATCGGAGCACTCTTTCATTCTCTGTATGGAATTACACAGGGAAGGAGAGTAGAAAATGAATCCCCAGGAGATGAAATTGAATTTAACTAAAATGATACTTTTTTATTAAGAATTTTGAGCTCCTTCAAAGTGTCAAGTCAGCCCAGGCTCAATACTGCCATCTCCTTCTTAAGTGCTGAAATACAAGAAACAGTATCAGGGGGGGGATACAGAATAACAAAGCAAAAGGCAGTAGCTATTGGACACCTAAAATTCACCAAACACATAATTCCTATGTCAATTTTGAAGGAAAGTCCAATCACTAAGATAGCATATATATGCTCTATTAAATTAACAAGTATTTTAAACTACAAAATGACTACTATTTTTTGTGCATTGCTCTCTCCCCAATAAAGGTAAAATATACAGCTTATTCATGTTATTATTGATAAAAGTCCAACCTATTTTTCTTATCTATAATAATAAAAGGATAATATTCTAACTAGACTGGGCGTCAGTCCAGACATCCTTCCTGACCAAGCCAGGGCCTGAGAGAACCAGCCTAGATCACAAGTGCCTGCAGGTGTCCTGAGGGAAGCCAGCTTGGGTCCCAGGTGCCAGTGGCTGGGGGAGAGAAGGTCTACTCTGGAACAAATTTTCATGCATCAGGCCTCTAGTTTTGAAGATATTTAAGGATTGAACAACTACCAAGATAGTCAATAAGGTCAGCCTTAAATGTAGGCAGAGTAATTGGCTGAGCCATATGTTAGGGCTCTTCATTCTTTGACTCTAGTGGTTTTCTTACCTAGTATCTGATACCTGAAAATCCACCATTGTAATGTGTATGTTTTTTTTTTTTTTTTAAACTTAAAGCTTTAAGCTCTATTAAAATGCAAACAGAAGTGAATTTGTAAGGTATCGGCCACTACATAGATCTCACTGTGCATTGTTCTATTTTAGAGTGACAGTAAATTCCTGGACAGTGCCAGCTGATGCCTCTCCTCCACTTTATGGATCTTCATAAATAAAATGATTTCTCATTGTTATGTCCTTCTTAAGGGTATGATTTAGCAGGTGAGAGGAGACCATTGTGGAAAACAGGGAGCCACCACCAAACTGAGTGGGTGGGGAGAAGTAGAATGGGAATGTTAATGGGAAGAGTGCTTCTCAGGAATTATTCCCGTGTTGCATTTATATGGTTTAAGGGGCAAAACCCTTGTAGTTTTTGATATGCAACACAATCTCAGTTGACTATTGTACAACTATATTTAGCTAAAATAAATGCTAAAGAACTGGATTTGTTAAAGCACTAAATTTTTGAGCAATTTATTTTTTTCAAAAGAAAAAATATACTAATTTGGAATCCCTTGTTCCCAAACTGGGTAGATTACTGTAGCCATTTCTCAGATGCAGAGCAAAGAGGAATGAATAGATTGTGAATCAGCCTGAGAGAATGAGAGGCTGAGGGAGGCACTGTTTCACCATTCGCACTCTCACCCTGTTTATCAGAACACCTTTTCTCCCTCTGGTATACTGAGATTGATGAGAGAAGCCTAGGAGGAACCAGAAAAGTTACCTTCTCGTTAACTGCTGGACAGGTTACTCATTGACAGAACAGCACTATTGACCTGACTAATACACAAATGCCCACGTCTTTAGAGGTGAGGTTCAAACTCAAAAGGGCCACAGACTCAAGGGGGAAAAGAGGATGTGCTCACTCTTACACAATAGTCATAAAGGGTCAATGCTCTAACAATGTAAGTGGTCGAAGGAGATGCAGTGTTCAGACTTTAGAAATAGAAAATAAGATAGGAACATTTCTGTGAATCTATCAAATGAATAACACACTTCACATAGGCTACAGAATTGTATTAAAATTTAATCCCAAAATATAATAACACTAAAGGCCCAGTGCATAAAATTCATGCATGGAGAGTGGTGTCCCTCAACCTGGCCTGCAACCTTTCCAATCTGGGACACCTGCCCAACTGCAGTTGGACATCCTTCTCACAATCCAGGACCACTGGCTCCTAACCACTCACCTGCCTGCCTGCCTGATTGCCCCTAATCGCTTCTGCCTGCCAGTATGATCACCCCCTAACCGCTCCCATACCAGCCTGATTGACACCTAACTGCTCCCCTGTTGGCCTGATCGTCCCAAACTGCCCTCCCCTGCTAGCCTGACTGCTCCCAACTGCCCTCCTCTGCCAGCAAAAACACCCACAACTGTCCTCCCGTGCTGGCCTGATGGCCTCCAACTGCCCTCCCCTGCCAGCCTGATCACCCCCAACTGCCCTCTCCTGATGGTCTGATCACCCACAACTGCCCACCCCTGCCACAACCCACCTCCTTTACCAGAACCTGCCTCCTACACGCCAGATGGTGGAGACACCAGGACTGGCCTCCTCTGCACCATGTAGAGCCACAGGACCCCCAGGCCTCACTGTGAGGAGCAGCTACTGGGCCCCACCTCTGCTGTGCGTGGCCATCTTGTGGTGGCCATCTTGTGATGACATCACCAAGGGCATTGCATGAGGGCATGACACCATCTAGGCTTTCATTATATAGGATAATAACACTTTAAACCTTCTAAATTCAGTAATTTAAAACTTAAGGAAGTTGTGTGGTTTTTTTTTAAATAAATTGACTGTGATATAAATCACACTTAAGAGAAGTTTCACCTTCCTCTAATAACTAGGAATTTTTATATAAAAATTACTGGAGCAAATTATCTTCTCACCTAAAACTTCCAAATTTTACCTGTGTTTTAAGTATTTGTGTTTTAGATATTTTAATGAGAAAGATATATTTTACATGCATTTAATGTCATTTGAACAAACACGTATTGGAAACTTATCATAAATGTATTACAGAAAGTAGAAATGACATGTTTTTAAATGAACAAAGGGGACTTGCTTACTATTTAGCAATGCTGCCTTTAGTTCTCTAAGAAAGCTTGTCTATTTTAAGTCCTCTCCAGAGTTCATCCAGAGTTAGAAACAAGAACACCAGGCACAGTGGCTGCAGTGCAGTGCAGAGCACACAGGTGAGGCCGCTGGTGCCTCAAGAGGAGCCATGATCTGAGGACTTCACCTTGGCCCCTTGAATAAAACAATGCTGCAAGACTACAATGTCTGCCATTCCTCAAGTTTCATTACCAAGCATATTGGCTCAATTATGAGGGAAAAATTAAACTAGTAAAGAGAAAGCATTTAGAGCTGGGCGATTTTATCTGGTGCCCTCTTCTCAGTGTTAGTAAATGGCAGCATTCAGATTGGTAAACCCAGCAGTAATAATAAGAGAACTCAATACAAAAGTTTCTCCATATATAAACCCACTAGAAGCCCAGTGCATAACATTCATACACTGGGCGGGGGGGGGGGGGGGGGGGGGGGGGGGGAAAGGTGTCCCTCAGACTGGTTTGTGCCCCCACACAGTCCAGGTCACCGTAGGGGATGTCTGCCTGCCAGCTGGCCCAATCCCCTAAGCCAGAAGTCAGACATCCCTTTTGCAGTCCAGAGCTCTCACAGTTCAGGACCCTCGCTCCTTACCACCTGCCTGCAGCACTCACCACAGCTGCTGTGCCACCATCAGTGAGCCCAGCCTCTGGCTGAGCAGTGCCCCCCTGTGGGACCCCACTGACCACCACAGCGCAACTCCTGGATTGAGTGTCTGCACCCTGGTGGTCAGTGTGAGTCATAGCAACCAGTTGTCCTGCTGTTTGGTTTATTTGCATATTAGGATTTCATTATATAGGATACAAAAAAATTGATGTGACACCTTGAAGAGGAAAATTGTCCTAACTGATATAAGTGATGTAAGCCTCATCCTTCTATTATTCCCTCTTGAAAGGGGAAATTGAAAAAGCTATGTAGGTGTTTGAACTCGGGTCCCTTGCTAAACGAGGACAGGAGAGTCTGAAACTAATAAAAGGCCAAATAAACATTTCTTTGCAAAACGTATCATGGCCAAGGCCTTTTAATCTTCATGACTTCAGGAAATGCTGCAAAGGAGTACTAAGAGTGACCATGAACCCTTTAAAAGTAACTTTTGAACTTTTAGAACTCCAGGCCACTTGTGCTGGGCAAAAGTTTAAAAACACAGTTGCTCCTAGATGCAGCTCATGAAAATTAGTGTAAAGAGTAGCCCTGATTTTCATGATATCCTATTGAAATCACCATGTCTTTGGCTATTTGGTCCTTCCTTTTGGCTAATTACATCCTGGGGCATGATCTTTACCCTGCAGACTCACACGTGGAGACTGCGCCATCTTGAAGGGGAAAGTGGACATTATCAGAAGCCTGAAAATCTACAACTGCAGCAACCACCGAATAGCTGCAAACCCCAGAACACAGGTCCCCAGTTGGCACAAACAAGCGGATTCTGAGGAGCTCTACAATCCACCACAGAAAGGACAGATTTCGCCTGGGATAAGAAGAGAGAGAACTACATAACCAGACATCTGGAGAAGAGAGACCATGGGGAGATAAAGAAACAGCCTGCATGTGAAAGATAAAGCAGGCATCACCAGAAAAGGAAGTAAATGGAATAGAGGCAAGCAACCTGTCAGACAAAGAATTCAGAGAAATGGTCATAAGGTGGCTGAAAAGAATGGAAGACAAATTCAACAAGAGGAAATGAAGGAGAACCAAGAAGAAATGAAAAATGGCATTGCTGCTATAAAGAAGTCAATAGAAAGCATCATGAGTAGACTAAAAGAAGCAGAGGACGGCATCAGTGAGATAAAAGACAAGATGGGGAAAAATACCCAAGTAGAGCAGCTTCTAGAAAAAAAAAAAATTAAAAAGCAGGAGGAGAACCTAAGAGAATTTTGGGACAACACCAAACTACACAACATCCGTATAATTGGGATTCTAGAAGGAGAGGAAACTGAACAAGGAATAGAAAACCTGTTTGAAGAAATAATGACAGAAAACTTCCCTGATATAGGAAATAAAAACCCACACACAAATCCAGGAAGCCCACAGAGTCCCAAGCAAAATGAGCCCCAAAAGACCAATGCCACGGTACATTATAATTAAATTGGCAAACACCAATGACAAAGTAAGACTCTTAGAAGCGGCTAGAGAGAGATAGAAAGTTACCTACAAAGGAACCCCAATCAAACTAGCAACTGATTTCTCAACAGAAACTCATCAGGCCAGAAGGAAATGGCCTATAATTTTTCTTTGTATTTTCTTTATGTGGTTTTAAAATTGGAATCATGTTGGCCTCATAAAATGGGCTTAGGAGCCTTTCCTCCTCTTGAAATTATTGAAATAGTTTGAGAAACATAAGTATTGATTCTTCTTTGAATGTTTGGTAAAATTTCCAAATAGCATTTAGTATTGAACTTTGGTTTGCTAGGAGTTTTTATTATTATTACTATATCAATTTTCTAAACACCAAAAAAAAAAAAAAAATTCAAAATGGGAAAAGGACCTGAATAGGTACTTTTCTAAAGAGAACATACGGATGGTCATTAGACATATGAAAAGATGCTCAACAGCTCAACATCACTAATCATCAGATAAATGCAAATTAAAACTACAATGAGATATCACCTTACACCTGTCAAAGCGGATATCTAAATAAACCAACAAACTCAGGTTGGTGAGGATATTGAGAAAAGGGAACTCTCCTGTACTACTGGTGGGGAATTCAGATTGGTGCAGCCACTATGGAAAGCAGTATGAAGTTACCTCCAAAAAATTAAAAATAAAATTGCCTTTTGACCCAGCAATTCCACTTCTGAGGATGTGTTTAAAAAAAAAAAAAAAAAAAGAAAAAAGAAAGGAAATCTTACCTTTTTGACAGCACAGATGGACCTGGAAAACATGCTAAATGAAATAAGCCAGTCATAGAAAGACAACTCATATTGGAATCTAATTTCACTCACATTGGAATCTAATGAACAAAATACACTAATAAGCAATATAGAGACTGACTCATAGATAGAGAGCTATCTGACAGCTGTGTGGGGTGAGGATGAGGAAGAGGGAGCTGAGTGGGAATGGAGGGATTGAACAAAAAAAAACAAAAAAAAGGAGAAAAAATTTGTGGACACAGGCGATAGTTTGGTGAATGCCAGAGGAGAGAAAGATGTTGGGGGAGAGGGAGGAGGGTAAAGGGGGATAAGTGGTGAGGGGCAGAGATTTGACTTGGGGTGGTGAACATACAATACAGTGTACAAACTATGTGGAATTGTACACATGAAATCTGTATAATTTTGTTAACCAGTGTCACCCAAATAAATTCAATTAAAAGAGAAATAACCATGTGTCCTATAAATCCTTATGGCCCATATTCATAGATAATGGACAATTATCTTATATAATAAAGAGCTAATAGGCGAATTATACCAGACAGCAAAATGACCTTCCAGAACAACCTTCCAGGAACAACTTTCAGGAAGGGCTAGTGGGCAGGGGGCAGGGCCATGGGACTGCAAGGCAGCTGGGGTCCCAAAGGCCTATTCTTACACGTATTTCATGCATCAGACCTCTAATTTATATATTATAAATGAGAATAATACTTTAAAATATAAATTGGTTGTTTTCTAAAGCATTTTAATATCTGAAAAAAAAATCATCATTTGGAATAAGAAGAGACTTCAAAATTATTGCAAAATGTCCTAAATGACATCTTGGACTAATTTAATCTGGAGGGAAAAAGGAGTCATACTGAAATAGAGCCAGGCTTAGTGACTCTGCTTTGGACTAATTGTCCTTCCAACTCCTCAATTGCAGTCAACAACTAAATGAAAACAAATATGTATAACTAACAAGATCAGAAGGTTCAGGTTTACACAAAGTAAAGAATGTGATTTTCTTGTTATAGAGAAATTTTTAAAATTAAAAAGATACCCCTTCCCCAAAATACTGCAAACCAGCATGCCACCTAATTCTCTTTGCCCCACCAGACACTTCCTCTAACGAGGTTCTCAAAATCTCCCACATAATATAAAGTGGTATTGTAAATAGTGAAAACTGGAAAGAAAAATAGATCCAACAATAGGAGACAGGTTAAATGCATTGTGGAATACCTTCATTAAAAAGTGGTGTTTACTCTCATAATATAAAATGACAGAAATATCTTTATTTGAAAATATAAAATTATTTAAACTGTATCATGAGAATCCTATAAATACATTTATAAACACACAAACTAAAGACTAGAAAAAAAATGTATCAAAATAACCTTCATTATCAATGACTGGGTAATACGGTTGTTGGTTATTTTAATTTTCTTCATTATGATTTTTTACATATTCCAAATTCCCCAAATTAACTTGTATTTGTTTTAAAAGAAAGAAAAAATAATATTCTCTTTAAGGTACCTCTTTCGCTTTTTATTTTTCCTCCATGGGTCACTGGCTTAGGACCTTGAATAATAACAAAATTTTATAATTCATATCATCTTTGTCCAAGGACATCTGTCAATATTCCTATAAAGAGAGGATTCAGCTTAGAGAACAGATCTGAGATTAATATTTAGGGTTATACCACAGGGAATAAACACTAAGCAGATTTTCCCAGTATATTATTACCTGTAGCAAAGATAAAAATCTATTCCTGAGTATATGGCTATGCTATAAAGACTTTTTCCTTAAGCTAGAGGATTTGATTTCCATGGTTGAAAGTATCAATAAGACCTCTTTGAGGCACTTTTTACATACAGATGTTATTTTCATGCAAAGATAGAGTAAACTCTGAATGAGATCTAAATATCATACATGGCCATCCAACAGAAGGTGCTTGCCCTCCGTAACCTTCAGGCTACCAAGGCCCCAGCCCTGGCTATACCACTAAAAATTAGAGTGCCAGTTTACATGTATGTGAAATTAGGGAATTTGTCCATAGAAGGATTCTACTTAAAAGAGGGCTGCAAATGCATAAATTAAATTAGAGTCAGATACAGAACAAGGCGATACTTAGGTCAATATGAACAGCTATTGAAAGGTTATCTAAGGGTCTAGAATCTATATTCAACAAGTCCCTGGTCTGCCACAAGATAGCTGCATGTTTTTCTGAAAATTATTTTATTTCCTTTGGCCTCTGTAAAACAAGGTGGGTAGACTAGATGATTTCTAAGTTCCATTCTACCTCTAAATTCCATGATTTGGAATTCAAATGAGTCTAGAGAGGGAGGGGGGGAACAAGGTAAAAAGGATTAAAATTAATATGAAATTCTCTGACTTCCTTGTTTTTACAGTGGGTTAGATTTTCTTTAATTGTGTTATTTGGTAGAAGGATTAAGTGAGGGTAACTCCTGAATTCCAGTTGATGGTAAGATTGCAATTATTTTTTAAAAAACCACAAATAACAATTATAATTTGGTTAAGAGGAAGAAAATCATTTATTCAAATGCTAACTATTACTTTGTATATAATAATCAGCTCCAGAAGGCATAACCTTCTAGCACTTTTTGGCAACTAGAAAGCACGTAATAAATATTTAATTTCTGAGTTATAATTACTGTTGTTATATTTCAATGAGGATGATTATGAGTACACAGTCTTCAGTGGAGAATTCTAGTGTTTAGAGATCACTTCCCTTTGGTGTTTCTAAAGACAAGTCTAAGAACCCATTAAACATCCATTATATTTTTATGGTCTAGCATAGTGAGAAGGAGTCTATTGGGATACACATTACTTCTGTTAGTTTGAAGTCTGTCCAAATCTGTGGCAAGATCTCATTGTATTGTGTAAGTGTCAAAAGGAACTCAAGGGACCTAACATATATATATATATATATATATATATATATATATATATATATATATATATATATATATATAGAGAGAGAGAGAGAGAGAGAGAGAGAGAGAGAGAGATATTATATTTTTGACCTATAGCCTCACAGATAACATAATTTTAAAAAAATATGGGAAAGCTCTGGCTGGGTGGCTCAGTTGGTTGGAATATCATCCAGTTCACTCAATTCCTGGTCAGGTTCAATCCCTGGTTCTGGAAGCAACCAACTGATATTTCTCTCACATCAAAGTTTCTCTCTCCTCTCCCTCTCCCTCTCCCTCTGCCTCTCCCTCTCCCTCTCCCTCTCCCTCTCTCTGTTCTTCCCTCCTTCCTCTCTCTCTTTCTCTCCCATCCTCTTTCTCTCAGATCAGTAAACAGACCCTCCAGTGAAGATTAGATCCAGAGACATGGAAGCATGGAACAGAATGATGAATCTCAGTAGGCAGAAAGAGATTAACCAAAGAACTTAAATGCATACCCCATGGACACAGACAATAATACTGTGAAGACCTGGGATTGGGAGGGAGGGGGTCAATGTGGGAAAAGGGGGAGACATCTGTATTTTTCAACAATAAAGATAAGCTTTTAAAATATATTTTTAAAACCAGGGTAATATTTAAAGAAGTGGTTCCAAGGTCTTTCATCACATCCTTTTTTATCCTACACACAACTTAAGTTAAAAATACTATCTACAGCCAAAACCGGGTTGGCTCAATAGATATAGTGTCGGCTTGGGGACTGAAGGGTCCCGGGTTCGATTCTGGTCAAGGGCATGTACCTTGGTTGCGGGCATATCCCCAGTAGGGGGTGTGCAAGAGGCAGCTGATCGATGACTCTCTCTCATCGATGTTTCTAACTCTCTCTCTCCCTTCCTCTCTGTAAAAAATCAATAAAATATATTTTTTTAAAAAATACTATCTACATAAGTCATAAGTCAGGGCATTGCTCCACTGTGGCCTAGCTGACAGCTTTCCTCCCTGATACACACACACACACACACACACACACACACACACACACATATTATAATCAGGAGCCCTTAGCTTTGTCATTACTAAGGGCTGGAATGAGCATTAATTGTACTGACTGTCACAAAAGTAGCTGATAACTAACATTGGATCGATAGGACATCATTATAAAACCATCAATCAAAGCTAGAGAGCACTGACGCTTTCCTGGAGCTACTGAAATAGAATTTGACCAATGTGAATGCCCTTATCATTATATACCTAAATCAAGGGAGAACACTCATTTGTGGAATTTAATTATACATCTAGTATTTATCCTTCACTCTCTGTAATGCCTCATTTAACATTGCAACTGTACATTTCACATTACAAGCTACTGAGGCATTGAAAAGAACTTGTACAAAAAAGAATGCACATGTGTACCACATACAATATCTGAAATGCAACACAAAAATAAGAGGCTATTTGTTCCCATATTAATTTCCATGTACAGTTCAATTACAGCAAAAAAGCTTATATGAAAAAGTCAATCTGATGCAATTTTACAAGCATTTACAAAGTGGCTGCTAGATAGAGGGCACAAAGGGACATTCGGGATGTGTTAATCACCTCCCTACCCTCAAGGAGCTTACAAGAACATTTTCGTTTTCTTTATGAAGGAAATCCTAAAAACCAATGGTTCTTTCATTTTTTTTCCTTTAATGGATTTCCCAGAAAGAGGTTCTGCTTGAAGTTAATAAATTATATTTTTGCTATAGGCCTGTATTTGGGAAGAGGACCGTGGAATTAAATCTGGTTTGAAAGAACATAGCCAGGGTTTACAGGAAACTACAGAAACACATGTTTCTGTAACACTAATATTAAATGATTATGCTTGTCCAGCCTGGTTCTGAGAACCCTGGGTTCCACTAAAATAAAACAAAAGAGAAAAGCAAGAAAGTGATAGAGGTAGCACTTGCTATAATACAGCCCTAGATTAGGCAGGATTAATAATAACAACAACCCTTTTTTGTTCAATTTCCCTTTCTGGGAGTTTATTATTGGTGTATAAAAATGCCAGAGATTTCTGGGTATTAATTTTATATCCTGCTATGTTGCCAAATTCATTTATTAAGTCTAGTAGTTTTTTTATGGAGTCTTTAAGGTTTTCTATGTACAGTAGTATCATGTTATCTATGAATAGTGACAGTTTTACTTTCGCCTTTCCAATTTGGATGCCTTTTATTTCTTCTTGTCTGATCGCAATAGCTAGCACTTCTAGTACTATATCAAATAGGAATGGTGAAAGTGGGCATCCTTGTCTTGTTCTTGTTCTTATTGGAAATGGTTATAACTACCCCTTTTTAAATACAAACCAGGTCCAACGCACATTACAAACATTATCCTATTCACCATGAAGAGCTGGCATTTAAAAAATCTTTTTTACTGATTTTGAGAGAGAGAGAGAGAGAGAGAGAGAGAGAGAGAGAGAGAGAGAGAGAGAGAGAGAGAGAGAGAGAGAGAGAGAGACAGAGAGAGAGAGATTGATGTGAGACTAAAACATCCAACAAGTTCCCTCCTGCACACACTCTACCAGGGGTTGAGCCTACCACCCAGGCAAGTGCCCTGACCATGAACCAAACTGGCGACCTTTCAGTGCCCGAGACAAAGCCCAACAGACTGAGCCACATCAGCCAGGGAAAAAGTGGGCATTTTTACCCTCATTTTACAAATGAAGAAACTGAGGCTCAAATGGCTTAAGAAATTTGCCTGAGGACACAGAGCTATGAGAGGCAGAACCAGGATTCTAATCCAAAATGTCTCACTACCAACACCAGTACTTTCTGCTTATCAGTTGGCTCTCCAGAGAGATGCCTCTATGGAAACCTATGTGGACACCTACCATTAGCTAACACAAATTTCTTTGACTTGAACTTTAATGCTGCATCAGGCATTTCCAGCACCCTCTCAGGTCTTCCCTTCTCTGTAACTGAATCCTTGTCTTTAACTTGCAGTGATTTTCTTGCCTTTTTTCCCTCAAAGGCAAAAGCTGGAAAGAGTGTTGTGGCAATTACTGACTGTTGGCACAGAGTCAGAGTAGGTTTCTATTGATTTTTTTTTACATGTATAAAATTAAAATCCAATATTTTCATTGGTTGAGTGAAAAGTAAAGTTTCAAAAGCATAAAGACCAGTTTTTTTCTAGCTGACTGCTACATTCAATTGTCCTGTCTCAAATAATAAACATTGGCACATGGAAAGCTCAAAACTAAAAATCTGGTCAGAAGCCGGAAGTGATTTTGAATGCCAGTTTTGAATAGTTGAGGAATTATTTTGGTAAAGAAGGGCTGGACTGACACTCAGTAAGGCCCATAGCAAGTTGTCATAAGAAGAGGCGATTACTTTTTTAAGGACTAAGAGAAACCAAATATTTTACAATCAGCCAAAAAGCAATGAGAATGCAATTCTAAAATAAGAGAACCCAGATTTCAATAAGCAAACTTATAAGAAAAAAAATATGTTACCCTCTATATTTAATTATTGGAAAATTATTTTCTTGTCTAGTGGGTGCTAAATAAGCATTCCTATAAAAAAAAATGCCCATCCTGTCTCTTCTTACTTTCCAGTCTGTAGTGATTGCTCTTTAAGAAGGGCCCACACTACAATGGTTTTAAAATATTATGGTGTTTAAGCCAAAAAAATGACTAGCGTTATCAGCAATTACTAGAAGGCATGGGAGGCATGGAACAAATTTTCCCTCAGAGCCTCCAGAAGGAAGAGTCCTGTCAACACATTGCCTTTAGACTTCTATTCTCTAGGACTGAGACAATAAATATTTATTGTTTTAACTCCCGCCAAATTATGTTGTTCAGCGAGAATTTTATCTCTTAAAATGAAGCATGAGTTAGATTGATTTACATTATTTTGATGTATTCATACAAAGGAATGCCCAGTCCAAAGTAAACCTACAAGTTAATGTGGTCCATCATTTTATATTTTAAACAGTATTTCTTGCTTTTCACAAATGTGCAGTCTAAATGGTGCTGTCCAATACAGTAGCTACAGTAGCTATGTAGTGGCTATCTGAATTAATTATAATGAAGTGAAATAAAAAATTAATTTCCTCTATCTCACTGGCCATATTTTAAATGTTCAGTAGCCACACTGGCTAGTAGCTATATAATGGACAGTGCATACATACAGCATTTCCAACAATGCAAATAGATCTACTGGAAAGTGCAGGTCTTAGAAAGAGGAGACAGAGTGGAGAATCACTGCTACAACCCTGCTTCTATTTAAAGAAATCCCTGGCTTCTCCTTCAACACTGACTTCATAACACTCATAAAATGACAACTATACTCCACAGTCCCATAAATACCACTTTCTTGGATTGACAATCTAGAGAAACCTAACAACTGATGCTTTATTATGTACAGTGTCAGATCATCACCTAGTTTGGAAATGCTATTGTCCTGACCTTTCTGTTGGCGAGATTTATCTTGTGCAGTTCCATTTGTCTGGATTAGAACACAGTTGGGGTGAGAAAATGGAAAACATGATGCTCTCTCTTCAGCAATGACCAAGACTTACCTAGTGTTCCTTTTGGGCTTATTCCTAAGTGACTAAGAACCACTTTTTACACCAGCAACAATCCTGAACTTTTTAAAAATTATAGCAAGCCCTCAAGATAATAAAAGGATTTGGTCCTGAATAGAGGAAAGCTATGCATTTCCCCAGTTCCCATGGTCTGTCATTGAAATAGAAACACTGTATTAAACACATTTTAAATGAGTGCTAAGAACAGTCCACCCAGAAGTCACACAGTCAATATTCCACAGTGTGCCTATAGCTCTCAAAGCAAGTTTAGAGACTTTTAATTATAGTATTAGGTTTCAAAATTGTCATAAATATAATTAAGGAATATATATTTGTTTCTTGCCTGAATTAAAGTCTCCAAATATATTTGCAAATTATTTTAATAACTAGAGGCCCAGTGCACGAATTTGTGCATGGGTGGGGTTCAGCCAGACTGCACTGATTGGGACTAGGCCAGCTAGGGGTAGGGACCAAAGGAGGTTGGCTGCTGGCCCTGCCCCCATTGGGGCCTGGGCCAGCTGGGTGGGGGAGAGGGAGCTGTGGGAGGCTGAGGGAGGGGGTGGGGAAATTGGAGACAGGGTTGGCCAGGGGGAGGGGCCACAGACAGTTGGCTGGCAGGCCCTGCCCCAATTTGGGATGGGGGGCCAAACGGGGTTGCAGTGCACTTCAAAGCAACCGCTTTTCCAGTGTTCCAGTCGCTTGGCTTTTATATATACAGATGGCTTTTAGATAGAGAGATTTTTCTCAAGACCAATGTTTTGGCACTTATCAAAAACTTTTAAAAGACTTTCTTTCTAAATAAGGGCTCAATATCCATAGTATCCAATAAGAATGACAAAAAATAAAATAAAAATTAAGCCATGTCCTGCTATTAAAGCAGCCTGGATCCAGTTTGTAATAGAATGTCCCACTAAATGAAAGCAATGGCCCATGTGAGTCCAGATATGTCATGCCATAAATCCTTGAGAAGCGGCAAAACATGTTTGCTCTGCATTAACATGAGAACTTTGATAATTTTTAACTTTTCTACTTATAACAAGTTTATGCAACATGTTATGCTTAAAGCGTAAGTCTAAAGAAAAACAATATTGTGTTAGTACAATTACAAATATAACAGGAACTCTGACCTAAGCAAAAAAATTAAAGGAAATTATTCCTTAAAATTCACAAAAGCTTGTGCGTATGGCGTGGCTCTTTTGAGAAACACTGGCTCCAAGAGAGACTTGTAGCCAAAGAAGATGTGGTGGTTTCTCTCTAAGCCCCTGGCAGTGACCACTTCAGAAAATTAAGTAGTTTATGGAGCACATACTCTCGAGACATTCCCCCACTTGATTAGATGAGGCAACAATACAATGTGGATGTGAATCCTAAACAGATGGGGAAATAATCATAGAAAAGGAGCTGCTGGCTTTGGCCAGATTGTAAAAGGGTTCTCCTAATGGACAAGCAAATACACCTCATCGACAAAGAAGTTGGAGGAGATCTGGCCACTGAAAAGAAAGAGCAAAGTTACATGTCCTACCGCTGGTGAAGAGAAAAAAGGTAATGATAGGAGGAAGGGACAATGCGGGGCTCTGGGTAGCTGGTAATACTATTCTACTTCTTGACTGGACTAATGGTTACACAAACTTGTAAACCTGGAATCGTTTTCAAGCTCTATACTTAAAATTTGTGAAATTTTGTATGTATTTGTCACACAACTTTTTTTAATATGTAAAGAAGTTAAACACCGCCTTCCTCAACAAAGTGTCATATAGACTAAGCTCAGAATCTTTGTGGGTTTCTATGAAAAAAAGCAAAAGAAATGAATTTGTCTAGTGTAACAGTAGGCCACATCATTGAGTTATGGTGACATTTCATCTTACAAGGTCCCTTTGTGAACATCCTGGTGCTGAGTCCCAGCTCATTGCTGCATACTAAACAAGATGCTTTATGTTTGGTACTAACCAATGCAGCTGTCGGTCAGCACACATACCTAGAGGACCTCGTGGGTGCAGAGCATTGTCTGCACTGCCCAGTGTGCGAGAGAAGTATTCTGCCCACAATGAAATAAAAATGGCGTGTGTGATTTTTTTCCCATAAGCAATTTATCACAAAGTGTAAAACAGTACAATTCACATGAATCAAGTTTTATATTCTATGTCTCTTTCACAATTCCTTCCTTTTTATCCCTCAGCAAATTCACTCACCAACACTTTTATTGGATCTCCTCCATCGTACTTGCAAGCCTTCGCTAAACTTGAATCCTACAGCACCCTCTTCATTGATCCAAACACTAAACTCTTTCCGCAGGTAATTTACTTGAATCAGCAAAACCATCAAGCTTTTGGTTTTGAGGGAGGACAGACTATCTGGGATTGAATTATTTAAAACTTTCTTATTGTTTATATCAAATGTGTGAATATATTAGGCTGAAATATAAATAAATAAGAAAACCTCTTTTAGTGGCTCTTAAGTGCATCCTCATTTGTGCCAGCTGCTTGATTTGTATACATTGCTACATTATAGGATCATGAGTTAAGCCCAAAGAACGGGATGATGTGATATAAGCCATCACGATTGTGTATTTTGCCTCATCAAGGAAGTGGCAATTATCTCTGCTATTCTCAAAAGCAAAGAATGCATCATCAAAGGAGCCATAAGGCATCAACCTGTCTTTAAAATTTATAGTGTACTACAATTTTGCATGTCTATATCTCAGTGAATTAATATTACAAGTGTTCTTTACCTACTGACACTCGGTGGACTATGTAGAAAACAATTCAATATGTTAAAGGTGGATCATCCATTAAGGACACATTTTCAATATCAATAAAATAATATTCCGATTTAATGTGTTGTACTTATCTTGCTTGCATTCATTCTTAGATTTTATTTATCTTCATTTTGCCCCGAAATTTGTTTCTAAAAGTATTTGCACGTATTTCTCTTGCTTCTCTCTTAAGTGATTATCAACCACTTAGGAAGTTAACATTCACTTTATTATAGTGACAACAGAACCAAATTAATATCCCGCCCCCAAAACGGCATTTATTCAGGTGATTTTTTAAAAGCTACTACAGAAACATCATAACATTTTCAGAAAATTAAGACAAAGAGAAAAAGAGTAGAAGAGATAAAGAAAAATAAACTAACAGAAGGGTGTTTTGTTTTGTTTTGTTTAATCTTCACTAGAGGATATACCTTTAAAAAAAATAATTTCAGAGAGAGAGGGAGGGAGGGAGAGAAAGAGTGAAGGAAACATCAGTGTGATAGAGAAATATTGATAAGTTGCCTTCTGTATACTCCCTAACCAGAGATGGAATCTCCAATCTAGGTATGTGCCCTGACCGGGAATGGAACTCCAGACCTTTTGGTGTACAGGATGACACCCCAAACAACTGAGCCACCCAGTTGTTTTTTAAGTCATGAACAAACAAAAGTAAATTATGTATTTTAGTATTCAATAGAGTCATATTCAAAATTCATAAAGCCTTTAAACCTCTTTCAAAATAAATAATTCTTAATAACTTTAGAATTTCAGAGAAAATGTTAAGGTTTTCATTGCACCAGGTTTTTTAAAGTAAATTTCCACAGTAATGTGATTTGCAGTATAACATTCTAACTGCTGCTGAAAATGACAATATGATGATACCTATATATATAGCTCTGCCCTACACACATTTGTCATATATATTTATTATCCTTAAACAATATCTCTTTTGTCTATTTCACTTAATTGCCTACACATTTTTAATAGCTCCGTTTGCTAATTTCTCTTTATTGAAATGTTAAATATTGTTTATGAGGTCCTTAAAAGCCTTCCCAAAATATTAACTATATATTATAGTCATATTGATTTTCATAAGGGAAAATCAGTGTTTGAAAAAAGAAAAAGTATTTTAAATGTTTACATTATACCCTATGAAACATTCTTGAACAGAATTTTTTTTGGTAAACCATGTTGCAGTCTTTACCAATGTTCTCTGATTCGGTATAAATGATATGGTACATTTGCATTCAAATTCATGGAACTTTTCAAATCTGTTTCCCATTTAGCTGGCCAGCCAAAAACAATATTTTCATTTGTAAACAGCTGTTTCATAATCAGCTCTTTTGTACTATGTAGAATTCCATAAAAGATAGAAAATTTTATTTAAAATATAGAAATTGCATTAATCCACTGCAAATCATTGATTAGTTTTTGTATACTACCACAGAGTTTAACTTATAAGGAAAGATTTTAAGGAAAATTTAATCTTGTGTCCAAATATAACATTACTTTAAACATGAGGTCATCTAAACATCTGTCTCCAATATATCACTGGGGATTTAAATCAAAAGTCTGCTAAACATGTACAATCATTTTGAAAATAAATAACAGGACAAATTTTGTCTTGATTATGATTATCATGCATTTTAAAAGGAAACATTTATTCTAATAAGAAAAGTCTGAACTAATTTAAACTTTATTGACATTAAGTTAAAATAGTTTCATACAAGAAAAAGATATTTCATTTATTTGTTGCTTAACAATATTTATATTTAAACATTTCAACATTATGCCCTATTCCTTTATTTATTTATATATTTTAATTGCAAAATATTTAAGGAAAATTTTCAAGACATAAAATGTTTCCATCAGTAACTGAAAAACTAATAATATTCTTTCCGAAGTTTCCTTCCTTTAGGGAAAATATGAATCTTCAACAAGAATTAAAACAGTTCTATCCAGTTAATTTAATATTGCTTTATGCTTTAAAATAAAATAAATATGGCTAATTTCAAAAGACAATTAAGGCAATAACTTCACCCGAAGGCTTTACAATAAGCAAAAAATCAATGTATTTTTAAGATAATTTAATTAAACTTAAACTCTACACCTTACTGTAGAATTTCATTTGTGTCTGGTAAGTTAGAATATTTTAATTCAGCAATAAGATTACTTCAAAAACCAGTTAATATGTAAGATGAATTAGCATTAAAAATAAACCAAAATGTTTAATCCTTAAAACAGTTTCCAAAAGTAAGCAAACATTAGCAGTTGAAAAGCTGGAGAAAACAAATTAAAACATCACTGAATAATACATTCTAAAAAAAAACACACCATAGCTTTCCCTAATATGACAGATTTCAGCAAAAATCCAGCTGAAAAGGATATTAGTGTCCAGGCTGATAAAATTGTCACAAAGTATAACTGTAAAAGGTGGTAGTTATGGATTTCTGAACAACTTCAATTCTTTTCTTCTTCCTGCCTATGTTTGGATCAGTTGATAGCATGGCCCATGGGAATTTCAGGTCATGTATTCTGCTTTGGTAAGAGAATCAGACTAAGAACTTTCTGGCATTATATATGCAACAACTTAAAGGCAAGAAGTGTGTCTTCCTCCTCTTGGATGCCCATTGCCTAGAACTGCAGCTGACACATATCTGCAGGTTGATAATGAGTGGTCAATGCATAAATGAGTTAATAATGAAAGTAACGTCTAACTAAAAACCAAGAAATTTTGTCCTGGTTCAGTTTAAACTGCCTACTAATAATCTGCTTTAGTTTTACCACCTATTAAATGAGGCTAATTTTTTACCTCCATCCTAACTGAATGAAGTTTTCTGAGAAATGAATAAAAACGTACATGCAAAAGTATCTGGAAAACTCCCAGTAGTAAACCAGTGTAATTTATTATGATGATTAGCAGCAATACATTATGGGACAAAAGCAGCTTTACAGTCGTAAGTAGGTGAAATTGAGGTTATTCTTGTAATATTATTTATTAATTATTGCATTATTTTCCATAAGAAAATCTATAAACCTACTTTGCCCCACTCTGTATATGGAGGTAAAAATTATATATGCAGAGAAACTGAATGTGAGATAAGTATATATTTTAAAAAATTATATTGAAGCTTAAAATTGAATTAACTTGCTCACCACAATAATGTAACATGTTAAAATATAGACAAATTCACTTTGGAAATAAATAATTGGGCACTAAGAAACCATTTTCAGAAATGTTATCTTGTGATATCACTGTTTTAAACTTTATAAGATCTTGAGAACTTGATAATTAATGTCTTTGTGGATTACCAGGAAGAAATTCAAATGTTCTTATATAGTTAATACAACTGAATTTATCCCAGATATTAGCTTTCCCATTCCAAAAAATTTAATAATATACTGGATGGCTAAAGATGCCTATTCAGCATAAGCAACATAAAAAGCATCTATTCTTGTGTTGCCAGTGGTTTTCTCCAAAACTTAAACAAGCACAGATATGATCTAAGTGGGAAATGTTTGAAGTTATACTGATCTTTGTGTTAAAATAGCACAGATTTATCTCTATTATTATTTCTGTCAATTAATTAACTAAAACTTTATTTTTTTAAATCACTAAGATGTAAAAAAATAATAATAATTTGGCTTTGTAGAGTTTCCATTTGTATAACTTTCTCTGCACTTTGGTATCATCTGGAGCAATTTTTTAAAATGTTAAATCCTGGGCCCACCATCCCTGTCCCCCAAAGAGGCTGATTTAGTTGCTCTGGGGTGTGGCCTGCGCACCAGGATTTTTAAAGTTACTCAGGTGATCCTGAGATGCCATCGAGGCTGAGAACCACTGCCTTGGAGCATTACTGTCTTGGAGGGAAGAATACTAATAATAACAACAAACTGCCCATTGAAGGGTACATGCTTGTGCCGAGTGGCTGGCTAAGCACTTCACAACAATTTTATGGAAAAAGATTGCTACTAATTCCTACTTTATGAATACGGACTTGACAGTGAGAAGGAGTAAGAAACTCTCCCAAGGTCCTGCCGCTGTCCCTGGGCTGAGAGAGAACTGTGGGGCAGTGGGAACTGTGTCCCTGACTGTCGCCACGATAGGAGCTAGGCCTTAAAACAGATTCTATTAAAGGGCGAGTCAGAGTGCCAGTGAACCAAAGTGATGGCAGCATTACCTTCGGGGACAGAAAGACACTAAAGTTAGCCAGATATTAGAAATGCCCATTTTTCTCCTCAGCCCGGCTGTCAGGATAAATTGCAAACTTTCTCAAAATAGTCATGTTTGAGGCAAAGAGCACTCCCAGGCAGTGTTCTGTCCTAGCTGCATACCTCTCAGTCGTCATGGATACAGGATGGGACAATGAAATCATTATTTGACTATTATTTTTTAGTTGCTAGTCAGCATAGGATTCTGTCTGCAAACTGTATCTCTGCATTATTCCCTTTGGACCAGGGGAGCTGTCCCTCCTGGTAGTGACAGAATAACCACAAACAACACTGGCCCTTCTCAGGGGACAGTCATCTTTATCTGTCAATATTAGTCAGTTGAGAAACAGAGATGCAGGCAGCTGAGAAAACAGTCTGACTGTTTTAAGTTTACAGGTGGCCTTCTAATGGAAAGTTTTACACACTGAAATTCCTTCTTTGAGTTGAAAACGTTTGGACAAAAAGGGACAGGATTTGGCAGTGTTTTAATGCAATGTGTCTCACCAGCTTGCGAAAACAAAATATCAGATTTTAGGGAAGCTTGGTGAACCAAGCACCAGCCTCTGGCAAGCAGACTCAGCTAACTGTTACCACCTTCCCATGCTACACATTCCTGGTGGCTAAATCAGATCGGCCACACGTACCTGTTATCACAGGGCCTGGTATGCACAGCACACTTAAGGAATGTTTTCTGAATGAGTTCATGGACATTGGGGAGAACTAATTCAAAAAATATTTCTGAAAATCGAATTCTATACACAGTAATATAATAATGTCAGCATGTAAATAATGGGTCAGCAGCTTAAAGTCCAGCTAGAAAGTATTTTGATACGTGTGTTTATTTGCTCATGCCTGTGAGTGTGGGTGTGTGTTGTTTGCTTGGGAGAAACCAGGATGAAAACACCAAAAGGCAGTAGACTGACAATATAACCACTAGCAGCAAGGATCTGATACTTGGGGTTCCATGAAAGATACCTGTTATGTTTCCCCAACATTTGGGGCAATGAAGCAGACAGGGCCATTTTGTTTGGTCAGTGGCTCAAAACCTTTCTCCTGTTTGGCCTCTCATGACAAACATTTTTGTGGGGAAAGGCACTGCTTGGAGCCTATCCCAAGGAATAAAATGCAATTAATTAAATTGATCAATTTAGCTACTACAATAAAAATTTCCCTACAATAAAATCAGGGTTTTAAAAACTCAGATTAGACAGCTATTTACAAAAGTCAGAAGAGTGTGGGGTGCCATGATGGATAGCCCTGGACAGTCCCTGAGGGAGAACATTGAATGTTGGGGTTGAGGGCTTGGGGGAAAAAATACAGAAACTAATGAGAAAAGGAGAGACAGTTAATTATAGGTTTGGCTAATAATTTTTCCTTCAAATCTTGGGAAAAGAGCTGACAGACCCTCGTAAATCTATAAATCAGCAGTTGCCCATCAGGTGGTCTCTCTATCACTGGGTGGCATATTGAAATAGCTAAATTAAAAACAAGGTCTTTATTGCTTGTCTTGGTTAATAATGCTTAATAAAATTTGCTCCAAATAATACCCTGCAATTTTAAGATCTCAAAATTACTATGAATGATGAATATAATTGAATACCTACAAAAATATAAATGCTTTTTTCTTTCAAAGAAAGTAGGTCTTGGGGGAAGGGAGCAAGTTATTTGATAGGGTGACCTGTGAGATGTGAACTGAGAATCACTCCTATAGACCCTCTATGAAATATTGAAAAGGAAATTTCCAGAAGCAACCTAATGACTCTACTTTGGGAATAGAAAAACCACTACATCTGGTGAAAACTAAGATTATATTAATGATATCCAGGTTTGAGAACAAAACAAAACTCTACCACCCCAAATTAGAATTGAGCAAAAATAAGATTAAGTTTCTAGAAGGTAAACACAAAAATACAGTTTACATTATAAATTGTAGAACAGAATTATAGTTAGCATATGCTCACTATATAGTGTGTCACTCATCTATGAATATATTTTTAAATGTTTGGAATATGCCTAAATACTTCTATGTGTTTCCCTTTCCATTAATAACTCTTACTGAGTGCGGGGCACAATTATAAGCATTTTTCATGTATCAACCCAACTGATTCTTCCAACAACCTTATGAAGTGCATCGCAATGTATCTCTATCTTATGGATGAAGCATGGAAATTTTAAGCTGCCTGCCCAAGGAAACACTTCTAGTGAGGGTGAGAGTCAGAATCTGATGCCAGGAAAGCATCCGAATCTCTTCAGGCCACCACCTCCCTGCATTACCGCTACTCATTCTGTGAGGCAAAGTTCACTATTTAATGTTCCTCTTTGCTGATTGATCTCATTTTACCTATTTCATTGCTTAGTTCCCATAAGTGTACTCAAAAGGTTACCATCTATGTAACTATTTTTGAAAAGCTATGTAATTTCCAAAACAAAGATCTGAGAACAAAAATGAGATAGATCGCTGAAACCAGTTTGGCTCAGTGGATAGGGCGTCAGCCTGCGGACTAAAGGGTTCCAGGTTTGATTCTGGTCAAGGGCATGTACCTTGGTTGCAGGCACATCCCCAGTTGGGGTACAGGAGGCAGCTGATCCATGTTTCTCTCTCATCGATGTGTCTAACTCTCTCTCTCCTTTCCTCTCTGCAAAATATCAATAAAATATATTATTTTAAAAATGAGATATCGATAGATCAATGTTTTCCTATATAGTATATATATTTCACACAGACACACACACTCATACACATGCACACATGCAAATGAATTAAATAGCTCCTTGGGAGAGCAGAGTAGGAACTTAGTAGATAAGAAGAGAAAATTAAAATGAGGTTGCTATGACCCCACTGAAGAAATACCCTGTCATAAGACTACATGTTTCTCTGTAGCTGCAACACATGTGGAAATGACTCACCTGTTCCTGAAGAGGTGTGGGGCAAGCAGAGAGATTGACTTAAAGAAAACACACACTACAAAAAAAAAAAAAAAAAAAAAAAAAAAAAAAAACCACAACTAACACAGTGGCCTTTGAACTTGAGAAAAAATACCTTCCTCCAAACAGCAAGCAACTTAACCATCAGTCTATACTTCTTACTATCTATCATCCCTAGGAAACCAGCTGTTGGGAAGAAAGAAGGCTACATTCATGTGTAGTCAGGATCCAGGAAGACATGCATTCAGGCTTGCAGAATCAATGGGAATTTAAGTACCTAGGATTAAAGTCCGTGACTTCTACTTAGAGCAATCAGAGCAAAACAACTAAGACCCTTTGGATTTCCATTTTCTCCCTTTGTAGCTAGCCCACATATTGTAATAAAAGGTAATATGCAAATTGGCCCTAATCGTGGAACCACTGGGAACTACCAACTATGACATGCACTGACTACCAAGGGGCAGACGCTCAATGCAGGAGCTGCCCCCTGGTGGTCAGTGCGCTTCCACAGGGGGAGCGCCGCTCAGCCAGAAGCTGGCTCATGACTGGCCAGCGCGGTGGTGGTGGAGGGAGCACTAAGCATGACCGACTAACGGTTTAGGCCGGCTCTTTGTTAGTTAGACATCCCCCGGGGGCTCCCAGGCTGCCAGAGGAATGCTCTCCCAGGGAGTGGGCCTAAGCCATCAGTTGGATATGCCTTGAGAGGCCCCAGACTGCAAGAGGGCATAGGCAGGGCTGAGAGACCACCCTTCCCACTGACTGCACGAATTTTCGTGTACCGGGATCTAGTTAGGAATAAAAGGAATAGTAGGCAGTGTGGTTTCTAGGGTAATGTCTGAATTTGGTGACAGGTGAGCAACAATGATTCTCCTCACCACTGATGACATGCATTAGGCCTGGAGGGAACTGCACCAGATCCTTCAGATCATTTAAGAAACAATGGATGCTCCAGTACCTTGATGAAAGGTTTTAAGTTTTTTAAATTAACACTCAAAATTGAGAATCAAAATAAACTGGCATTCATTTAGTCATCTACATATTCATTCAACAAATGCCAATTGAGTACCTGTCCTGTGCCAGGTTCTGTTTTAGGTACTGAGGATATAGCAGGGTACCAAACAGACCATGATGGTTATTCTCAGGAAGCTTAATGCTTACTGATAGAAATATGAAGATCATGTCTTAATGTCATTATTGTACATCAAGTTTATTTGACAATTAATATTATTCATTTTTACATTTAAATAAACATGTCAGTGTCACAGCTCAACCAGAAGGTTGCTGGTTCAATTCCTGGTCAGGGCACATGCTCAGGTTGCAGGTTCAATCGCCAGTGGGGGGCATGTAGAGGCAACTGATCTATGGTCTGCTCTCACATCAATACTTTACTCTCACATTGATGTTTCTCTCTCCTTCTCTTTCTTTCTATCTCAAAGTTAATAAAAATGTATTTTTTATTATTTTTTATTTTTTTAGTACTTTTTAATTAAATTATTATCTGTGTACATATTTTACCATTGCTGCCCTCCTCCCATACATACCAAAAATGTATTTTTTAAAAGCCTGACTTCCCTCATGTTTATTCAAATGAAAGAATACATAAATTTACGTCAACTACACAAATCATAATCCAAAAACAGATATTTTCCAACATAGAAACAGTTCATTTGCTAAAATCTACACCTACTAATGACCATTGCAACCCCCATTTTCTCTTTCCTTAAAGACCCTTTATTACACAGTTCTTTGGTTCCCTCTTCCCTTTTGGTCCTCTTCTGCTGTCTGACTATTCAACCTTCATACATTCATCCACTCATCCATCTGCACACACATGTGCCATGAACAAATATGAGGAGTGAGAGCCTCTGAAATCCATTTACCCTTGTCCCTTAGGACCAGAGTCTCTCTGAGGTTGAAAGACCTAAGATGCTTCTACTTTCTGAGACTCTCAAAATGCAAGAAAGTAAAGAACTGCCAACATAAAAAGGCTTATTAAAATGTAGATTTTTAGATGCTATATTTTGCATATTAATGCATTTAACACACACAATTGCAATGACAAAGGCAATAACTTTATGTGTAGTTTTATTAGAAATAAATGTCCAGTCGGGACCAGTTTGGCTCAATGGATAGAGCGTCGGCTTAGTGACTGAAGGGTCCAGGGTTCGATTCCGGTCAAGGGCATGTACCTTGGTTGCAGGCACATCCCCAGTAGGGGGTGTGCAAGAGGCAGCTGATTGATGACTCTCTCTCATCGATGTTTCTAGCTCTCTATCCCTCTCTCCTCCTCTCTGTAAAAAAATCAATAAAATATTTAAAAAGAAAGAAATGTCCAGTTTAAATTTATGAGGTCCTCTGTGAACGTGAAGCCCCATTCAATGGCCCTCCTGGCCCTGCTCGCACCCTTGTCCTCTCGGCTTCTGGCACCTCCCTCGCATTGCCAACGAAAAGATACCAGGCTATCTGCACATATGAGCACTCAATCTCATTCCCTACCTCGAGCATCCCCAGAAATCTCCATGGAAGTAAACCTCACAAGAGCACAGGTCCCTGGACTTAGATGTTGTGGGGTTCAGGGCTCCTATTAGTGTTATTTCACACTTAGCACAAGTTTTAAAAAATAATATTTCTGTGGCTCCCCCACAAAATAAATAACATGATGTTCTAGGGGGAAATGCACCCTGACCGCAAATCACTAACCTAAAACTACAGATTCCTGGAACATGACTTACACATTGATGGCATTACATAAAACTATATTTCTCTCATCCATGGTAACTGCATTTCTTTTTTTTTTTCTTATATATTTGCCTTATATGTGTTTCCTATACATGGAACTGTAGTGTGTTTTTTTTAAAAAAAAAAATTTAGCTTGCTCACAAAAAAAAACTTGCCACCCATTTCTCACATACATAAATCATTGAAAGTAACAGACTTCCTTTTTGAATTTACAATATAAAACATTTCTGTATACAGTTATATGCAAGAAGCAACTATGCATCTTATATTGGTTATATGTCCTATATTCCATTCTAGAAAGCAAATCATACTGTTTAGCATAGGACCATTTGCATTGATATATACCTTAGGTTAAAAAATAAGTTTGATTTGTAATGCTGCTCTGTGAAACTGCCTCTTCTACATGGATTATCCCCTCTACAATTGGCAAAATAAGATACTACGAAAGAGTTCAAAGTACTTGGCTTCTAAACTAAAAGATATTTTCTTTACCTCTGCTACATTTATAGCACATAAGCAAAATAGGTATCAATAGAAGTGTACTGTTTTGTGGTTAATGCAATTTAAATAAAAATAGATTTATTGAGTGGCTATTATATCTAAACACTATGCTTGCCCTAGAGATAAGATTAAAAAATAAATAAATAAATATTTGGTCTTTACCTAAAGGGGGCTCACTCTTCGCAAAATGTAAAAAAAAAAGAAATAGAACCAGTATAATCTTTTAAATTAATAACACAGAAAGCTAAAGTAATTGTGAAAAGCAACCATATAGACTGAAACATAATACTATGGAGTATGTAAGCATACCAATGAAAACACTTTTAATACATATAATAATGGATAATGGCTATTTAAATACCTGCTATTGAATGGACAGATAATACATTTTTAAACTCTGGAATATATAAATCCAACAAGGGTCACATAGACATTATTAGCATTGCTTTTTTAAGATAATAACTTGGGTGCTAGATCTCTACTTTTCTTTCTTTCTTTCCCCTCCTTTGTTTTTCTGTTGACCTTCTAATGTCCAGCATGTGTGCTCAAAAGAACAAGGTAGAGGCCAATGCAGATCTCCATGGAAACATGAAAGAAACAGAAAAAAAAAGTCTCATTTCTTGATATTCAAGCAGGCAAACATGAGACTATATTGCTCTTTAAAAGAAAGATATTTCTTACAATTTTTATATGGCATTCCTAATTTCAACTTAATATAAAGTAAATATCGATATTTCCTTAATATAATTAAAATTGCTCGATGAAAAAAATACTAAAGATGCTTAGTATTTCTTATAGTAAGTAGTTTCAATATTCACCTAATTTATAATTTTCCTAAAATGTCATAGCTGTATATATTTCTCATTAAAAGAGAAAAAATAATTTGTTTAACTTCATAAACATTTAAAATTAAAAATATATATATATACATGGGAAAGTTACTAGTATACTATTATACCATCTTGTGGTTAAAAGTTCATTTACAGGAGCAAGGACTTCTGGTAGTTCCCATTAACTAATTTCACATTACAGTACGTATTAATCTAAAATTAAAAATTTAAAAATCATGTTTGAAACTTATGTTCAAGAAAAATATATTTTCATATATCTCACTCACTTTCTTATGTTAAAGTCCAGTGAATTAAAACAAGAAATGACATTATGAGTGGCTACCTCAGAGACATAAATTAAAAGAATTATACACTGAGCACACTGATAAATTAAAAGAATTATACCTAGAGTGCTCAGTGTATAATTCTTTAAATTTATCTCTCACAGAAGCTTATCTCTCACAGAAGCTTACCTCTCACAGAAGCTTATAATTTACTATGAGAGTAATTAATACACACTCTAACACTGAAACTGTAGGAAACAAAATTTTGTACTCTAGGAGTTTCATTTTCACAAGGTAATCTCTGAGACCTACAAGCAAGCAATATGACATTTATGCTGCGCTTATTAACAATTTTTGTTAAAAAAAAAAATTTTGTTTTACTCCAGAACTCCACTTCAATTAAGAAAGCAAGACCACCACCGAGAAAACAAATATTACAGCAACATCGTTTCTTCCATATTTCTTAGATAAATAAACCTATTTTTCCATAAACTAAGAATAATGATTAAATTTAAAAATTAATTCAAATGTAAAGCCCTCTATATTGTTCAGATGTATAATTCTCTACAATCTATGCAAGGCACCTGTTCAAAATGTTTTACAACAGTGGTATGTAATTAGAAGTTAACACACTACTGCATCTGTCTGCAGAAAGCCTTTCCTTTTAGCATATTGCCAAAATTATAGGAAGACAGCGCCATCTAAAGGTATGCACAAGTACTGAATGGAGTTCTTAGTTTGCCCACCGTGTTAAAGGAACCAAGCAAATGTATTGCCCTAGGAAGCTCCAAAATAACCCTGCTCGTTCTTGCATCTTCAGAGACGTACTTGTAATTTAATTTATCTCAAAGTGTCTTAATCTATCTCTATAATGATTCTATAAAATAATTAAAATAGCCACAGCAACAATAATAAAAACTAATGTTTTCCATAATTGTATTACTCTGATTTTGGTACACTTGATGACCTATAAATACCGGTAACTTTTCCAAAGAAATAGCATTATAGTATGTCTCTCTCTTTCTCAATATCTCCCCTCTCCTCTCCTCCTCTCCCTTCCCCTCTTCTCTCTCTCTCTCTCTCTCTCTCTCTCTCTCTCTCTCTCTCTCTCTCTTTCTCTCTCTCTCTCTTTCTCTCTCTCTCTCTCTGTAAAACTTTTAACCACAATTCTATTTTAGGTTTCATTCAATTCTATTGAAACATACATTTTATTATTCTTTCTCCAGAGTTATATCTTCCTCCTACAATAGTCCATTCTAGTTTTTCCAGACAGTCAACTAAACTCACCCTTACTATCAGATTCATGCAAACAAAAAGGCTCAAGATACCTATTTAATGCAACTTAAATTCCCTCATTTATCACAAATAGGTTTGTTTGTTCAGTCTGCTTTGGGGCTGTTCTCACTCCAGTGAGTCATTCTGGTGTCTAGCTACCAATCACCTGAGAATCGAGACTCAGTTCATTCCTAATCAATTGCCTGTAGGGGCTGGAAGAAAAGGGGTCACCCATTGATGCAGACAGACCCCCTACTGGTTAATATGGATGATTTCATACTTGTGCTATGGCTGATAATTAAAGATCTAGCTAAAATAAGAAATGGCCTGTTTCACCAAGGGCAAACCCTGTTTTTTTCATCAATAGTCAAGTTCCAGAGCAGCTACAATATTTAACCCAACCAGAAGGAGAAGAGGCCTTATGAAGGTAATACTCTGTATGCCGCTGCCAACCTGATTTCTCATTCTGCACACTATGGGGTAGTGGATAGGAGTACATGCTTTGAAAGCAAAGAGAACATAGTTTAATTCCATGCTCTGTCACTGGCCTTGAGCAAGTTATTTAATTTCTCTGAGCTTCACTTCCCTCATCTTCAAGAAATTATAAATTAATATAAATGATTTAAGCAAAAGAGGGTGTTTTGCACTTACTAATTATTCAATAAAAGTTAGTATTTAAAATTTATCTTGCAGATTCCCACTTGTTTTATTAAAATTATTGACTAGATAATTAGGTAGGATCCATCTAATCCACACAAATACCCAGATAAATTCATTTGTGACTTCTTAAGACAGCAAAAAGAATGAATGAGAAAGACTCAACTCAAAATAAGGATGAGTGCAACTACATAAAAAGAGAAAATGATGCTTGAGGGTCTAATATCAGTTTCAAAATTTATCTCTGAAACAGTTTTGAAAATCATTAGAGTCCATGTGACACTTGATTCCATGTTATTTTTTTCTGTTAGAACTTGTCTGCAAGCACAAAGGAGTTAGATATATAGGTCCAACAGTATCCGCAAATGGATAATGCTGAAGCCAGAAAGCAGATGGGCTTGTTCAGGGAGATAACAGTAGGGCAGAGAACTTTAGAACCCTGAAGAACGTAATATTTTTTTCAATTATAGTTTATTCAATATTATATTATTTCAGGTCGAGAAGCCATTGATTGGACATTTATATAACTTAGGAAGTCTTTACCTTGCTAAAATTAATACCCATCTGATACCATATAAGTTATTACAGTATTATTGACTAAATTCCCTATGCTGCACTTTGCATCCCCATGACTATTCTGTAACTGCCAATTTGTACTTAATCTCCTCACCTTTTTCACCCATCCTCCCAAACCATCTGACAACTGTCAAAAGGTTCTCTGTATTTATGAGTCTGTTTCTATTTTGCTTGTTCATTTTCTTTGCTTTTTAGATTCCACATATAAGTGAAGTCATATAGCATTTGTCTTTCTCTGTCTGACTTATTTCACTCAGCACAATACCCTCTAAGTCCATCCATGTTGTTGCAGATGGCAAGATTTCATTCTTTTATTGTGGCTGAATCACATTCTATTGTATTTATGCACCACTTTTTTTTTTTTTCGTCCTCATCTGAGGCTATTTTTTCAACTGACTTCTTGAGAGAGAGTTAGAAGGGAAGGAAGGAGGAAAGAGAGAGAGAGAGAGACATCAACGTAAGAGAGACACATGGATTAGTTGCCTCCCACTCAAGCCCTGACCTGAGCTGGGACTGGAATCTGCAACCAAGGTACATGCCCTTGACCAAGAATCGAACCGGTGACCCTCAGGTCCAAGGGCTGACCCTCTAACCATTGAGCAAAACCAGCCAGGGCCGCCACTTCTTATTAATTTCTTGATGAACATTTAAGTTGCTTCCATATCTTAGCTATCTATAATAATAAAAGCATAATATGCTAATTAGACTGGACGTCCTTCCAGACAACCTTCCAGACAAAGCTGGGGCTGTGAGGGAAGCCCCAGTCCCAGGTGCCTGCCAGCAGCTGCAGGGAAGTCTGGGTCCCAGGCGCCAGAGGGAAGCTGGTGCCAGCATCGGGGGAAGGAAGGCCTACTCTTGCATGAATTTTGCGCATCGGCCTCTGGTTGTAAATAAGGTTGCAATGAACATATGGGTTCATATGTATTTTTGATTTGGTATTTCGGGTTTCTTTGGATAAACATCTAGAAGGAGAAATGCCGCATCCTCCTTTGTCTTTGTTATAGAATTTGTCTGGTGTAAGTATCGCCACCCAGCATTTTCTTTTGTTTGTTTCAACTCATGAAATATCTTTTTATATTGTTTTCCTTTCAGTCTGAGTGTGCCCTTGGACTTGAAATGAATCTCTTATAGACAACATAAGTAAGACAGCAAGTTGAGAAGGGCAGGGTCTAAGGCAGGCGTCCTCAAACTTTTTAAAGTGGGGGCCAGATCACGGTCCCTCAGAGAGCTGGAGGGCCGGACTATATGAACTACTAATTCCTACTGTAACACCTCGGCTGCGCTCACTGCCCAAAAAACCTGGCGGGCCGGATCAGACTCCTCTGCGGGCCGTAGTTTGAAGATGCCTGGTCTAAGGGAATCATCAGGGTGGGGCTAACAGTGTTGGGTTGATGGAGACTCAGATATGGCCAGGCCTGTGCCGGCAGAGGAGGGCTCAGCAAAGAAACAATGACCTTAGCTAGCACGTCTGTCTGGAAGAAAGCTGCTTCTCCAGCCCTTACCCCAAAGCTAGACACTTCAGTTCCTCCTCATATGTCTCTGGTGACTTTGAGCTGCTGCTCCTGTGTTGGAGCTCAGAACCAGTGAGTCTAAATAAGTCCATGTGTGGGCCCTTTAAGAGGAATGCCTAGGAGGTCAGCAGCCCTCAGTCTCACTCAGCCACCATCTCAGCCTCCTCGGTTTTCACAGCCACAAGTTATGGGGACTTCTCTTCCTGACACTGGAGCCCTGGGCTGGGGGCTCGGTGGGAAATGAGGTCGCTGGCTCCTCGGGGGGCACCTGCACAGCCAAGATAATCCTCCCAATTTTTATCTGCACATGTGGGTGTGGGACCAGCCCATTAGTCCTCAGCCCTTCTACCAGTCTCAATGTGGCTTTCTCTTTATATCCTTCGTTGTAGGATTCTGTTCAGCTAAATTTCAGGCAGTTTGTTCCGTAGTTTACTTGTAAGTTTGATGTGGTCATGGGAGGAGGTAAGCATAGTGTTTACCTACTTCACCATCTTGAACATCAATTTTTGGGGAAAGGGAGAGAAGAGAGACAATAAAAAAGTGATGAGATAGAGCTGAAACCGGTTTGGCTCAGTGGTAGAGCGTCGGTCTGCGGACTGAAAGGTCCTGGGTTCGATTCTGGTCAAGGGCATGTACTTGGTTGCCGGCACATCCCCAGTGGGGGTGTGCAAGAGGCAGCTGGTCGATGTTTCTCTCTCATCGACGTTTCTAGCTCTCTATCTCTCTCCCTTCCTCTCTGTAAAAAAAATCAATAAAATAAAATAAGTGATGAGATAGAAAAAAGGGATAAACGTCAACAGCAGAGACAACTTTAAAAAGAAAAATTGGTCAGAGATGTGAAACTCCACAAACATTAAGTAAAATTAGGAATGAAAACCAGTAGTTAACAGTTTCAGCAGAAAGGTAAAGTCAGATATGCCAACTGCACTGGGTTGAAAACTGAGTGAAGAAACTTTTCACCAAGTTTTACATTGAAAGGAAAAGAAACACAGGACCATTGCTTGAGATATGTGATGTGACTATGAGAAACACAATATGAATAGAAAAATACAGTTGAGTTGTGTCTCCCAAAAAGATGTTCAAGTCCTAACGTCTGGTACCTACGAATGTGACCTGATCTGGAATAGGGTCTCTGCAGAAGTGATCAGGTTAAGGTGAGCTAATGGTGGGTTACTCCGATGTGTGGTGTCCACATAAGAGGAAGGTAATTTGGATACAGAGACAGAGACAAATAGCAAGAGAAAGCCACGTGACAACAGCCAAAGAACAAGGGGGTGGTTGGCAACTGCTGACAGGCAGAGAGAGGCACGGGACATATTCTCCTCGGCGCCTCCAGGAGGAGCCAGCCCTGCCCACACTCTGGTTTCAGACCTGTAGTCTCCAGAACTGTGAGACAATAAAGCTCTCACGTTATAAGCCACCCAGTTGGTGGAACATTGTTCGGACAGCCCTGGTAAAAGAGTACAAGGACTACTGATATCAAGCAAAAGATACAGACCTAACTGAATGCTTACAACGAGCATAAGACATGATCACAATAAAGTATGGAAATAACTGACACAAACACAAAGGAATTTAAAAGGAAAAGACAATTGGCGAGAAAAAAAAAATCAGTCAAAATCTAGAATAATTATAAAGAAATCCTTTTTCTTTCGGTGCGATGTTAGGATACAACCTACTTTAATCATAACGACATTTGAAAATAATATGTACATCTCTTTTCATTTCAGGGACCTGGAATGAAAAAATGATGCATAAATTTAAAAAAAAATTATCATGGGCCTCTCTCAGAATATGGCAGAGATTTTAGACATGAAGGTAATTTTTTTTCACTTTGTTTATTGAATGATTACAATGAAAGAAAATGTTGAAAGAAAGCATGTTGCAAGTATCGTTGTCTGATGAACCCTAAGAATGATATTCTGTAGCTTGTGCTTCTGATAGTTAGTCATTTTTACAGTCAACAAATGTTTCTGAGTACCTACTGTTACTGTGGTGTACCTAAAAACACCAGGTTCCTGTTGCTCTGAGATATGGTAGTCAAGAATAGGGTGGGAGAGTGCAGCAGGGGGCAGGTGAGAAAGGGCTGCTTTAATAAGGTTTTCCTAAAATGTGTAGAAGTTGTTTCATGTCAACTGAATTATGTACCCATTTACTATACTTACATATTTAAGATGTGATTCAATTAAGGACAATAAAATAAGAAATCATTTGAAATGTGGTTATGCAATTCATATTTTATTGGTTCTTAAGTTCCCATTTTTGAGATCTTTCTTTAAAAAAGATAAGACTACATTTTACTTAAAACACATCCCTCAAAGGTATTTTATAATTAATTTGAGCAGTAGAGTTGCTTCCTCCTACGTGGTTGAAATAAGGGGGATTTTTCCTCCCTAATTACCCAGATAATGGGTTCCAGCCTCCCTTTGATGTGTCATAAAGGCTCACCTGTTGGACTACAACCTGCTATTTATTATCAAACAATTGCAGTTTCCCAAATCCCAAATTTCCAAAGGTGCCATTTATCCAAATCACATGTGTGTCCCCTTTGCACCCATTCTAAAAAAGAAATTTCCTTGATCAAAATTTTAACCTTGATTACCCCCCGGTGCATCAGCCCTTTTATTACCTAGTCCAAATTAAAATCTACTAGTATTCATACTGCCTGTTGAGGCATTTCTTTTAACTGCATTTTAACTATCATGGGTTGGGTAAGAAAAGAGAAATCTTGTGGAAATGAAGATATATAAAACCAGCAGTTGAAAAGGTAAGTTTTAAATTGTCCTGTGCCTTTTACAATAACCTTTTTAGGTGGAAAGCCTGGGACTCTCTCCCGTCAGTACAACGCGCATTTCACGTTTACTCTCAATAGCTGTTCTCCCAGAAGCCTACCCAGGAGGCCCACGGTTCCCTCCCCTCAAACAGGTCTTTCACTTCACTTTCTCATTTGACCCCTTGAACATGATTAATGAGATAAACTGTACAAAGTACTTGGAACTGTGTCTAAGGCAAAATTGGAAAACTTGCTTCCACAATACTATGACTAAACAATTTGACTAAAACTTCTCCAGGGAGATGCACAATACAGAGAGAGTGATTGAAGACGCACTGGAGTGTGTACCTACACGATACAGGGAACCGGGGGAGGGCTGGAGAGGAGGAGACAGTAGCCTGTACAGTGTGAAAAATAAATCAGTGTCCTGTCAGCACAGTGATAATGTAAATGATATATGGAGGGGGAACGTTCTAGAAAACATTCATAATGGAACTTACAGACATGGAGAAATCCTATATAATAAAAGCCTAATATGCTAAATGTCCAGTCATCCGGTGACTGGTCAACTTTTCAACCAATCAAAGCATAATATGCTAATGATATGCTAAGGTCTCTCAACGGTTTGCTATGACATGCACTGACCACCAGGGGGCAGAGAGTAGACTGGTCAGCCAGTCGCTATAATATGCACTGACCACCAGGGGGCAGACGTTCTGACCACTAGGTTAGCTTGCTGCTGGAGTCCAGCCAATCATTGGGACTCAGCAAGATGGGCCAGACATGTCCTGGAGACCTTTTGTGTCCCCTCACTGGCTGGCCAACTTCCCACGTCCCTCCCACCCTAATCTTGCACTGGTGGGGTCCCTCGGTCTGGCCTGCACCCTCTCATAATCCGGGATCCCTCAGCAGATATCAGAGAGCTGGTTTCAGCCCGATCCCACAGGCCACTCCTCTTGGGAGGGTGCCAGATGCAGGACTAACCCAGAGGGGCCCCACTCATGCACAAATTTGTGCACAGGCCTCTAGTATGAGTGTAAGATTCTGGGGAGCAAGAGGATAAGAGTCCTCGAAATGTCACCATGGAAAGGGACTCAGTGTGGACAGGGCCTGGCATGCCTGCAGGAAGGAGCCTGACAACTCCTGGGAAGAGCGGGGTCTTTCAGAAGTCCAAGGGCGTTTCAGCAAAGACCCGAGGAGACTCTGAAGTTGGGTGCAAAAGCCTTATGACATCTGAATGAGTCTAAAAGGATCCTACATGACATGAGATAAGAACCCCATGAGCTTTGGAAACACATGGAAGAGCCCAAACTGGTCATTTGGGACCATGGATGGGACTGAGGGGAGCCATGTTCCTGACTTCAAGGAAGAGACATGCATAAAGAAAACCTTCTGGAGCCCTGCTGATGAGCAGACAGTGTAATGGTGTGGGTCTGAGGGGGGAGGGGCTTTGAGACTCAGGGACCTTGGAAGCTCTAGTAAATTTGGGTAAATTCAGTCAGTGTTGCTGTCAGGTTTGCTGCCAATCCATTTGGGGTCTTTGTGAGAAATAGAAAAAGGTGTGCGTCCCTGCCCCACAGATGGATACATCTCTGCTCTGGTTTACACAGATGATGGATCAGAGCATGGGCTAGATTTCAGTTCCCACTTGCTCCAGTGGCCAGAGTCCTTTTGCGGGCAACCATCTATCTGCTCAACTGCACATAGAGGCCCTGGATGGGTTGAGGATTTTCTTTTGGCTAAAAGCTAGTTTGTGCCCACACACATGAAACTATTTGGAAAGAGCAAGATACTATTTAGCAGGAAGACTATAAGGATTGCATTTGTAGATAAAAGTTCTCCTAAGGGTTGTAAACTACTAAGAGATACAGAGATAATAAGGGCTAGCATACTTGACTTGATCTCTCTAACTTCTAAAAATGTCTGTCAATAGGAATAATATTCTCCTAGTCCCTCTCCTATCCTGATTTTCTATAGAAACAGTTGCATGCTTGTGCAGCCATACATAGGCAAGTTAGTTAGACCCTCAGTACCTTGGTTTTGTCATCCTGGAGCTGAGGTAAGGATTAAAAAATGTTAATACATGTAAAGCTTAGAACGGGGTCTGGCACTTACTATTAACAGAATAAATGTTAGCCATTTTTTATTATTTGCACCATTCACAAGTTAATGAGAATGTTAAAGCTGGATGGGGCTGAGGAGGCCATCTGGGAAACATTTATGCAGAAAATAGTTTTCTAGCTAAGCCTTGGAAAGTGGATAGGATTTCAATAGGTAGGGAAAACAAGGGGAAGACATTTCCAGGCATTGGGAATAAAGGTGAGATATTCAAGTATGTTTGGCAGATATATTTAGCAGAAACCAAATGGAATGTGTAGGAAAGCGGTAGAAAATAAACCTGAAAGCTAAATTGAGGGCACATAATAAGGCATCTAGAATTCATTCTACTCTCTCTGGTTAGCAATAAAAATCAAGAAATCTAGCTTGAAACCCTCTGTAATTTGACTCCACCCCTGTGGGCTTCTTTTCTCCTGATGCTTACCTCAGGACCACACTGGGTACCAGGGTCTAACCCAGCGGCCTCTTCTCATTTTCACCCTTAACCCCTCTACATTGTTAGGCTTTTGTGATCTTCCTGAAACTCTCATCATTGGCTTATGATTCAGCTGCTACTACTTGAAGCTGAGAATGCAGACTAGAAGTCTATAAAACTCCAACACATATTGACTTATCTTGAACACACCTTTTATAAAACAAAGTTGTCAATGGTAACAATATCTGGGTATAAGCTAGATACAAACTACACATTCAAGGCCAGTCTTTAGATGTGTATTGTCCAAGCAACTGTCAGTATATCAATCTCTTTGATCTTTTAATTACAAATATTACAAACCATCTATACTAATAAAAAGTTAACATGCTAATTAGACTAGGAGACCTTCCGGACGTCCATCAGGACAAAGCCATGGTGGTGGGGCCGAGGCAGAGGTGATTAGGGGCGATCAGGCCAGGAGGAGAGGGTAGTTGGGGGTGATCAGTCTGGCAGCAGCGGGCAGTTGGGGGCGATCAGGCCAATCGGCGGGGAGGGGGAGAGGGGGTTGGTTAGAGCAGTGTTTCCCAACCTTCTCTCATGATGAGAATCACCTGGTGGAGTTGTTAAAACACAGATTCCTGAATCCCAACTAAGAAGTGCTAAACTAGAATTTTTGGGAACATATAGGTAAAATTGTATACTTAACTAGTGCTCTAAGACAGATTTTATATACAGAGCACTAAGTTAGGTATGCAATTTTACCTATATGTTCTCAAAAATTCTAGTTTAGCACTTCTTAGTTGGGATTCAGGAATCTGTGTTTTAACAACTCCACCAGGTGATTCTCATCATGAGAGAAGGTTGGGAAACACTGGGTTAGAGGCGAGAAGGCTGACAGGGTGGGAAGTTGGGGGCAATCATGCTGGCAGTTGGGGGCAAGAAGGCTGGTGGGGGGTTAGTTGGGGGAGAGCAGCTGGCAGGCGGAGTAATTAGGGGCAATCAAGCAAGCAGGCAGGTGAGTGGTTAGGAGCCAGTGATCCCTGATTGAGATCTGGCCTCAACTGGCAATTGGACATCCTCTGAGGAGTCCCAGATTGGAGAAGGTGCTGAGTGAGACCCCCGCCCATGTATGAATTTCGTGCACTGGGCCACTAGTATTTTAATGAAACATAAGCTTATATCATTATAAGATACCTATTACACATCTCATGATGTGTGTAACTTCTCTGGAAAATAATGTCCCTCAGATCCCATCCAACCCCCACCCCAACCACCCACATGGGCACTGGCTAAATTTGATTGGTGTAGAGGCAGGTCCCAGACCAATACTGGGTTACTTTGAGTCTTTCCTCAAGATTTTACACTAGAACTGAAAAATGGAAAACCAGTCTCTTGCTCTCTCTACAGAAATCAAGAGCATGTAAGCTCAGGAGCTATTGGGGAACACTTCTGCACAGATCGAGGAGCAGACAACAGCAGAAAAAAGACTGATGAAAACACCGGGAGCCCAGGGAAAAAGCTCCACCACACAGCACGTGGACAACCTTGCACCTTCCACACAGACCACGTGGGCAAGGCTTACACGGTGGCAGTCCGACCCGAGTCTTGGCAGAATGCCCTGGGATTTCTTCTGGTGTGAGGGAGGATTAGCAGCCTGCTGAGGAGCTGCTGAGGCTGTTTCTCCCACTATCTTGTGAAAGGCTGCCACAAGGCCATTTCTCATAGATCTCCCTAATTTCAGCTGAGCACAAGAATTTCCACCTTGTTCCCACTTAGAATAAAGCTACAGACTTCAGTGTAAGTCTATAAAACTGCACGGCCGTGGTTCTGAGCGACCCACCGCTCATACAGCCTATCATCTGGCCAGTTCACTTTGGTGTTATCTGTGGTATAAGGGACACAGGGAACTGACACCATAATGACTTGCTTTTATTATCTGTGTGAGTAATTAACTGTCTGAATCCATTTGGGCACGTTTACTCGTCACTGGGCAAATCTATGGAAGTATTGCAAGTCATCCTAACAGCTGTAGTAATATTACATCTGACCCTATTATTAGCCACCACCTTGCTGCCATTTGGTAGAGATGGCAAGAATTCATTCACTTTCTGAGTTCCCCTCAGTGGCCCAGTTCCTAATTCCAATCTGTTCCACGAATGCATCCCAGACCTGAATGCCATGAGGTACGATAGTATTTCTTTAATAAACATCTCCAGTTACTTATTCTTTCCCCTTAAGAAATCCAATCTCAGTGGAACCTTAAGCTTTGCCCAACTGGTGTGGCTCAGTGGTTGACCCATGAACCAAGAGGTTACCAGTTCAATTCCCTTGAACCAGTTCCGGGTTATGAGTTCAATATCCAGTGGGGGCATGCAGAAGGCAGCCAATTGATGTTTCTCATAGATGTTGTTATCTCTCTTATCCCTCTCCCTTCCTCTCTCTCTCTCTAAAATCAATAAAGATCATTTTTTTTAAAAATAGAAATCCAGGATGCATTTTTAGCCTTTACCATCAAAAGATAACATTATACACACACACACACACACACACACACACAAAGGTGTTGCATTTGATGATAGTTTCAGTAATCAGAACTCCAGTGCTAGAGATTCTCATGCATTTCCTGTATTTATTAAAATTCTAACTCTCTAGTATATTAATTTATTTTTGGCCCTTAACCTAGTATATGTAATATGATTAGCCTACACTTATTAAAGTCCAATAAATATTAAATTTCATGAAAAAAATTTAATGAAAATGTTTCTGGCTAAGTAGAAGAAACTCTCACTCTTTTTTTTTCTGTGATGAAAGTATAAATTACTCCCACCATTTATCAATAATTCCTTAGCACTTAATGTATAATCAACTATGCTATGTTTTATTTATCTTATAAATATATTAATTTTCATTAATATTAGTTACAATTGTAAGAACATGGTGGAATCACATGTTATACTTGTGCCAAATATTTATCATCCAACAAAACAAATGAAGTAGGATTAGAGTTTGATCTACATGTAACATTCCTTGAGTTTAGCTGTGTCTAATACATAGTATGATCATCTAAGCCAATATACAGATGATTGTGAATAATTAGTCATAATTTAGTATGTTAACCAATTAACTTCACTTTCCTATTTGGCCAGCTGAGTTGGTTTTTGTTTTGTTTGTTTGTTTTTGGTCAAGACCATGGACTCTGAATCAAGTGAGTCCAGGGGTAGTTGCTAGAGTCTTGAATATTGTGGAATTTGACCAAAATGGTGAATAAGTTGGTACAAACTCACCATCACTATAGAAAAATAACAAAAAAGTAAACAGTTGAGTCACTGACATTATAAGAATGGATAGGCATAACATAGTTACAAATAATAAACTCATGTCCTGATTGCCATATTAATGAAATAGCATCTTTATGAAATGTACAGACTATAAGTGATACAACTGGCTGCTTGTGGTACCTCTGAGGTGCAAGTAGTTCATGATATAATGAAAACTGGTCATAATTTGTAGTGGTTCCTTATAAAAAGTCCAAATTCATTTGAAAATAAATTTTACTAGTGGAAGTTCATTGCTTTAATGTGATTTATTGGAGCCACTATAATATAATTTATTAAGAGAATATCTACCTTTATATAAATGTTTTATGGTGATGAATTATAGTAATTATTTTTTACATTTATAATAAAAATGCACCACAATATGTCAGATTAATTTTCAATCAAGTCATAACTTATATTTTAAAATATCTTTAAAATATGTTCCAAAAAAATAATTTTATGGGTAACTTTCTCTAGCCACTCTTAGCAATGATTTCCATGATTAGCATCACAATTTTTTTTTTCTAAATGGTTTTTTGCACACGGCATAACTCTCCATAAATTAACGTGAGTCCAATCTATCAAAGGTGTTTATATGCGTTAACATATGCGTTTAATTTTAATATGCCTATGCAAGGCGCGAATAGCCCCAAGCAAGCACAGTGTGCAGTAAGAAGACCTGCGGCGGTACACGCTTTAATGAGGAAGGTCGGAGTTATGCAAGACCTGAGTTAACTCTGCAGAAAGAGGCTACAACTGAGAACGAAAATAAGACTGACAGAAGTTGTATCATTTCAAAAAAAAAAGAAAGAAAACTACCAGCGAGGCAAAAGGGCCGCTCCAAGCTGCAGGCCTTGGGCTGCCTCCCCGCCTTCGCAGCCTAGGAACCAAGGAGGCGGGAACCCCCGGCGGCGGCGCGGGCGCCCGGCCGGCGTGACCCCGGGGCACCCGCTTCCGGCCTCCTCTGCTCTCGCTCCGCCGGCTCGGGCCGCGGCGGCGGCGGCGCGCCAGGGAGAGGAAGGAGGCAGAGCTCGGAGACCTGAGTGAAGGCAGAACGTGGAGACCCGTCTGAGGAACGCTTGGAGATACCAAGATAAAAAGGCGACCAGCCTCCGTGGGGCGGCCTTACCTGCGGAGCCGCCGGCCAGGATCTGCCGCGAAGCCTCCTTCAGGAAGCCGGCCTCGGCCTTGGCCGACATCCCCGCGGGCCGCGGGGGAGGGCGAGCGGGCGGCCTGAGCGCTGCGCGGCCTGCGGGGCCTCCGGACCGAGGGAGCCCGGGCCCGGCGGTGCTGGGCGGACAGGCTCCGCGGAGGCGGCTCCGGGCGCGGGATCGCCGCGGGTCCCGACCTGCCCGCTGCGCGCTCCCAGGGGCTGCTTCCCCGCTGGCTCCTGGGCTCCGTCCACGAGGACCCTGGAGGAGGAAGGACTCCCGGACGGGGCTGGGGTGGCCGCCCGCAGCAGGTCGGGCCGCTGTCCTGTGTGGCGCCCACAGACTCCCTATCGGGAGCCGCCTGCAGCTCGTGGGGCCGGACGCGCTGCCTCTGATAAGGCCGGCGAGGTGGCCCGGCCCCGAAGCGCCTTCCAGCCCAGAGCTGGGCGACCCTTGCTCCTCCCGGCCAGCCAGGGCACAGGGCACTTCTAACAGGACAGGTGGATGAACTCCTTGCACTCAGTTATCCTGAAATTGTTGGCAACTAACTCAAAGCAAATCCAATTTGCAATTATCTTACAATTGAATTAATGCAGTCCTATACAAAAAAAGAAAAAAAAGTGCTTTAGGCTTAAGGGGATTTATCTTATACCTCATCAATAAGAGCTTTCTTTACTGAAAGGTCAAAAAGGAAAAGGTCTTATGACAAATATGTCTCTTGGGTACCCCCAGAGGCCAGAGGCCAGTGGTTCTCAAAGTATGATCCTAGGCCTCCGCAAATCCAATCTATGATGTAATGAGGGAGTTTGTTAGAAAGACAAGTTCATGGCTCCACCCGGACCTACTGCACCAGAATCTCTGGATATAGGACTCAGAAACCTGTGTTTTAGTAACCTGTGTTTTCCAGGGATTGTTATGAACGCTAAAGTTTGAACCACTGGCCTAAATAAAGAACATTAAGGAACTACCAGTTATTCTCCATAAAAAGTTTAATTATTCATACTAACCCTTTAGAATACTTGACAACAAAAGAAATAGTACAATAATTTACTAAGACCACAACTTGCAAATGCTGTGCAGGAGAAAGACAGATTCTAAAATTTTAATGGACTTAAAGGGTATTATGCTCAATGAAATAAGTTACTCAGAGAAAGACAAATACCATATGATTTTACTCAAAGGTGAAATTTAAAGAACAAAATAAAATTGAAACAGACACAGAGAGAGAACTGGTGATTGCCAGAGTGGACTAGGTGAAAGAGGTGAAGGCACTAGAAGCACAAATTGGTAGTTACAAAATAACAGAATTAGGTAAAGCGCAGGAAACATAGTCAATAAATTGTGATAACTATATGGTGCCAGTTGGGTACTAGGAACATAAAAGGAAACATTATGTAAAGTATATAATTGTCTAACCACTAAGCTGTATACCTGAAACCAATACAAAATAAAAAAATTTTAGAAAAATATCAGGCAGGAGGTAATACAAGTAAAAGGAAAACAAGACACTTTGGTACCCCTGTTATATTTCTTAAACACAGTATATAATACTAAATGTATTTCATTTGAACCATATAAAATTGCCATTTCTGAAGGCCAAAACTGTTAAATATCAGTAATATAGTGTGGTTCAATTTAATATAAATGATTTCTAATTAAATGCACAAAATACAAAAACTTGTTCATACATTGTTTTTCTTTCTTGGGCTGAACTGTTAAAAGCTGTTAATCATGATATCTAACTGGCAAATTTAAAGTGATAAATTGGAAAGATTTGTTGCTTATGTGGTTACATATGCAAAAATAAAGTTTCTTATATTTGCTTATATTTTTTATTAAAATTATAAGCTTGAAATGTTTACCAAGAAATTGTTTTCAGAAATGTGTCCTTTCTATTGAATAGATGAAGTAAAGCGTTTGAGCATATGTCAGTCTTTTACTAATTAAACAGGTCTTGAGTGTAATATAGAATCACTTATTCAATAAATATTGAGATCCTCTTATATATAAGTCCTAAAACCAAAAATTCAGAACTCATAAAAAACATTGTCCTTATGTTCCAATGAGAAAATGAATTTCCCAAGATCACAATGAATAAATAGGACATCTAGAATTCAATTCCAGGATTCTCTCTTCTAATAGCAATTGGATTGTATATTTAACAATATTAACAACAGGCCAAACTACATTCTGTCACACAAAAACCTAAAATAATTAAATTCCCCCAAATTAATTTTATTTATTCATATATAAGTGGGAAATTTTTTAAGTTAAAAAATTTGTCACAACTATTTTCAGCACTTTGTGCTGGTAATTTAGCAGTGTAATAGTTAAAATCCCTCATAGAGCCTGGCCAGCAGTGGTTGAGTATTGACCTATGAACCAGTTGGCCACAGTTCCATTCCTGGTCAGGGCACATTCCCAGTTTTGGATTTCAGGTTCAGTTCCCACTGGGGGACATGCAGAAGGCAGCCAGTCAATGATTCTCATCACTGATGTTTTTCTCCCTTCCTCTCTGAAATCAATAAAAAATACATTTTCTTTTAATGGAGCATATAAACTAATGGAGGAGATCCAACCACATTGCAATGTAAGTAAAATTTTACCTTCCCTAGATAGTTTCATGAAATACAATGATACTCCCAAGTCAAGATTTAAACTCAGCCTTTTGACAGTATTATTTCCATGAGTACCTTAATATCTGAATTTTATCCTGAGGAGGTAGATGCATGCTGTGATCTCACTAAGCCCTCAATCTCTCAAGACCCCTATGAATTCATTCAGGAGATCTTTTTTTTTTTTTTTTTTTTAATATATTTTATTGATTTTTTACAGAGAGGAAGGAAGAGAGATAGAGAGTTAGAAACATAGATGAGAGAGAGTCATCGATCAGCTGCCTCTTGCACACCCCCCACCCGGGATATGCCCACAACCAAGGAACATGCCCCTGACCGGAATCGAACCCGGGACCCTTCAGTCCCCAAGCCGACGCTCTAACAGATCTTCTCAGACATCCTTCCAAATACCCTGTAAGAAAATAGCTACATCTTTTTCACCTCTGACTAGAACAAACTTTTTAAGTTAAAAAAAGCAAGGCTGGGTATCATATAATTTAGATCCACATCTCTAGAATAGTTGAGGAGATAGAGTCTAAGTATAAGAATATTCTGGAGCTTGGAAATCAGCCAGTGCCAATCCAGAGTCAACAAATAACCAATATGCTTAGAGCTCTGATTATAGGATATATTTTATTTTTAGCCAAATTTGTCCATGTCTAATATTGGAATGCTGGGAGGTTTTGCACTGGAAAAAAAAATGATAAAATGTACTTGACCTACTATCTCAGTTTCCCTAGACTCAATCCAATCTATCACATTACTCTTTTTTATTATTTAGTAACTAATATAATATTAATAAAAATGCTAAAGTATAAGGTTTTTATTAAATTTATTGGGGTGAATCCTATATAATAAAAGGCTAATATGCAAATCAACTGAATAGCATAGGGAAGCTGAATGAATACAAAAACATGACCCAATTATATGCTGTCTACAAGAAACCACCTCAAAACAAAAGGCACACAGAGGATGAGGGTGAAGGGATGGGGAAAAAATTTCGCTGCAAATGGGAAAGAAAAAGTGGAGTAGCAATACTCATATCTGACAAAATAGACTTTAAAATGAAGTCCATCACAACAGAAAACAAAGGTTACTACATAATACTAAAGGGATTGATCCAACAAGAGGATATATATAACCCTGGTAAATATATATGCACTCAATATAGGAACATCTAAATATGGGTTTTTTTTAAAACCTTCTAGAGAACTTTAATGGAGAGATCAACAATAAAACAGTCATAGCAGGGGACTTTAACATCTCTCTGACCTCACTGGAAACTTAACAAAGAAACAGAGACTCTGAAGGACACACAAGATCAAATGGGTTTAATTGACATTTATAAACATATCAACCCAACAAAGTAGAATATACATTCTTCTCAAGTGCACATGCATCATTCACAAAGATAGACCACATGTTAGGACACAAAACAAGTTCAAGAAGATTGAAATCACATCAAGCATCTTCTCAGATCACAGTGGAATGAAATTAGAAATCAACTATAGTAAAAACACCCAAAACATGAAAACACATGGAAGCTACATACCATGTTATTAAACAATGGGTGGGTTACCAACAAGATCAAGAAATAAATTTTAAAAAAACTTCCTGAAAACAAAAATGAACCCAAAATCTCTAGGACAAAGCAAAAGCAGACCTGCAAGGGAAATTCATAGCACTACAGGCATACCGCAAAAAATAAGAAAAATAAACAATAAACTATTTAACCCCACAACTTAAAGAGTTAGAAAGAGAACAATAAGAAAAGCCCAGAGTAAGTAGATGGAAGAAAATAATAAAGATTAGAGCAGAAAAAAATAACATACAGCTTTCAAAAATAATACAAAAAAATCAGTGAAACCAAGAGCTGGTTCTTTGAAAGGATAAACAAAATTGATAAACCATTAGCCAGACTCATCAAGAAACAAAGAGAGTGGACACAATCAAATAAAATCAGAAACAAAAGTAAAGAAGTAACCACCGAACCACAGAAATATCAAGGCTCCTAAGAAGATGTTATGAAGCTATATGCAACAAGCTGGGCAATGTGGGTGAAACAGACAAATTCCTAGAAAACTGTAATCTACCACAACTGATTCAGAAAGAATCAGAAAACTTGAGTAGGCCAATAATAACTGATGAAATGGAAGCAGTAATAAGAATTTTAAAAAATCCCAGCGAACAAAAGTCCAGGTCCAGATGGCTTCACAGAGAGGTTTTATAAAACATTCAAACAAGAACTAGCACCTATTCTCCTCAAAGTATTTCAGAAAATCCAAGAGGAAGGAAAACTTCCAGACTCTTTTTTATGATGCCAAGATTATTCTAATTCCAAAACCAGACAAAGACACTACAAAGAAAGAGAAATACAGGCCAATATCCCTGGTGAACATAGATGCTACAATCCTCAATAAAATATTAGCAAATTGCATCCAGAAATATAATAAAAATACCATACACCATGATCAAGTGAAATTTATTCCAGGAATGCAATGCTGGTACAATATTCACAAATCAATAAACTTGATACATAACATAAACAAATTAAAAGACAAAAATTACATGATATATCAATAGATACGGAGAAACCATTTGACAAAAATAAAAAATCCATTTTTGATAAAAACTCTCAGCAAAGTGAGAATAGAGGGAGCATATCTCAAGATGATAAAGGCCATATTTGACAAGCCCATAGCGAACATCATACTCAATGGGCAAAAACTAAAATCATTTCCCCTAAGAACAGGAAAGACATAGGCATTCTCATTTTCACCACTTCTATTCCACCTAGTACCTATAGCCACAGCAATCAGACAAGAAGAAATAAAACAAATTCAAGTTTAAAAAGAAGAAGTAAAACTGTCCTTGTTCACAGATGACATGATACTATACATAGAAAACCCCAGATTCCATCAAAAAACTACTAGACCTAATAAATGAATTAGGGCCTAATTATTAGGCAATGAATTAGCAGGATACAAAATTAACACTCAGATAACTATGGCTTTTTTTATACACCAATAATGAACTCACAGAAAAAGTAACTAAAAAAACAATCCCATTTACCATTTCACACACACACACACACACACACAAAATAATAATATACCTAGGAATAAACTAAGGAGGTAAAAGACCTATACTTGGAAAACTATATGACATTGAAAAAAGAGATAGAGGAAGACATAAACAAATGGAAGAGCATATTGTGTTCATGGATTGGTAGAATCAACACCATTAAAATATCCATACTACCCAAAGCAATCTATAGATTCAATGAAATCCTCATTCACAGGCCTAGAAAGAAATCTTTAAAAAAAAATTTTTTTAATATATTTTATTGATTTTTTACAGAGAGGAAGGGAGAGAGATAGAGAGCTAGAAACATCGATGAGAGAGAAACATCGACCAGCTGCCTCTTGCACACCCCCTACCAGGGATGTGCCCGCAACCAATGTGCATGCCCTTGCCCGGAATCGAACCTGGGACCTTTCAGTCCACAGACCAACGCTCTACCACTGAGCCAAACCGGCTCTGGTGAAATCTTTAAAAATTTATCTGGAATAAAAAAAAGATCCCAAATAGCTTCAGCAATCCTGAGAAAGAAGAACATAGTTGGAGGGATCACAATATTAAATATCAAGCTACTAGAGGCCCAGTGCATGAAATTCTTGGACGTGGGCGTTTGTTCCTCAGCCCAGTCTGGATACTCTTCAATCTGGGATCCTTTTCACAATCCAGGACTGCTGGCTCCCAACTGCTTGCCTGCCTGCCTTCCTGATTGCTCCTAACCGCTTTTGCCTACCAGCCTGATCACCCCCTAACCCTCCCTGCTAGCCTGATTGACGCCTAATTGCTCACCTGCCAGCCTGATTGCTGCTCCAAACTACCCTCTCTTTCAGGCCTGGTCATCCCTAACTGCCCTCACCTAAAGGCTTGATTTCTCCTCCAACTTCCCTCCCCTGCAGCCTGGTCCCTCCCAACTGTCCTCCCCTGCTGGCAGGGTCCCCCAACTGCCTTCACCCTGCAGGCCTGGGTCTCCTTCAACTGCCCCCCTTGCAGGCCTGGCTCTGCCCCAAACTGTCTTCCCCGGCAGGCCTGGTCCCCCCAAATTGACCTTCCCTACTGGCCTGATCTCCCCCAACTGGCCTCCTCTGCCAACCTTGTCCCCCCCAAATCCTCTCCCCTGCTCACCTGATCTCCCACAACTGCCCTCCTCTGCAGGCCATCTTGTGGCAGCCATCTTGTATCCACTTGGGGGCAGCCATCTTTGACCACATGGGGACACCCATCTTGTGTGTTGGAGTGATGGTCAATTTGCATATTACTCTTTTATTAGATAGTACAAAGCCACTGTTGTCAAAACTACCTGGTACTGGCACAAGAACAGACATATAGACCAATGGAACAGAACAGAGAATCCAGAAATCGACTCAAGCCATTATGCGCAATTAATATTTGACAAAGGTGGCAAGAGCATACAATGGAGTCAAGACAGTCTCTTCATTAAATGGACTTAGGAATATTGGACAGATACATGCAAACAAATGAAACTAGACCAACAACTTACACCACACACGAAAATAAACTCAAAATGGATAAACATAGACAGGAAACCATAAAAATCTTAGAAGAATCCATAGGTACCAAAATAGCAGACATATATCATAGCAATGTCTTTCACATCGAAATCATCACTTTTAAAGTGTTTAAACCAGCATTCACAAGTATCTTGAAATGGAGCATGTTCACCATAAGCTTCCCAAAGCTTATGATAACTTTCAGCAGCACTTTTTAAAAAATAAAGTAAGGAATTAAAACTTCCTGCAAATGCTCTTTTTTTGTCATGAAATTCTACATTTTTAAATGTAAAAATATCTATGATGTTAACACCTTCTGAAAATTTGAAGCTTGCTGTCAATACAACAAAATAGCATAGATATCAAATCGCATATATATCAACATATGTGTGACTCCATCTAATGAAAAAAATTCGCATTATTAACTGGTACACCTGGTAACCACATAAATATAGTATTTGCCTTACAAGGAGTCCATCTATGGAATAGATTTACAACTGTAGACATACTTTTGCACTATTCTGTGGAAAAGATTATAACGAACCATTCAAAAGATCTATTATTTATTTTATTTTATTTTATTTTATTTTATTTTATTTTATTTTATTTTATGCAAAAACATTTTTAAAATGCTTTAAATACTTTTCAAATGAAAGACTCCTATTTGCCTTAAAATCTGTGGCTCTGAACACCACTGCTGTAAGGTCTCAGTGGCTTATCACTTAAAAATACCAAGGCATCATGTTATTGTTTAAGACAGATGTGGTCCATTAGATTATCCCATCACCTAACAGTGCATTTCTAAATTGCAAGGGACTTTTCTGGGCAGTGTGAACAAAATAATTAAATACTTGGGAAACTTGTGTTACAGGATTCTAGGACAGAAAGAATAGGGAAAAGTGAGACAAGAACATTAGGACAAGGACAAACAGTGTAAGAAATTTGTATCTGGGCTGAAAAGAACAAATCACTATCTTCCCCAGCCAAGGACACTCCAGAGCAAATAGTTAAAGACCTCCCTAATGAGAGAATGCAGAAAGGGAGGGGGCGGGGGCAAAAAGGGCATTTTTACTTCCTAAACAGAGAGGCCAGCAGTCTCTGGCTCAGCAAGATAAAGTCGCCAGGATTCTGGGGAGACTATAAGAAGAAAACCTTGAGACTCAATCTGTACCAAGATACTCAGCAAAACAATCTTTTGAAACCTATACTTCTAGACAGGAGGAGGCTATATTACTACCCGAATTTGCTCTAGACATTTGCTTTTCCTGATTAGCTGGAAAAGCCCATCTGTGCTCCAAGCCGGATGAAATAGACCTGCTTGCTTTGCTTTGTCCTTTCAATAAAGGTGCATGCCTTAACTGCTCTAATAAATTGGCTATTCCCAAGGTAGTCAAGGTCTCTTATATAAATTCATTTATATGAGAAGATAAGGATCGAGGTTGGGAACAGCCCTCTCCCACTAGCTCTCTGGTGTTGGAGAGAGGAGCCTATAACACTTTTTTCAATATTTCATTATGATATGATAGAAACAACATTGGAGGTCATTTATATAGGATGAGCAAAGGTAGGTTTACAGTTATATGGAAAATGTAATAATACAAGAATAAATTCTTTTGAGTACTCACAACTGTAAATCTACTTTTGCCAACTCAGGTATGACAGAATCCTGTTATTGGGACACAGCCGGGAATCTAGGAGTTAAGGCCTCTGAGCACTCCACATGCAGAAATCCATGCACTGTCCTCCCAGGAGCTTCCCAGGCCTTTGCTCAGGACTAATTTTAAACACAATTCTTAAAAGGTTGGAAGAGTGGATATCTAATATCATGGTTCATAGATTAGAAGTACAAATTAAAAGAGATTAAGAGAGGAGAAAATCAGAGAGATTCTAGAAAAGCAAAGAGCAACCTGCAACCTCCAGGCCACATTTAGCCTACCAAGCAAATTGTAGTAATCACAACTTTCATTTAATGCTTACCTTATGTCATGCACTGGGCTATGCCCTTTGTAATCTATTACCTTAGTCACAATATCCCTGTGACATAGACATTCTTGTCTTCATCTTACAGATAAAGTAAATCTGGCACAGGGGTTAAGTAACTTGCCTAAAGTCACATTGAGTATGTGATGTATTATTTGAACCCAAGTATGTATAATTTAAGAGGCCCCTTTCTGTATAACTACCGTGTTTCCCAGAAAATAAGACATCCTCCAAAAATAAGACCTACTTACAGGTTTCCTTCTGAGTGAAATATAAGGCATCCCCCGAAAATAAGGCCCCCCTAGGTTAAACATGAGAGATTTGGTCCACTGGTTCTGAAAGAAATGGAGTCACAAGAAATTCACCAGGAAATACAGGAATTGGATTGTTATGATGATGTTCCAGAAGATGATGACATGATTGGAATTGAATAAATGAGTAAATTCTTGATACTGTAGGATTCATAATTTGTCTGGTTTGTGTTGACAACTACCGTACTGCCGTACAGTATGCAGGTAATAAATTTCCTTTATTTTCATTTAACAATAAATGTGTACCGTATTCTTCTTCATGGAAAAATAATACATCCCCTGAAAATAAGACCTAGCACATCTTTGGGAGCAAAAATAAATATAAGACACTGTCTTATTTTCGGGGAAACAGGGTAGCTGCTATTATTATTATGATCTAATTTTAATTTCAGCTTTTTAACCATATAGAAAAGAATCAAGATGCAAAATTTTTCAGAGCAAAAAGCTTGTGTCATTCTTGATTTTGATAAAACAATGAAGTGATAAGCAGATCAGGAACTTTATATATATAAAAATACTAACTTAAGTGCCATAAGTGTAAATCGTGTGAATTTTCTCTTTATTAAGTCAGGTTTTCTCAATAAAACCAACATTGATATTTTGGAATAGGTAATCCTGTGTAGTGAGGGGCTGTCCTGTGCAATGCAGGATATTTAGCGGTATTGCTAGCCTCTACCCATTGGCTGCCAATAGTAACTCACTCCCCAGTTTTAACAATCAAAAATGTTTCCAGATACTGCCAAATGTGCTCTAAGGGGCAAAATGTCTTTAGTTAAGAATTACTGGTTAAGTAAAAGAGCTAATGTAATAATGAAGTCTACTTTAACTTTCTAGAGTCATAAAAAGATAGACCTGGAAGAGACTTTAATTAGTTCCTTATATATTAGGTGAAGAGACTGAGATATGATGAGATCAGACCCTCACCTAAATTGCCAAGTTACTTAGGAGAAGAGTTGAGTGGGAAAGTCAGACATTTTCTGATTTTAAAACTGGTAATGAAGGCATTGATGCCTGGGACATTTCCCATAAATTGGATGGAATATTATGGTTATAGTACCCAGAGTGATCCTTTTAGTAGGGGTGTCGAACTCAATCAGAGAAGGGGCCAAAATCTAAAATCCAGCCTAAATCGCGGGCCGAATGGTTTACTGAACAGTCATAAACTGTCATTGTGATGGAAACGCAGCGGAGTGCAGTGATGACAGCGTGGTGCGGGCCACATTGCAAGGCCTGGCGGGACGGATTTGGCCCGCGGGCCTTGTGTTTGACACATGTGTTTTAAAGCATATTTCGTATATTTCTCACCTGTTCTACGTGGGAGTTCCTGTCATCCTTAGAATGGAATCCAAAGTCCTAGCCATAGCCCAAAAGATCCTATATAACTTGGCTTCTGGCTATCTCTCCAGACTCACTTCCTAACACTCATTTCACCCTGATTTTGTCACACATTTTCCTGGCATCCCTTTGAACACTCCCAAGCACGGTTCCTATCTTTGCATTCCAGGAATGTTGTTTCCCTAGACATTTCCATGCCTTGTTTCCTCACTTCCTTTAGGCATCTGCACAAATTTTACTTTAACAGGTAGGTTCTATCTATCTGAAAATTATGCTTCTCCTCAATCTTTTCACTCTTTATCTAGCCTGATTTACTTATCTTCATTACAATTTTCAACACTTAGACATATTTTGTCTTGTTTATTCTTGGTCTTTTTCTCCTTTTGAATACAAAGTCCATGCAAAAGTAACTGAAATACTGCCTGGAACATAGAAGGCACATAATAAGTATTAATTCAGTGAACGAATCACAGTCACCCCCAAAAAATACCTCATACCCTTTAAGCAATCACCCTTCATTTACCCGTGGCAACCACTAAGATGACCTCTGTCTCAATAAATGTGCCTATTATGAATATCCTATATAATGAAAGGCTAATATGCAAATTGACCCAACAGCAGAATGACTGGTTGCTACGACACACATTGACCACCAGGGGGCAGACACTCAATGCAGGAGCTGCACCTTAGTGGTCAGTGCACTCCTCAGGGAGAGCACTGCTCAGCCAGAAGCTGGGCTCATGCTAGCGAGTGCAGTGGAACCTCTCCTGCCTCCATGGCAATGCTAATGGTGTCCGACTGCCAAGAGCTCCTGGACTGCGCAAGGGTGCAGGCTGGCCTGAGGGACCCGCCCCCAAGTACATGAATTTCACGCACTGGGCCTCTAGTTTCATATATTAATCCATAGCTATACATTTTCTTTTAACACTGTTTTTGCTGCATCCTACAACTTTGATATGTTGTTCCTTAAGATATTGTTATAGGTTGAACTGTGTTCCCCCCCAAAAATGTGTTCAAGTCCTAACCCCAAGAACCTTAGAGTATGACTTTATTGGGGAATAGAGTCTTTTCAGAGTAATAAAATCAAAACAAGGGAATTAGGGTGACCTTAACCCAATACAATTGTATCCTTTTAAAAGGAGGAAATTTGGACACAGAGGCAGATATCCACAGAAGGAAGTCTACATGAAGAGACACTTAAAATACTGCTTGTTCACTGTTGTCCGTAGTATGTTTTAAAATCAGGAAGTATGAGGCCTTAATTGTTCTTCTTTCTCAGGATTGTTTCTTTGGGATCATTTGTGTTTCCAAGTGCATTTTAGGATTTCTTTTTTCTTCTATTTCTCCAACACATGCCATTGAGGTTTTGATAGGGATTGAGTTAAATCTGTAGATGGCTTTGGGTAATATGAACATTCAAACAGTATTGTCTTCCAATTCACAAGCACAGATGTTGTTCCATTTATTTGTATCTTTGATTTATTTTAGCATGTTGTGCAATGTTGTACATTTTACATTGTACAAGTCTTTTACTTCCCTCAGTTAAGTTTATTGCTAAGTATTTTATCCTTTTTGATGCTATAGTGAGATGAAATATATATATGTGTATTTTTATTGATTTTAGAGAGAAAAGGAGAGGGAGAGAAAGATAGAAATAGCGAGAATCATCACACCCCCTATTGGGGATTGAGCCCACATCCTGGACATATGCCCTGACTGGTAATCAAACCCTGACCTCTTGCTTCATGGGTTGATACTAAACTACTGAATCACACCAACTGGACCAGAGACTGTTTTCTCAATTTCCTTTTCAGATTGTTCATTATTAGTGCGCTAGAAACCTGGTGCACAAAATTTGTGCACTGGGGGTAGGGGGAGGTGTCCCTCAGCCCAGCCTGCACCCTCTCCAATCTGGGACTGCTGGCTCCTAACAACTCACCTGCCTACCAGTCTGATAGCCCCCTAACTGCTCCCCTGCCAGGATGATTGATGCTTAACCACTCCCCTGCAAGCAGGATTGACACCTAACTGCCCCCCTGCCAGCTTGATTGCCCCCAACTGCCCTCCCCTGCCGGCCTGATTGCCCCTACCTGCCTCTGCCTCAGCCCCCATCACCATGTCTTTGTTCAGAAGGAAGTTGGACATTTAGCATATTACCCTTTTATTAGAATAGATAGATTATATAGGATAGAATTGCTTAAATGTGGGAAAAGCCTTTTTCAGCAGAAGGAGATGCTCTTGGCAGATAAAAATACATAATTCCTATATCTGGACTGACAGCCAGTCATATGCACTATACTGCCAAATCAGTCATTAAAAAATTGAACCACGTTCTTACACCTTACACCAAACAACTGTTGCCCTTAAAACGCCTTCTCAGCCCCCATCTTAGATTCTGCTTTTGCAGTACACCCAGAGTAGGTTCTGATTGTTCAGTTTCCATGCCAGTCAGTGTCATAAGCTCAGACTTTTAGGCAGCCATTGGCTCCTCACACTTCACTCAGATTTGGTTTTGATTGGTCAGTTTCTATGCCAGTCAGTGTCTCTGGGCCTATTTTCAGGCCTGATCATAGAGGCAGGGCTGATCAGCAGCTGCCCCAGGCTGCTGGTGAGTGGGCTGAACTGCTGACCTCTGGGAGAGAGAAAGAGGCCTGGCTGCTGGTGAGGCCTGGAGAGAGAACCAGGGTCTGATCACCCTGTTTCTCTCTCCGGGCCTTGCAAGCAGCCATTGCCACTGCTGATCAGCCCCATCTCTTTCCAAGAGATCAGCAGTTCAGCCTGCTTACCTGATGCACACTCAGACTGGCATTAGGTCAAGCTCTGGTCGTTGTGGATGTTATGACCCTAGCTCTTCATATATAGAGATAATGCTTTTCTTTATTCTTTGTGACAGTTTCTGACACAGACATGGGCACTCCTGGTCTCTTTAGGTTCTTGTTTGCATGAAATATCTTTTTTCATCCTTTCACTTTTAGCCTATGTTTCCTTAGATCTAAATTAAGTCTCTTGTAGTTAGATCTTTTTTTTTTCATTCAGCCAATTGATGTATTTTAAATGGGGCATTTAATACATTTCCATTTAAAGTAATCACGGATAGGAAGGAATTACTATTGCCATTTTATTAATGTCTTTGATTCTCATGTAACTTTCCCCCCCATCTTTTCCTTTGTTGTCATTTGTGTGTGTGTGTGTGTGTGTGTATGTGTGTGTGTTTTGCATGAGAAAAGTTTTGATTCCTTTTTCATTTCCCATTGTACATAGTCTACATATTTTTTCCTTGTGGTTATCATTGCAATGATATAAACTATCTTAGAATTATAATAACCTATTTTAACCTGATAACTTAAATTCAATTACATATAAAAACTCTACTTCTTTACATCTCTGATCTACCCTTTATGCTATTGATGACAGACATTACTTCTTTGCATATCCATTATTTTTATGTTTTGTTTAAAAGTCATTTATGCTATTACATTACAATACTAAGGATTCTGTATTTGTCTTTATACTTACCTTTACCAGGGAGGTTTATATTTTCACATGGTTTTGAGGTGCTGCTTATCATCATATTATTTCAACTTGAAAGGTTCCCATCAGCATTTCTTATAGTGTAGGTCTAGTAGTGATGAACTACTTCAGCTTTTATTTCTCTGAGAAAATCTTAATTTCTTCTTCATGACTGAAGGAAAGTTTTGCAAAATATAATATTTTTATAAACAGGGATGTTTTACTTCAGCATTTTTTAAAAATATATTTTATTGATTTTTTAACAAAGAGGAAGAGAGAGGGATAGAGAGTTAGAAACATCGATGAGAGCGAATCATCGATCAGCTGCCTCTTGCACATCCCCTTCTGGGGATGTGCCTGCAACCAAGGTACATGCCCTTGACCGGAATCGAACCTGGGACCTTTCAGTCTGCAGTCTGATGCTCTATCCATTGAGCCAAACTGGTTTCGGCTACTTCAGCATTCTTAATATATCATTTCAGTTCCTCGTAGCCGCAAGGTTTCAGCTGAGAAATCTGCTGGTTATCTCATAGAAGCTCCTTTGTACATGCCTTTCTCCTTCAAGATTCTTCTATTTGTCTGTGACTTTTGATGGTTTGGTTATTATGTCTCTCATTATAGGTCTGTCTTTACATTTATTCTAGAAAAGAGTGTCTGAGTCTCTGGAATTGTCCATTTCTCTCCTAAAATTTGGTGAGTTTGAGGTAGGCCATTAATTCTTCAAGTAGGCTCTTTGTCTCTCTTTATCTTCCTCTTCTAGGATTCCTATAATGCATATATTGTTCCACATGGTGGTGTCCCATAAGTCTTTTAACCTCTCTTAATTTTTCTTCTTTTTTTTTATTTTTGCTTCTCTGCCTTGGTAATTTCAAATTATCTTCGAGTTTGATAATTCTTTGTTCTGTCTGTTCAAGTCTGATGTTGAATTCCTCTAGTAAATTTTGTTAATTCCATTATTGTGTTCTTTACTTTCAGAGTTCCTGTTTGAGCATACTCTATAGTGTCTCTAGCTTTGCTAATGTTCTCATTTGTTTTCATTAGTTGTCTATCTATTTATGCTCTCTTTTAATTCATTAAGGATCCATATAATGGTTATTTTGAACTCTTTGGTAATCCATAAATCTGTTTCTTTAACTTGATATCAAAAGATTTTGTTCTTTTCAATGGGCCATGTTTCCTTATTTCTTTGAATGTCTTATTTTGTGTTAGAATTTGAAAAATTATCTTCCTCTCCCAGTTTTTCTGGCCTAGTTTTATAGAGAGAGGACTTTCTCTATAATCATTCTTTCTAGAGATTCTGGAAACCTCTTAAGTTTTATTCAGGGTATATGACCTCTTTGGGCTTGTGTATGTAATCTAATAACTCAAGGGGTTTTCCACTTTATAGTCAGGATTTCCCATGGCATCTGTCTCAATACTGAGACCTTGGTGATTGTGTAGTTAATTGTGGAACTGGACCTACACCTAGCTCCTGTCTATGACACTGTGGACTCTGGTGCATATTAATTATCTTACTTCTCATCAGCTCCCAAACTGGCCACTCATTCCTGGCAGTGCTTAAATTCAGGTAAGATAGTAACCAATTCCTCAGCCAACTCACAGAGAAATCAGAATACTGGACACACATTTCCCTCCTTTCTCTCCAGAGGGAGAAATTGGGAGTTGATGGTTTCTTGCAAAATCACATCAGGCTGGGCAGTAAGACACTTACAGGTGAGTGCTATGAATTTTTCTACTGGGTTTTGATGCAGTTGGTTTCACAGTTCTTTTGGGTGCAGGAACTATTTGACTGGGATCTATTGATTTCTCATAAACTTAAATGGTCCATTTATTGTTAAATCTGCACCCTTTTATGGAGACGGTCTGGAGGTAACTATTCCACCATTATGCTGATGTCCTTCCTGATTTGAATCCTTTTAAGTGAGTTTGTTTTGTGCTCTAGGTAAATATTTGTCTTGGTAAATATTTCAGACCTAAATGCTTATTATGCTGTTAAAAGATGGTGTTCCATAAATATAAATTGGGTAAATAGGTTGATAGTGTTGTTCACATCTTATATACCTTTATTATCTATCTACTGATTAACTTTATCTGTACATTCAATGCAATTCCCATCAAAACTTCCAGCCAAAGTTTCTTTGTGGCTACTGATAAAATGATCCTAAAGATTTTATGGAGAGGCAAAATACCCAGAATATACAATACAATATTGGAGGAGAAAAACTAAGTCAGAAGATTAATGCTATCCACCTTTAAGACTACTATAAATTTACTAGTGGCCTGGTGCATGAAATTCATGCACAAGGTTGGGGGTGTTCCTCTCCTCAGACTGCACCCTCTCCAATCTGGGACCCCTCAAAGGATGTCCTGCTGCCAGTTTACAGGGATTGGGCCTAAACCTGCAGTCAGACATCCCTCTTGCAATCCGGGACTGCTGGCTCCTAACTGCTCATTTGCCTGCCTGCCTGCCTGATTGCCCCTAACCACTCTGCCTGCTGGCCTGCTTGCCCCCAACTGCCCCCTGCCTGCTCATCCCCAAGTGACCCCCCCCCCTGCCTGCCTTATGACCCCCAACTGCCTCCCCTGCTAGCCTGCTCCCCCCATCTCTCTCCACTGCCTTCCCTTGCAGACCTACTCCCTCTCAACTGCCCTCCCTTGCAGGCCTGGTGCCTCCCAACTGCCCTCCCCTCTGACCATCTTGTGGTGACCATGTTGTGTCCATATGGGGGCAGGATCTTTAACCATATGGAGGAAGCCATCTTGTGTGTTAGAGTGATGGTCAATCTGCATATTATCTTTTATTATTTAGGATAGAGGCCTGATGCATGGGTGGAGACCAGCTGGTTTGCTCTGAAGGTTGTCCCGGATCATGGTGGGGGTTCTCTTGGGGCATGGGGTGGCCTGAGCAAGGGGCCTGTGGTGGTTTGCAGGCTGGCCATGCCTGCTCCCCAGCGACCCAAGTGGAGGCCCTGGTATCTGGAATTTATTTACCTTCTATAATTGAAACTTTATAGCCTGGAGTGGAGCCATGCCCCCTGCTCGCTCTGTGGCTGCCACCATTTCTGTTTGGATTTATTTACCTTCTGTAATTGAAACTTTGTATCCTGGAGTGGAGGCCTTGGTTGGCCATGGCTGCAGAAGCTTGGCTTCTTCCGTTGCCTGGGAAACCCAAGCCTCTCTCTTACTCTCTGTGGCCACAGCCATCTTGGTTGGGTTAATTTGCATACTCACTCTGATGGCAAATAAACATGAAAAAATGCTCAACATCAAGTCATCAGGGAATTGCAAATTAAAATTATACCCCTTACAATAAAATATGTGTATTTATGTAAGTGTGTGTATATGTGTTGTTGTTTCTGTTTCTGTAGACAACCCTGATTAATATACAAGGGATTTGTAGCTACTTATGGGCATTTTTATAAAATATTTTTTATATTCAGAAGTGACTGAAGTGCTTGGCACATTTTCAGAGGCTGGTGATATTTATGGACTTTAGAGTATTTACCATCTGATTTTCACTTGTTCCCTGTAATGAAAGAGGGGTTAATTTTCTTTTCCCCCTCATCTTTTTCCATATTTCTGCAAAAGCCCTACATGTAGGAGGATTGAAGGCGTGGGCATCTTTGATGATTAGTTTGAGAAGCAGAAAGCTCCAATTGGGCTCTTTCATTTCTTATAGACTGGCAACTGTTAGCAGGATGGAGAATATGAAATATATATTATGAGTGAAGGAGGTGGTGAAAGAGTTGGGGGAAAATGAGCCTTTTTTTGTGAAAAGTTCAGAAAAAGAGCAATAAAGAGTTACCTCAGGTAGATGAAGGAAGGATTAGGGAGAAAAGGCCTAGTGTTTGAACTCATTGAATAAAAAAGGCAGAAGGAAAAAACAGGCAACTGAAAGGCAAGAAACACATGGGTTTTCTCTTTACCCAGATAATAAGCTTTAAAATACTAGGATTAATAATGCACCTTTCCCCAAAGAAAAATAATATAATCACTGTCTCTAAATTTAATCTATACATTCACTTGAATTTTCTTAATGTTGTGGTCACTATTCCCACTATTTCTTGTTATTCCTTAGCTAGGAAAAGCAACTTTCCCTCCTTTTTTTTCTTTTCTTTTTTCTTCTTTTTTTAAAAAATATATTTTATTGATTTTGTACAGAGAGGAAGGGAGAGAGATAGAGTTAGAAACATCGATGAGAGAGAGTCATCGATCAGCTGCCTCTTGCACACCCCCTACTGGGGATATGCCCGCAACCAAGGTACATGCCCTTGACTGGAATCGAACCCGGGACCCTTCAGTCCCCAAGCCGACGCTCTATCCATTGAGCCAAACCGGCCTTGGCTCTTTTTTTCCTTTCTTAACACATAATTTGAGTTGATCCTAAATAAAGCTTTTCATAAGTTATTGTTCCAGGTTGGAGTGCCTTTCCCATCTACTCTGACAAATTATCCCAGTCCTCTTTTGGTTTTATATATTTTTATGGTACTTTGTATCTATAAATACCTGATTCAAACCTTGACTAAATTAAAGAAAAAACGCATTTCAGAGTTAACTCTGTATCAAATCTCTTCAGAACAATATCCATTCATTACAATATAACAGTCTGTGAATTTTATAACCTATTACGTTCCAACTAATTTACATACAACTTTTTCATGCCTTATTTATTCATTCCCGTTTTTACACATACTAAAGGTTAGGTTTCTTTCATTAACTTTAACCACTAATTTGGGAAACTGCCTACACTTCACATTATGCGCATTATCTGTAGAAATTATTATTGCTTATTACTCAACACCCAGAACCTGGCACTTTGTATGTGATCAATAAACACTTGATGCCTAAATAAACAAAATAAAATATTTGGTGCCAGAGGCATTAACATGACATTTACAAAAAACAATACTAATCTGGAGAACAAGAGAACCATATTCGAATTACTAACAGCTAATTAATTTTGCCAGCCATTCCTTGTTTCAACAAGGAGGTACACAAATTGAAGTCGTCTTTTTTTGTTTGTTCGTTTAATTCTGGAAGGTTAAACATTTTGTCTTAAGGAATCCACATAATGAACATTAGCATCCAGAGCTCTTTCTAGTACGTAAATCAAAAAGGTTACACTGCCCTGACTGGTTTTGCTCAGTGGTTAGAGTGTTGGCCTGTAGATTGAGAAGTCCCAGGCTCGGTTCAGGTCAAGGGCATGTACCGGTATCTTGGTTGTGAGCACATCCCCAGCAGGAGGTGTACAGGAGGCAGCTGATAGATGTTTCTATCCCTTCCTCTCTGTAAAAAAGTATATTTTTTTTTTAAAAAAAGTTACACTAACTTTTGGTCGAAACATTTAGACCGCTTTCGCTCACCCAACTGGACCTCCCTTTGGCCCCTTCCTTCCAACTTACAATTCGCAACACGCCCCTCTCTCTTATCCTGGGCATCCACCGCAATTGCATTCACCCCCTCACCTCGACCCCCACACAAACAAAACAGGGCCCCGATGGCACCAGCTCCCGGGGAGACCAGGCCACGCTCCCCAGGAGGCCACGGGGCGCGCCGTTAGCCGCGCGGTCTCCTCCTCGGACCCACGGGGTTTTGCGCAGAACGTCCGTGCGATATTCTGCTTTCGCAGCTCGCGCCGGCCGTCTGGGCCGGACAATCGCAGCCCCGGGGGGAGCGGCTCAGGAAGACTCCTAGGACCGCCTCCTTCGGTCCCAAACTCCTCTGAGGACCCGCCCGCTCCCTCCCTCTTCTTCCTGGGAGACCCCGCCCCGCGGCCCGGCGGCGGCGCGCGCATGCCCGGTGCGCGCCGTCTGCCCCAGGGGAGCGCCGTCGGCTCGGTCCCCGAGGGCCCCGCGCCTGGCGCCAGCGCCCCCGCCGCGCCCCGCCCCGCCCCGCCCCGCCCCGCGGTCTGCGGGCGCGCGCACCCCGTCTCGCGGGGAGCCCGGCCGGTGAGCGCGATTGGCTGGCGGGCGCTGGGTGTCCGGCCCCAGAGACTCAGGGCGAGCGCCCCGCGTCGGGTCGGGGCGCGCTCGGTCTCCGCTCAGGTAAACGGGTTCGCGGGGAGGAAGGGGATGAGGGGAGGGGGAGAGCCCGGGAGGAAGGGTGGGCGTGGACGCCCCGCCAATCCCGCCGCCGTCTCCGCGGAGGCGGTGTGGGACCTGCACCCGGGAATGCTGGCCCCGAGCGGCCGGAGTGACGGGGCTCCCTGGAAGGTCAGGCTCGTGGAGTCCACAGGTCGTCTTTCTGGGTGTGATCGAGGCATCTTCACTTATTTCCCATTAGGAGAGTTTGCATTTTTTCCGAGGTGCGGGTTTTCCTGTGTTTCCCCTAAGTGGCAGCGAGTTAGTCCTGATAGACCCTGTGCCCTTGAAAGTCACTTAATCGTTGTGTGTTTCATTGCTAGTAACACTTGTAACTTTCAGCAAAGAATGCGGTGCTTCTGTAGGCACACAGAGTCATGCCTTAGAAATGTATTGTTTGCATATTTTTTGAATCGCAATGTTTCTTGGCCCCAATTTCTCTAACTGGACGATGACATAACGCAGCAGAATTTGTGAAGTACTTTAAGCTTCATGGGTGGAAGGAACTGGATAAACACAAGACAACAGCATTAGTAGGCGGGAAAGTAGAAAGAAAAACTCCACAAGAACCGATTTTTCAAAAAGCTCATTTGAACTTGGCTTGTCAAAGTTTCTCCTTGGGATCTAGTGTGAAACTGAGCTACCTTTTCATTTGGGAATTCTGGGCAACAGTATTCCAAGAACATTAATGAAAACAAAGCTAACTTCTACATTAGGTAACAGGAATTAAAGATATCGCATTGGTGAGAGTTGATGGCAAGTCAGAAAAGTGAATAGGAGGTATACACAAGTGTCCTTCAAAAACAGAGCTTATACATTTTTTGTGTGTTAATTTTTAAAGCAACAGACCTCCAGAAAAGTGCATGAATCATAAGGGTACAGCTTGCTGAATTTTCACAAAGTACACCCAGTACCCGGATTAAGAAAAAGCATTACTTACTTCCTGGAAGGCCCACTTTGTGTCCCTTTCCAATGATAACCATTACCTTTTAACATCTCTGAGTTTATTCTTTACTTTATGTAAATGGAATCATACAGTAAATAGTCCTTTGTGTCTCACTTTTTTATTTTTTATTGTATTTGTGAGATTTATACAGTTATGTAGCGGTAGTTTGTTTTTTCTTATTCTGTATTTTCTTATTCTGTATTTGTTTCCCAAACTTTTGACATATGTGTACCCCTTCTATAATTTTCGTAACGCTGAGTACCCCTCGTACTCATGAGAACGTAGAATTAGGCGCAGCTAAGCACGGTGGAGTGCATATCCCCAGCAAACTCAATGCGTACCCCCACCAAACTCTTCCCGTACCCCTGGGGGTACGCATACCACACTTTGGGAAACACTGCAGTGTATGGTATTCTACCGAGTTTTTGGTTATTACCAATAGGACTGCTATGGGCATTTTTATAAGTATTTTGGTGAACGTAAGTAGACATTAACATATAATGAATTTTGGAGATATGCAGGTATGTATTTTTGGTATAGCAACCAAAAAGTTTTTCAAATTAATTGTGTTAAGTAATAGTACTTTTTAGCAATGTTTGAGAATTCTGGCTTCTCCAAAAGCTTACAACACTTAGTATTATCGTATTTATTTTAGCCATTTTGTAGGTATAGTGATATCACATTGGGGTTTTCCCTGATTTCCCTAATGACTAATAATATTGAACACCTCTTCATATGTTTATTAGCCATTTGGATATCCTTTATTGAAGAGGTCACCACATTTTAAGTGAAGAGCCAGATAGTAAACACAGGCAGTCTTTGTTTTGTAGAGTTTCAGTTAAAGCAGTACTTGGTGACTCTAGGGCTGCCTGTATTTTAGGCTTTCCTTCCTTTTTTCCCTGCCTGTTTACTTGCCTGCCTCTCTCCCTACCTTCTTTCTTGTTTCATAGTTTTCTAACCCTTGCTATGTGGAAAAATGTTCAGAAATGATTCTTTAATCTTTTCATCGGTGGTGGTGAAATCATTAACTGAGATAGATTATATTGGAAAAGCATAAATACATAAATAGTATTAAGTAATGTGTGCAGTGTTATTTTAGGGTTAAATTTTAAATCCCTGAACATCCTTTCTTTGCTTTTTTCCAGTTTTACCTCAAGACTAATTAGAGACCGATTTGAGACTTGTTTAAATTGTTTTTATTGCTCCTTTCCTTTCTCCCATCCCTTGAAGACTGAGGAACAAAAGAGAGGTAAGAAGTGAGAAAAGAAAGGAGTCATAGCCTTCTTTGATATTGCATAAAAGGCTAGGGAAAGGGTAACTAGCCAGACAGTTCTGGATAAAAAGTTTTAAAAAGCATAAAGTACTATTAAAATACTTCGAGATGGATATTGTCTTTTGAACTGTTCCATCTTGGGATGGCTTGATTGAAAAGTATATCTACCGCTTGAGTATGTGTATTTATAATATGGGAAATAACAGCCAGCAGATTGGGCCCTGAAACTCAGCCGTGGCACCGCTGCCCAGGAGGAAGGTCTCTCCTCCCCAAGTGCCCCATTGGGCTGTCGAGGTCATCTTCTCTTACTTTGGGCTTCCTGCCTTTCACTCTGTACCAAAAGTATCAAAAAACTTTCAAAAGTATCACTTTCTTTGAATTCTATCTCAGCTTATGTTAACATTTTAAGCTAACACTTCTTTTTTTTTAAGGTGGCTTAGAGAAATGAATTTAGGTGACTATTTAGATAAATACTAAAACTAATGAGAAGCTTGCAGGTAATCTCCATAATGTAATTTTTCTTTTACATGGATAATTGAATTTTTTCAGTCTTACTTGATTATTATACAAACACAGATTTAAGATAAACCACTAAGCTTCTATCATCAACAACCCACTGCTATCCTTAATCCTTTCTTAAACAGAAATTCTGGACACAATTATGCATGTATATATTCATATACATATATGTATACACACATAATTTGACTAGTATACTTGGTAAATACCTCTGCTTTATAATTGCCACACAAAACAATTGTACTTATATGCAATGTTTTTACTGCACTTCTTGAACCAGGGTTGGAGTTATTACAAATTATTATGGCCCTAGCCAATTTGGATGGAATGTTGGCCTGTGGACTGAAGGGTCTCAGGTTCAATTCTGGCCAAGGGCACATGTTCGGGTTGTGGGCTCGATCCCCAGTAGGGGGCATTTAGGAGGTGGCTGATCAATGAGTCTCTCTCATCATTTATGTTTTTATCTTTCTCTCCCTCTTCCTTCCTTTCTGAAATCAATAAAGAAATATAATATATTAAAAAAGAACACACACTACAAAGCAAAACAAACACAAATTACTATTGCTGGTAAAGGGTATGTGCTGAAGAGGGGATTTTCTAACTAGTGAATTTTCCCTGCCCTCTTGGCTCCTGACAGCATACAGGAACAAAGAGGCTATTTATGTAGTATAAAAGTTGAGAGGTACTAGACCCTGATAGTTGAGTCTGTATGAATAAAGATATATCTGTTGGTCCAGTTGCTGTCATTAACTTCTTAGGGTACCTACCCTAAACATTGCCTACATCACAATGGGAAGCAAAATTTGCCTTTCCTGGTTGCAGTTTCTATTTTTAGATACTTCATATAGCTTTACTTTGTTTAAAGTCTTTCTCCACTATTATCTATTATTTGTTTCTTTTATGCTTTAATTCCAGCAAATAATGTTATTACTAAAACTAGAGGTCCAGTGCACGGAATTCATGCATGGGGTGAGGGAGGGGGTGTTCCTCAGCCCGGCCTGCACCCTCTCCAATCTGGGACCCCTTGAAGGATGTCCTATTGCCAGTTTACAGGGATCTGGCCTAAACTGGCAATTGGACATCCCTCTCGCAATCCGGGACTGCTGGCTCCTAATTGCTCACCTGCCTGCCTGATTGCCCCTAACCACTCTGCCTGTTGGCCTGCTTGCCTTTGATGGCCTTCTTGCCCCCAATTTCCCCTCCCCCTGTTGGCCTGCCTGCTTCCATCTTCTCTCCCCACTGGCCTGCTCGCCCCCAACTGCCCCTCCCTGCTGGCCTGCTCACTCCAAACTGCCCCCGCCTGTTGTCCTGATCACCTCCAACTGACCCTCGCTGACATCCTGCTCTCCCCTACTGGCCCCCCTGCTGGTCTGCTTACCCCCAACGGCCCCACCTCTCACCAACCTGATCACTCACAACTGCCGTCCCATCCTGGCCTGATCACTCACAACTGCCCTCCCCTCTTGGCCTCTAACAGCCTCTACCTTGGCCCACGACCATGGCCTTGTCCAGAAGAACTTCCAGAAGGTGTCCTGGAAGGTCTCCCAGTCTAATTAGCGTATTACCCTTTTATTAGTATGGATATCCGATCCCTGTGACTGGGATGGGCAGAGAATAGCTCTTTTTCATGTGCCGCCTACAGAGATAGCTATAGCGAACACCAGTCAATTCTTATTGCTCTTGTTAGTACTGTATTATCTTCTCTTCCTTTTTAGTTTAATGGATTTTAAGACTTAAGAAGAGGATAGTGCTGTTTTAGGGCATTCATTGAAAAAGCAGTGGATTATAGTGAATGGGCACTAGGCATAAGAGCAGAATAAGTTGGCTTTCTATCTCTCTGTGTTAACCTTTCCTGGAACTGGCTTTTTTTTTTTTTTTTTGTAAAATAAGGCATTTTGACCAACTGTCTCTAATAATAATCCTTTTCTAAAGACTCAATAAGGAAGCACAAAATTTAGAACTTAGAATTTAAATGATCTTGGAGGTCTTCCTGGCTACCCTCAGTGCCCCCCCCCCCCCCAGTAAAAACCCTGATTCCTTGAGATGTTGTATTTAGTCACATCTTTCCTAAAATCTGGTTCTCCTAACTTATATCCCAGTTGCTTTTTCCATTATACTACTTGTGATAGGCAGCCTTCGAATAATCCTGGTATTCACATTCTTACTTAATCATTTCCCCTGAAGGTAGACTGGATCTAGAAGCTGACTTCTAAAAGAATGTGGCAAACACCGTCAATGTCACTTAAGAGATTAGATTACAAAAGCCTGCAACTTCCTTTTTTGCTGGCTCTATTGCTTGCTCACTTCAATGAAGCCTGTTTTGAGTTTACCTGGTTAGAGACTCCCTGTCTTGAGGGTTGGCCCTTTATGAAAATCTCTTCCCTTACAGATTTATGTGTGGGTAATTGATTGACAATTATTGACAATTTACTGTGTGTTAAATTTCTCTGTATAATTGTGAATTCTGTTCCCCCTCTGTAGTTATGTTAATTAATTAATTAATTAATTATGAGGTCATATTATTAGAAGCAGTTAGCTTTTTTTTTTTAAATCCTTTTTTTTAAAAAATATATTTTATTGATTTTGTACAGAGAGGAAGGGAGAGAGATAGAGAGTTAGAAACATCGATGAGAGAGAGTCATCGATCAGCTGCCTCTTGCACACCTCCTACTGGGGATATGCCCGCAACCAAGGTACATATCCTTGACTGGAATCGAACCCGGGACCCTTCAGTTCCCAAGCCGATGCTCTATCCATTGAGCCAAACAGTATTGGCAGCTTTTTTTTTTAAAAAAATATATTTTATTGATTTTTTACAGAGAGGAAGGGAGAGAGATAGAGAGCTAGAAATGTTGATGAGAGAGAAACATCAAACAGCTGCCTCTTGCACAATCCCCATCGGGGATGTGCCCGCAACCAAGGTACATGCCCTTGGCCAGAATCGAACCGGGGACCTTTCAGTCCGCAAGCCGACGCTCTACCACTGAGCCAAACCGGTTTCGGCAGAAGCAGTTAGCTTTATAATTGGTCTGCCTTCCAAAGAATTGAAACATTTTCCCCCATCAATAAGTATCTTTTTATTTTTTTTATTTATTTTTTATTTTTATTTTTTTATCTCTAGTAATGCTTTTTGTTTTAAAGTTCAGTCTGATTTTTTAAATGAACTTTTCATGTTGAAATAATTTTAGACTTACCAAAATGCTGCAAAAATAGTACAAAAAGTTTCTGTAAACCCTTCACCCTAGTTCTGGTGTTAATGCATAATCATAGTACAATGATCAAAACCAAGAAGTTAATATTTTATAATACTATTCACTAAATTATACGCTTTATCCAGATATCGCTAGTTTTTCCATTAGTGTTCTTTTTCTGTTTTGGGACCCCGGTCCAGGTTTCATGTTGTGTTTAGTTGTCATGTTTTTCCTGAGTGTTCTCCAAGCTGTGACCGCTTTCTGATTTTGATAAAGCTTTGTCATCCTTCTTTTGGTTAATGTGTGCATAGAATTGGATTTTTAAAAATCAGCAGGACATCTTTGTTTTACAATTGTAACATCTAGTATTTGGATCATTAAATTCATTTCTATTTTGCATTATTCTATTTTTACCCTCTGTTTCTTTGGACATTATACATTACCATTCTTTTAGTGGTTATTGTAGAGATTTTTGCATCCTGGAATGTATCTTTTCAGACCTTTTTGCATTTTCTTTCATGTAGATACATCATATAGATGTATCTAAACATATAGTTTTTTTATGTATTTATTTTCTTAATATAATAACGATTATGTTTTATTAGTTTATAACTTTTTATTTAATCACTAGAGGCCTGGTGCACAAAATACATGCACTCGGGGGAGGGGGAAGTCCCTCAGCCCAGCCTGTGCCTTCTCGCGGTCCAGGAGCCCTCGGGAGATGTCCTAATGGCGGGTTAGGGGAGCAGGCCTAAGCCATCATTCGGACATCCTTAGCACTGCTGCGGGGGCAGGAGAGTTCCTACCACCACTGTGCTTGCCAGCTGTGAGCCTGGCTTCTCACTCAGCCGCACTCCCCTGCGGGAATGTACTGACCACTAGGGGGCAGCTCCTGCATTGAATGTCTGCTCCCTGCTGGTCAGTGCGTGTCATAGTGACCGATCATTCCACTCTTTGGTCAATTTGCATTTTTATTATATACTAGAGTATTTATATACTATAGTATGTTTAACCAGGCTCTAATTGGTAGATGTTTGTGCTATTTATAATTTGTAGTATAAACAGCACCATAGTTTATATTTTTGTATGTATGTGTTTGTACCCATTGCTAGAACATAGGTTTCTAGAATTAGAAGGATAAAATCAAAGTTTGTATGTTTATTTCTTTAGTTAAAATTGTGGGTCATTCTTTTTATTTTTTACTAGTGGCTCAGTGCACAAAATTCGTGCACGGGGAGATGTTTCCTAATCCCAGCCTGCACCTTCTCCAATCAGGGACCCCCTGGGGGATGTCCAAATGCCGGTTTAGGCCTGATTCCACAGGCAGTTGGACATCCCTCTTGCAGTCTGGGACCGCATTAAGCCTCTTAATTCGTGCCTAACTGCTCACCTGCCTGCCTGCCTGCCTGATTACCCCTAACCCTTCTGCCTGCCTGCCTAATCACCCCTAACCTCTCTGCCTCCCTGCCTGATCACTCCTAACTGCCCTCCCCTGCTGGCCTGATTGCCCCAAACTGCCCTCTACTCCAACTACCCTCCTCTGCCAGCCTGATTGTCCCTAACACCCTGCTGGCCTGATCTTGCCCCCAACTGCCTCTGCCTCAGCCCCCACCACCATGGCTTTGTCTGGAAGGAAGTCAGACGTTCGGAAGATGGATGGTTGACCTGGTTCTAATTAGCATATTACCCTTTTAGATATTAGTATAGATAGATTATATAGGATATGATTGCTTAAATGAGGGAGTGGGAACCTTTTTCAGCAGGAGGAGTTGCTTTGGCAGACAAAAATACATAATCCTTATATCTGGACTGACAGCCAGCCATATGCACTATACTGCCAAACCAGTATTTAAAAAATTGAAGTGCTTTGTTACACCTTATACCAAACAGCTGTTGCCCTTAAAACCCCTCTACCTTACGTTCTGCCTTTGCAGTTCACCCAGAGTAGGTTCTGATTGGTTGGTTTCTATGCCAGTCAGTGTCAAAAGCTCTGCCTTCTAAGCAGACATTGGCTCCTCCCAGTTAACCCAGATTTAGTTTTCTTTGGTCAGTTTCTAGGCCAGTTAGCATCAAAAGCTCCACCTCCTAGGTAGCCATTGGCTCCTTGCAGTTCACCTAGATTTGGTTCTATTTGATTGGTTTCTATGCCAGTCAGCGTCTCCGGACCGATCTGAGAGGCGGGGCTGATCAGCAACTGCCCCAGGCTGCTGGCAAGTGGGCTGAACTGCTGATCTCTTGGAGGGTGAGAGAGGCAAGGGCTGATCAGCAGTTGCTATGGAGGCTGCAGATCAGACTCTGCTTCTCTCTCCGGGCCTCTCCTGCAGCCATGGCAGCTGCTGATCAGCCCCGCCTCTCTCTCCTAGAGTACAGCAGTTCAGCCCACTCACTAGTCCCTGCCCAGCCGAGCCTGCTGCATGTGCAGCCTGGTGTTCAGTTATCCCTTTGGCTGTTTTGGATGTTATGGACCCTGGCTCTTTATATATGTGTGTGTATATATATATATATATATATATATATATATATATATATATATATAGATGGCATAGTTATTTAAAAAATATATGTTCATTATGAACTCTTTCAAGCAATATCTACACTAATAAAGGAGAAAAATGCTAATTGACCATACCTTCGCTATGCCCACAGCCAATCAGGAGTGACATGCAAATTAAGCCAACAAAGATGGAGGGTGAATTTGCATATGCAGGAGGGGCAGGCTGTGTCTGATGCTTCTGCAGTGTCCAGTCCACAATGGGGGACCGGGTAGGCCAGGTGGGCAGTGCCTGACACCATTAGCTGGGTCAAGGCCACCATCGGTAACCAGGCAAGCAGGGGTGAGGGTGGGGAGTAGCACCTGACATTATCCGTAGGATCTAGGCATTCATCAGGGTGGGGCAGGTATGGATGGCAGTGCCTGTCGCCACCTGCAGGGTCCAGGTCACCATCTCAGACAGGGCAGTCCTGGCGGGCAGTGCCTCACACCACCTGCGGGGTCCAGCCTACCATTAGTAATGGCGTAAGCTGGACAGACAGCACCTGTTGCCACCTGCAGGCTCCAAGCCACCATTGGGGACACTGGTGGGCAGCGCCTGACGCCACCCACTTGGTCCAGGCTGCCATCAGGGACTGGGCTGGCATGACAGGCAGTGCTTGATGCTGCCCTCTGGGTCAAGGCTGCCATCGGGGACCCAGGTAGGCAGGGTTGGCCAGGGTCTCTGGGATCACTGTCTGCCCCGGGCCGCCTGTGGACTCAGATGAATCAGGCCGGGGTTGAACATTTTAATGAAAATGTGATGCCTGTGCCCCAGCCCACTTCGCCAAGTCCCTGGCGTGGAGAGGGCATTGGGCAGTTAGCAGGCACCAGGGCTTGGAAGGGACTGGAAGCAACATGCAGACATGCTACCAGGAAGAGGTGCTGAGCCATGATGATGCCAAGGGCTGGCTGATAGAGGTGCTCAAAGGTGCAGACGAGGCGGCTCTTGCTGGCGCTGAGCTTGAAAAGCACACCAACAGCCTGATGGACTAAATCGCCTTTCTTTAGAAGGAGCATGAAGAGGAGATCTCTGAGTTGCAAGTGCAGATCCAGGATGCTCATATCTCCATGGAGATGGACATGTTCTCCAAGTCCGACCTCTGCAGCACTCAAGGACATCGGTGCCCAGTAGGAGAAACTGGCTGCCAAGGACATTCAGAATGAAGAAGAATGGTTTAAGAGCTACTCACCATGCTGCGAAGAACACCTATGGGGTGCGCACCACCAAGGACGAGGTGTCTGAAAGCCACTGCCTGCTCAAGGCCAAGACCCTGGAGATCAAAGCATGCTGGGGCATGAACTAAGCTCTGGAAGAGCAGCTGTGAGAGCTGGAGGATAAGCAGAACGTAGGTGCTATGCAGGACACATCAACAAATTAGAAAATGAGTTGAGAACTACAGAGTGAAATGGCATGATATTAAAAAGAATACCAGGACCTCCTCAATGTGGCTTTGGACATTGACATTGCAGCTTTCAGGAAACTCTTCAAAGGTGAGGAGACCCAGCTCAGTTTCACTAGCATGGGAAGCAGAGCCAGTGGCTACACCCAGAGTTCCCAGATCTTTGGTTGATCTGCCTATGGTGGTTTACAGATTAGCTCCTACTTGATGTCCGCTCACTCCTTCCCTTCTTAATACACCAGCAACATCCAGGAGGAGCAGGTCAAGGTAGAGGAGACCATTGAGGCTGCAAAAGCCAAGGAAGCTAAGGATGAACCAACCCCCTTCTGAAGGAGAAGCTGAAGAAGAGGAGGAGAAGGAAGTGGCTGAGGAAGAGGAAGAAGGTGCTAAGGAAAAATTTGAGGATGCAAAGGAGGAAGAAGGAGGTGAAGGTGAAGAGAAGATGCCTCAGAAGCTGAGGACGAGAAGAAAGATGAAGGTGCTGGAGAGGAGCAAGCAACCAAGAAAAGATTGAGCCCCCCTTTCCTTAATTATTTCAGGAATAATCCACCTGAAACCAGGTCAACCCATCTCCAACCAAGCGGTTGAGTTCCTGATACTATATGAATTAAGAAGTCAATATATATAACATTTTCATGTGACTCAGGTTGGGGAATAAATGTTGTGCTATGACTTTTCTTCTTATGCAGAGTATCTGTTTGCTTACAGAGTGGCTTCCTGGCTTGCTGCCAGCCTGAGCATGGAACACTCTTATGAGGAGAGGATCTGTGACAATGTGAGTAATTCAGACATTTATAATAAAAACACATGGATACATGAATTCACTGATGTTAGTGTTAAACTTAATAGAAAATATAGTCCTTTGAATCTTTGGTGGTTAGAAATTAAAGACCTCAAATCATGTGCAATAAACAGTAAATAAAGTCACACTGAATGACACACACACACAAAAAATACATTAGGGGCCAGGAAACGTTCAAAGAACCGCGAAACCATTCTCAAATCAGGAAGTGAAGTCACAGGGTGTATAATTGCTATGAATACAGTATTTTCTACTACTTACAATATATACAATGTAATATATTATATGCCTTCCTATTGCATGAAGTATGTATTCTCATAGAGTAATACTGGTACATATGTTATAGTTATGGCAGTATGTCATATTCTATCAATATTAATAAAAGGGTAATATGCTAATTAGGCCATGAGACCTTCCAGAAGTCCTTCTGGACAAAGCCATGGTGGCAGGGCCGAGGCAGAGGCAGTTAAGGGTGATTAGGCCAGGAGGGGAGGGAGTTGGGGGTGATCAGACTGGCAGGGGGCAGTTGAGGGTGAGTAGGCTGGCAGAGAGAACCAGTTTGAGGTGAGCAAGCCGGCAGGGGGATGCAGTTGGGGGCAATCAGGCCAGCAGGCAGACTGGTTAGGGGTGATCAAGCAGGCAGTCAGGTGAGTGGTTAGGAGCCAGCAGTCCCAGATTGCGAGGGGGTTGTCTGACTGCCAGCTTAGGCCCAATCCCACAGGGGTCTCAGAATGGAGAGGATGCAGGCCAGCTGAGAGAGATACCCCCCTCTGCATGGATTTCGTGAACTGGGCCACTATATTATAATAATAAAAGTATAATATGCTAATTAGACCAGACGTCCTTCTGGACGAAGCTGGGGCTGCGAGGGAAACGCAGGTTGCATGTGCCTGCCTGCAGCTGGAGGGAAGCCCAGGTCTCGGGTGCCTGCCTGCAGCTGGAGGGAAGCCTGGGTCCCAGGTGCCAGAGGGAAGCGGGAGCCAAAAGCCGGTGGAAGGAAGGCCTACTCTTGCATGAATTTCATGCATCAGGCCTCTAGTAATAAATAAAAAGGTGACAGCAAAACATTATCCCAAGTTCTATAACCCCAACCAAAAAAAAAAAAAAAATCATTAAACACCAGATGCATAGCATTCTGTTTCTGATTCAGAGTGCTCAGTATTAAAAAAACAACAGCCCAAACCGGTTTGGCTCAGTGGATAGAGCGTTGGTCTGCGGACTGAAAGGTCCCAGGTTCGATTCCGGTCAAAGGCATGTACCTTGGTTGCGGGCACATCCCCAGTAGGGGGCGTGCAAGAGGCAGTTGATTGATGACTCTCATCGATATTTCTAACACTATCTCTCTCCCTTCCTCTTTGTAAAAAAAAATCAATAAAATATATTAAAAAATAAAATAAAATAAAATAAAAATAAAGAAAACAATATAATACAAAACAGAAAGTACATTTCTGTACATTTTTGTAAAATTAACACCAAGAATGAAGGAAAAAAATCTGATGTTTCCAGAAAGTAAAGAAAATAGGCTACCTAACTAAAATAATTAGATGAATATACCAGCACCCGACTTCTTGACCAGCATTCTCATCTGGTAGAAGAGTGTTGCAGTTATGTTAAAGAATAATACTTTTCTTTTTTAAAGAGATTTTTAAAAATTATTATTTTAGAGGGAGAGGGAGAAAGAAACATCGATGTGAGAGTGAGACAATAATCAGCTGCCTCTTGCATGCCAGGGATTGAACCTGAAACCCAGGCATGTGCCCTGTCTAGGAATCCAACCAGCAACCTTTTGGTACACAGGATGACGCCCAGCCAACAGAGCCACACCTGCCCTGGCTGAACCATAGGTTATTGAGAAGCATTTGAGGATTTTCTAGATACCTTTCTGTTACTAATTTCTGGTTTGTTTCTGTTACAGTAAGAGAACATAATCTGTAAAATTTCAGTCTTTATAAATATGTTGAGATTTGTTTTATGGACCTGAATAGAGTCATCTCTGGTAAATGTGCCATGTGCACTTGAAAAAATTGTGTATTCTGCCATGTTAGATTTTCTATAAATGTCAGGTCAAATTGATTGATATATTGAATCTTCTATATCTTTGCTGATTTTCCTGGATGCTTATTCTCCTGATCGCTGAGAGAGATAGTGAAGTTTCCAGCAATAATTAGGGATTTTTCTGATGATTTTTCATCATATGATTGATGATTTTGAGACTTGTTAAGTACTTATATATTTGTATTGCTTATGTCTTATTAGAGAAAAAAACTCTTTAATGTAGTACTTCTTTAGTCTTGGTAATACTTATTGTTTTATTTTGTTTGATATTAATATAACTATTTTCTTTTGATTAGTACTTGTGTATGCTTTTTTTCACTGTGCTCTAGTATACTAAACTAGGGGCCCAGTGCACGAAATTTGTACACTGGGAGGGAGGGTTGCTCAGTCTAGCCTGCATCCTCTCACAGTTCGGGACCCCTCGGGGGATGTAGCAGTGTGCCAAATGGCAAGCGGCCAGGGAGGAGCCCAAATCGGGGCTGAGCACCACTCACAATCATCCTGATCTGCTGTGCCTGCTGCTGTGGAGTCAGGAGAGACTTCCACTGTGGCAGCTGCACTTGCCAGCCATGAGCCTGGCTTTTGGCTGAGTGGCGCTCCTCCTGTGGGAGTGCACTGATCACTAGGGAGCAGCTCCTGCATTGAGTGTCTGCCCCCTGATGGTCAGTGCGCATCTTGGAAACCAGTTGTTCCAATCATTCTGATGTAAAGTTTGCTTAGGCTCTTATTATATAAGCTAAGGCCCAGTGTACGAATTTGTGCACCAGTGCGGTCCCTAAGCCTGGCCTGCGGAATCAAGCCAAAACTAACTTTCTGATATCCCCTGAGGGGTCCCAGATTGTGAGAGGGCACAGGGCAGGCTGAGGTGTTCCACCAGTGCATGATCAGGGCCAGGGAGCGATACAGGAGGTTGGCCAGCAGGGGAGGGGCCACAGGAGGGCTCCAAGGCATGTCCAGCCCATTTTTGCTCAGTGCCAATTGGCTGGACCCCAGCAGCAAGCTAACCTACCAGTCAGAGCATCTTCCCCCTGGTGGTCAGTGCACATCATAGCGAGCAGTTGAGTATCCTTAGCATATCATTAGCATATTACACTTTGATTGGTTGAACAGCAGACTGGTTGATCAGACACTTAGCATATTAGACTTTTATTATATAGTATAATACATAATGAAGAGAGTGTAATTTGTAGTATTTTTTTTCATTTTGTGTTGATAGCATTCAGGACATGTACACAAGGTGATATGATAGAACATTTTAGGTTGAAGAAATTTGAGAAATGGCAAGTGCAAGGACGCCTCTGTAGCCTCCCTCTTCTCCCTGAAGCTTTTCATATATGACCCTCATGTGAGAGTTGCCTTCCGTGTACCCAGAGGGATAAGAATCCCTAGAGCAGGCGTCTTCAAACTACGGCCCGCGGGCCACATGCGGCCCGCAGAGGAGTCTGATCCGGCCCGCCAGGTTTTTTGGGCAGTGAGCGCAGCCGAGGTGTTACAGTAGGAATTAGTAGTTCATATAGTCCAGGCCTCTAGCTCTCTGAGGGACCGTGATCTGGCCCCCACTTTAAAAAGTTTGAGGACGCCTGCAGAGGAACTCAAAGAAACAGGCCTTGCTATGTTTCCCCCAGTTTACTACTCTTGGCTCCTATATCCTTTATCCTATTATGTTTTCCAGGACTTTCCACTTTTCATCAGACATAGTATAAAAAGGCTCAGGCTTAACCATTTCTTGGGTCATTATTTCCTTGTGAAGACTCCTTTGTCACATAAAACTTATATTAAATAAATGTTTATGCTTTTCTCCTTTTAATCTTTCTTGTCAGTTTAATATTCAGGTCCAGCCAGGGATTTTAAGAGGATTGAGAAAAAGTTTTCCCTCCCCTATGGTGTGTATTTAATTTATGTATTAATTTATTTTAAATAATGCTTTGATCTTAGGAAGTATGTCTTATAAATTATGATCTGAGATCATGTAATTTTATGTTAAGGTACAATGATAAAAGTGTTCCTCACATAATTAGAAAACTTTTTAAAAAAAAATATTTTATTGATTTTTTTACAGCAAGGAAGGGAGAGGGATAGAGAGCTAGAAACATCGATGAGAGAGGAACATCGACCAGCTGTCTTCTGCACACCCTTAACTGGGGATGTGCTCACAACTAATGTACATGCCCTTGACCGGAATCGAACCTGGGACCTCTCAGTCCACAGGCTGACGCTCTATCCATTGAGCCAAACGGTTTCAGCATAATTAGAAAACTTTTTGCATTATTCTACTTGGGTGATATTTGAACGATAATTTCTATGGATGCTGTTTGTATTGGAGTATTGAAATGCTGTTTTGCATTAAGTCTTAACCATATACATGTAACCTGAAATTTTTTAAAATGTTTAAATTTCTTCTTTTTAATGAAATATTTTCTGAAGTATGACTTCTTCAAGAAGCATGTCTTGAAACTAATTAGTACTTTAATTATCTTTTAAATTGAATGTAAATTGAAGCCATTTCCTTAACTTATGTCAAATAGCTTATTACCAGCATGGGAGCTGCAGATATTCTGTGATATAGCTTATGATAACCTAAAGTAGAACATTTTATTCAGTGGCATGAGCTGGCACAGTGGGCAAGATAATTCTAATTCATTTGGGTAAGGAAACTGTAGCTTAGGAAGTTCACATACAAAAACTCACTGTCTGAGTTTCTTTGTCATTCTTCACTAGTAGGAAACAGTTTACGTTTCACTGGCTTAATTTCTATTGTCTTTATTTCATGCAAATGATTAATTATCTCCATTTCAATTAAAATCTAAGTTTACCCCGTAATTGCCTATGTTTTTGTTTGTTAACCATCTTAGAATTAAAATCTCATTTAGAACATTTTGCCACATGATTACTTACTGGTGATCTGTATGGTCTATGTGCAATGTACCTTAAATATTAGAGAAATTACTTTCACTAAAATTTTTTAAAATAGTTGATCTTCTAAAATATATTCTTAATTTTAAGTAGTATTTTATGGAAAACAAAAGACCATATTAATTGCTTATTAGTAGATAAAAATTTAGACTAGTTTTTAACATTGCCACAGTTCATGTTAATGAGATTTTAAAAAGCTGCCATATGATGTTCCTTCCAGTGCTATTCATAACAGAAAACTATAATATTGTCATCAATGGAATATTGAACTACTAGTAAAGTGGTTCAAAAAATGTTTATGATATAATAGTACAAAAAATCAAGTACGTGTAGTCTTTATATTACACCTATCTGTATCATATAATAAAAGCCTGGGTGGCATCATGCCCTAATGCGACATCATCACAATATGGCCACCACAAGATGGCCACTAAAGATGGCCAGCAGGGGAGGGCAATTGGGGATGAGATCAGGTCAGCAGCAAAGGCACTTGGAGGCAATCAGGCCAGAAGGGGAGGACAGTTGGGGGCAATTGGGCTGGCAGGGGAGGGCAGTTGGGTATGATCAGGCCAGCAGGGGAGCAGTTAGGGGTTTGATTTGGGCAGCTGGGGCGGGAAATTGGGGGTGATTGAGCCACTAGGGGAGGGCAGTTGGGGGTGATGGGCCTGGCAGGGGAGCAGGTAGACATCAATCAGGCCAGCATGGGAGCAGTTAGGTGGCAAACAGGCTGGCAGGCAGAAGCAGTTAGGGGCAATCAGGCAGGCAGGCAGGCAGACCACCAGGATTGGGCCCAAACCGGCAGTCGGACATCCCCCATGGGGTCCCAAATTGGAGAGAGTACATGCCGAGCTGAGGGACCCCCTCTCCCCAATTCTGGGGTGTGTCGCTCTAAAACTGCCTTGTCGCAGTCTGGGACCCCTCGGAGGATGTCAGATAGCCAGTTTTTGCCTGATCCCCGAAGGCCAGACTGAGGGACCAAACTGGTGCATGAATCCAAGCACCGGTCCTCTAGAATAAATATGTAAAACAAAAATGACAAAGCTACCACACTAAGATTTTAAGAATATTTTATGTTTTGGTAGTGAGTGTAAATGGTCATCCTTTTCTTCTTTCTACTTTTGTTTAGTGTATTCTGGACTATTTTCCATAGGATATGGTTATTTGGACAGTGCCTAGAATTATATCTCTTTTTTTTCATTCAATAGTAATGTCTACAAATTCAAGGATTCAGTATTGTTTGATGTTAATATTAGATCAGCTCTAACTTCTAGTGCTTATTGCAATCAGACTATAACCAGTGTGTTTGTTTTAAAGGAAATAATTTTAAGCCCTTTCTGATCTTATAAATGGGTTGTCCAAAGATTGGAAAGAAAGTAATTATATAAGAACTAGAGGACTGATGTGTGAAATTTGTTCAAGGTCCTTGGCCCTTGCAGCCCTGGCTGCCTCAGCCCCTTTCAGCCCCTGCAGCTCCTCACAGCCCCTCTCAGCCCCTCATGGCCTCAGCCAGCCTTCGCAAGCCCTCACAGCCCAGGCTGCCTTGACTGGCCCTTGCAACCCAGGCTTCGTCCAGAAGGTCATCCGGAAGGATCTCCAGATGGTTGTTTCGCTGTTCGGTATAATTAGAATATTAGCTCTTTATTAAATAGGGTATGCTTCCTGTTATTTTTAAATAGTTAAAAATAGCTAGTTACTTTCTAAGATTTGACAGTGAAGTGAGAGACAGACAGAAAAAGAGAGAGAGAGAGGAAGGGAGGGAGGGAGAGAGGGAGGGAGAGAGAATGAATATATGCATATTTTGGGAAGAGGGAAGAGGGGGATTGGATGAGCTCAGAGTTAAGCACCACAGGATCACCATTGACATTTATGGTTATAAGGAACTCCTCTAGGCTAGAATTGGAGGTGGCAAAGTGGCAGTCTCCAAGTTGTGTACTACGATCAGAAAGGCTATGTTGCCCTAATAACGCCCAAATTGAGATTTAAAACAACACAAGTTTATTTCTCACCCAGGCAGGATTTGGTTTACCGATCAGAGTTCCTTCTGTCTTCTGATGCCACTGTTTCAAGTATTATTTTTAAGGTTGTTGCAGGAGGGGAAGAGAGGGCTATAGGATCTCATAGGATACCTGTAAGGTGAGTCTCGAGATTGGCATATTGGTGTGTCACTTCTGTCCACACTAGTTTTGCTACGACTCTATCACATGACTCAAATATAAGGAAAGTATAGTTTTCATGTACATTCAGGAATGGGAACTGCTATGGTTTTAAGCCAACCAGTTTAGGGTTTAGGAGGGGAAAAGGTAGAAGAGTAAATAATGCTTAGATCTTGTTACGAACCAAACTATAGGCCCAGTGCACGAAATTTATGCATGGGTATAATCCCTGCCAGCTTCTGGACGGGGTCACCCTTCATTCCATGCCTCCCGCTGGAATAGCAAGTGATTGAACTCCCAGTCGGTCAAACTCCTGAGGGGCACTTTGCATATTAGGCTTTTATCTATATAGACTAGGGGCCCAGTGCACAAATTTGTGCATCTTGAAAGGAACTGTGGGCTATGAGTCTGTGGTAGGCATAGGGGTGGGTCTCGGCCCATCTTCTGCAACCCTGCCCGGCCCCTCCTGCCATGCCCCTGATACCGTCTGCTGGCAGCCCCCTCCCACTGCCATCGCTCCCATGCACTGACAGTACTGGCCCCACTTGCACCCGCTGATGGCATGGAGCTATTGGGCTGGCACCAGCAGTGGGTGCAAGCATGGCTGGCACTGTCAGAGGGTGCAAGTGGTGGCTGCTGCCCCTATCGCCTCTAAGGAGCAGGGGGATGTGGAGAAGCCCTCAGGGGCAATCGGCATTGGCAGCCACTGCTCACACCTACTGATGGTACTGAGTGATCAGAAGCAGTGCTGACACAAGCTGTGGGTGTGAGCAGGACTGGTGTTGGCAGAGGGTGCGAGCTGCAGCTGGGCTGGCACCTGCAGTAGGTGTGAGCGCTGGGTGGAACTGTGGAGCTGGATCAAAGAATTTTCAGTAACCACCAGAGGCTTGCCCTGATGACTGACCTGCATCCTGCCTTGGTCTGGCAGCCCTGATCACCTACTCCATCATTCCGCCGCAGCCAACGCCCACCATGTTTCACACACGCCCCGTGGTGATCAGCCCATGTCATAGCCACCAGTTGTTCTGGTTGTTCCGCCATTCACATACTAGCCTTTTATTATATAGGAAATTTTGTGCCTCTATTTATATGTTGAAACTATAGCCCCTCATGTGATGTTAGGATGTGGAGCCTTAGGGAGATAATTAGGATGTGATAAGATAAGGAGTGTAGAGCCTTATGAATGAGATCAGTGCCCTTGTTAGGGTCATAAGAGAGCTTGCTTCTCCTCTCTGCTCTCTACCATGAGACAATTCCATAAGAAGTGGGCCGTTTGAACCCAGAAGAGGATCTTACCAGAACTCAACCAGCTGACATCCTGATCTCAGACTTCCAGGCTCTAGAACTATGAGAAATAAATTTCTGTTGCTTAGAAGCCATTCAGTCTATGGCATTTGTATTAAAACAGCCCACACGTGCTAGGACAACTCTCATCTTTCAATACCCCAGCAGAGTTGTTGCCCTCCCTTGCCATTACCCTCAGGGCACTTGCAGCTTCGGTCTTTGGTTATTGGTGGGGCAGACAACCTAGGCAAGCTGAGGGAGGTGGGAGCCACGCAAATATTTGTCCAACTTAATCTTCCAGCATGTGTCTGCTTTCCTTCCCTCAGGACTGTAGTCCTTCTCTCTCACAAGCTTCCTTCAAGATAGCTGACCCTTACATGGATTTCTTCAAGTTTTTGGCTGGTTCCTTGGGTCTGTGATGCCTCTCTTTTAGTTTTTCTAGGTTGATTTTTGGGGAGAGAAGGAGCAATCTTTAAGTTCACTCGCTGCCTTAAGGCTTCCCAATTTCTGAATAATTAGAGGCCTTCCTAATCTGTGAACAAAATTCCTGAGGAAAATACTCCAACCTTGTCTTAACTAAAAAGGAAACAGTCTTACTTGTTATTTTCCTTTAAACAGAATGCATGGTTTGTTACTAGGGTCTAGATGCGATGGTAATTTTAATGAAGCAGGAACTTTGAGTGCCTAACAGCTACTGTGGGTAGCAGAAAACTTGTTTCGGGTTACCTGTGGGATATGATGCAGGTCAAAAGTCTGCTATCATATGTTAAAAAAATAGCTTATTAAAGCAAGTACATTACTTCAAATGTTTAGCCTCTCATAGAATTGAAAAGGAAGAAAAATTAAAGACAATTAGATTTGATAAAATAAGCACCCTAAATAAAGAAAAGTTAAGTTGAAAATGTTAGTTTCCAAAATAAGCTGGCATCCATGTCAAAAATTTTTACATTGGATTGTTCATTTAAAACACTTTCTTAAGGTACTGTGTTCAACAGGGACTAGATATATTCATTAGAGTAGTATTAAATCCTTAGATATTATTAAAATACTAGTGGCCCAGTGTACAAAACTCATGCACATTAAAAGGATACTAATTAGAGGAAATATTTTAATACTAGAGGCTGGTGCATGAAAGTGATGCAATGGTACGGTCCCGAGGCCTGGCCTATGATCAGTGCCATCTTCCCCATCTGCCAGCAGCCAGCTCCACTCCCCACTGCCACCCTCCCCAGTTCCCCATTCACCATCTGAGCCTGTTGGATTGGGGGGGAGGGGAAGGTCCAAAAGGTTGGCCATCATGCCTGCTCACTGTCCCAGGCCCCTGCCACTAGTTGGCCTCTGTGTGTGGGGTGACCTGCAGGGTGGGAGCCTTGGCCTGGTGCCACCCGTGTCTGCTGCCACCCACCTCTTGGGTGAATGGAGCCTACCTGCCAGGGAGAGGGACCGAAAGATTGGCTGTTCTGCCCACTTGCTGGCCCCCCATTCCTCACCCCCCACCATTCCTCACCCCCCCCCCCCCCCCCCCCCCCCCCCCCCCCGATCCCTGGTTCCCCATTTGCCAGCGAGTGATTGGAGCCTGCCTGCTGGGAGGAGGTACCAAAAGGTTGGCCTGGCCAGCAGGCCTGGGTCAGGCAATCAGGGCCTGTGGCCTAGGGGAAGCTCCTGCATTGAGCATTTGTCCCCAGGGCTCAGTGCGTGCCCTACAGTAACTGCTCGTTCTGCCATTCAATTGATTTGCATATTACCCTTTTATTATATCAAATTGCTGTTTGCCATTTCTCTATAACAGAAGTGTCAGAGATGAAAGAGGATTAGTAAAATGTATATGATAATCTCCCTCCTATCAGAGTCTGGGGCACACTTCAGGATCTAGAGTCAGGTCCCCACCTGCCACCTGTGAAAATGCAGGGCTGGCCAGGTCTGGGTCTCCTGGGCCGAGGGTGCAGCCTCAGGTTCCCCATCTTATCTCCTGGCATGGGGCGCAGCCTCGGGTCCCCTGACCCAGTGCTGGGGCGGGGGGCCAGGGCCTGAGGTCCCCCATTAAACCCCACTGTGTGGGGAGCACAGCCTCAGGTCCTTTGCCCCGGCCAGGAGCCACGCATCCTCTGGTCCCCACTGTTCTGTCTGTTCTGTCGTGATATTATGCATCCTGGCTAATTTGCATAGTCCTCTATTATATAGACAAACTTTAACAGTCTTATTATTTATGTGAATTGACATTACAGGCTAGTGGATTAAGTAACATTGATTTTACTTACATCAGGAACATTAAGAGAAATGTACTTAAATTGTGTATAGAATTTATGCAGAGATACAGAAATAAGAAAAATATTAAGAGGAAAAATCTTTATGTTACTATTAATTCTTAATCTCTCTCTCTCTCTCTCTCTCTATATATATATATATATATATATAGATAGATAGATAGATAGATAGATAGATAGATGCCTATGATATACTTATTGATTTCAGAGAGGCAGGGAGAGGGAGAGACAGAGAAACATCAATGATGAGAGAGAATCATCCACCAGCTGCCTCCTGCATGTTCTCAAGTGCAGGGAATTAGGGATTAGAATGTTTTTACAATTTTTTAAGAGTTACTGATATTTAAAAGTAGTTTTCAAAGAGGGAAATTTTGATAGTCTTTAAGTCTTTATAACATTGAAATTTTTCAATGAACTTTTTAAATGCAAAAAATTTTAATTATGTCTTTTGTTATTGGGGAAAGGTTTACAACATGTTTAGAAATCCTGCTTATGTTCTTTGTCTACGTCTCCCTAGCTGTTTGTTGTTATGACCACAGGGACTTTGAAGAGAATTTTACACTGGCATTTGCTTGCAGAATATTGCTCCATTTTGTTCCATGCTTGTAAACTTGTGTCATGAGTTTTGTGTTTTTATTCTCTTTAAAGGAATAAGGTGAATACTGAGTTTTTCCTTTGTAGAATTTTTCCTTTGTAGAACTACCACTATTCTTTTTCCTATGGAAAAATTCGTCAGAAGATAAAAAATTCCTGAGTGTTCAGAAATATTACTGATCAAATGGAAAGTGTTTGTTAACATACTGACTAAGAGAAATGTACTTACCTGTTACGAGTGAAAAGTTGGCCTTTTTTAAAGTCAGTTTTTTTTTTTTAGTTTACTGTAAAAGACTGAACATAAGCTCTGGAAATGTTGGTTTATTTCTCCACTAGATGGAGCTATCTACTAATGTATAGCAAACAAGGTCAAGTGCAGTTATCTGATGTATACTTCATTTTATTACTCTTCACTTTATTCCACTTTGCAGATACTTAGTTTGTTTTTTGTTTTTTTTAAATTGAAGAAAAGACCCTCCACCATAAAAAAATTTATGACTTGTTGAGGCTCAGGTGACAGCATTTTTTTAGCAATAAAGTATTTTTTTAATTAAGGTATGTACATTTTTTAAGACACAAATGCTATTGCACACTTACTAGACTATAGTACAGTGTAAACATAACTTTCCTATGCACCAAACCCATGGTACATCCAAAGTATGTCTGTTTTACTAAGGATAACCTTAAGTGACCCATATATTCATACAATTAAGTAATTTGTCTGTTTGTTGTATAACTATAGGTAAAATAGAATTTTATCCCTTAATTACATAAAACTGTTACCTATACTAGTCATCTGTGGGGAATGTGTACAATGGGTTTTTTCTTGTTAGAGTTGCTAAGTTTCTCTTAGTCTGTCCTATTACTTTGTCAGTACCCTCATGGTCAAAAATATTTTTAAATATTCAGTATACTGTTGAAAGTATCATAAATGGCTTCTACTTCACGGTTTACCAGAATAACTAAAGTTCTTGGTGTAAACATACTGATTGATGCCTAAGATATACTTAATGCCCAGGCTGGTGCACTTATCTCTTGTAGATGCTTCTGTCCCTGCTTCTTCTATTTATATAGTTACCAAAAGTTACTTGTGTTTGTCCCAAGACCTGTCTATACCAGTTATGTCTGTGATCATTAATTATATAATTTAATTGAATATATATAAGCTAATGAAATACATAAAAGGTTTTCTTCCTCTGAAAATTTAAGTGAATGTTTTATTTGTTTTATTTTTTAAATTTCTTTATTGGTTATGGTATCACATAATTGTCCTCATCCCCCTATTCCCACACCAAACCCCTCCCCACGTATGCTCCCACCCCACTATTGTCCATGACAACTGGTTAGGCTTACATGCATGCATACAAGTCCTTTGGTTGATCTCTCCCCCTTTTCCTCACTCTCTCTTGCCTTCCCTCTGGGGTTTGACAGTCTGATCGATGCTTCCCTGTCCTAGGTGAATGTTTTAGAACAGTAAATAAAAGGTGAGTTTCTGCCTTGGCCGGTGGTGCTAAATGGTTAGATTGCCAGCCTATGGATTCCTAGTCAAGGGCAGGTACCTGGTTAAAGGTTTGATCCCTGGCCCAGGACAGGGTGTGTATAAAAGGCAACCAATCAATGTGTCTCTCTCACATCAATGTTTCTCTCTTTCTCTCCTCCCTCTCTCTCTCTAAATATCACTGGAAAAAATATCCTCATTGAGGATTAACAACAACAAACGAAAAAGGTAAATTGCTAAAAAAAATTACTATCATACATTAGGTAGGCGTGAGAAAGCCGTGGAAAAAAACTAGATTTCTAATATTTTTGTGGGTCAGAAAATGCTTGGAATTCTGTAAGTTCTGTATAAATGTGCTTCTATATGACAGTGTGATTACAACTGTATAGGTTTCACATTTTGATGCTTATAACTGAGAACTGTCTAGAAAAATTTTACATGAAAATTCCAAGTGTCCTAAGTTGAGTTATTTTAAAGTTTAAGTATATACTTAAGTGCTTAGTAGTTTTAAAATTTGTTTCTCTCACTATTGTTATTTTTTTCTAGCTTTATATGATTGTTTTAACTGATATTATTTAGAAGACATCAAAATAAAAAGTACTAAACTAGCAAGAGATTGTCTTCCTTTAGATACACAAGACCGGCAATTTTGGTTGATTAGTGAGTTCTCTGCAGTAGGCGTTTCTCTTTTCCCTCTAAAATATTACGAAGGTAATTTTATTACTAAGCAAAGGTAGAGGTCTTTCTTCTAAATTTATGGAAAGAACACTGCAATAGGATTCGAAGGTCTAAATTTTATTCCTAGAGTCTAGGACCTACAACAATAAGTATTTGTTAAATAAATAAATTGAATAGCTTTGCTGCTTCTTAGTCATAAGATTATAACCTGGTCAATGAACATCTCATAGCCTTATCTATAAAGTGAGGTTTTATTCATTCACCATACATTTCTTGAGTGTTATGAGGCAGAAACAATAATGAGATATATAAGCCTGTTTCACCCAGATTGCTTAATTGGGAGAGACAGATAAGTAAATAATTAATATACAATGTGACAAGTGCTCTCATGAAGGTATGTGTAGATAGGGTATGTGGGTAGTCCTTTTCAACCTGTAAATATTGGTCAAATATTTATTTAGTGGGGGTAGGGAGAAATAAACTTTATGATCACAAAATTATACAGAAACAGATTAAAACACTATTTTTCTCTCACTAGTTGAAGGAAACATATCTGAAAAAGATTTTTTGCAAAATGTTTTTTAGTTTTCTGTAGTTCTTGTTTTCATTTCTGAACCAATTTCTTGGGAAGCATTTTTATGACTTCAAAAATTAGGTCATGTGTTCCCAGAAAACTGCCATGGATTGCTCTTCGAATATTAACTAAGTGCAGCTACATGTGTAGTAGATGTTACTGAAGAATATGTTTACATTTCCAATCAATTAAAGAGTAACATATGGAGTTGAAACCAATTTGGCTCAGTGGTAGAGCGTCGGTCTTCAGACTGAAAGGTCCCAGGTTCGATTCCGGTCAAGGGCATGTACATTGGTTGCGGGCACATCCCCGGGGTGTGCGAGAGGCAGCTGATCGATGTTTCTCTCTCATCAACGTTTCTAGTTCTCTATCACTCTCCCTCTCTGTAAAAAATCAATAAAATATATATTTTTTTAAAAAGAGTAACATATGGAAACTTTAGTTAACTGGCATCATAGATTGTGTTAAATGGCCCTTATAGATTGTGTTACCCACTCTGCTACTGAATCCTAATTGGCATGGCTGCATTTAATTTGAATAGAATGGACACTTCATAATTTTGAGTTTTCCAATCTTCCAATCCATAATCCTAGTAAATATCTATGCTGGAAGCAAAGATGAACAATAATTAATATAAGTGCGAGAAGTCCAGTCAGAAGGCAGAATAGAGCTTAAAGTGAAGGCCATAACAAGAGATAAGAAAGGCCACTTCATAATACTAACAGGATTGATACAAAAGGATAACTCTGGTAAGCATATAGACACCCAATACAAAAACCCACAAATTCATAAAAAATTTTCTAGAAAATATCAAGGGAGAGATTTACAACAATACAATGATAGTAGGGGTCTTTAACGCCCTATTGACATCACTGGATAAATACTAAAAAAAAAATCATCAAAGAAAATGACTCATTCCTAAATGACTCAATAGGTCAGATGGAGTTAATCAACATCTTCAGAACATTCCACCCCAAAGCTACAGAATATACATTATTTTCAAGTGCACATGGGTCATTCTCAAATATAGGACCCATATTGGGAGATAGGCAAAGTCTCTTCAAATTCAAGAAGATTAAAATCATATCAAGCATCTTCTTAGATCACAGTGGTATAATATTAGAAATAAATTACAATAAAAACAATCACAAAAATTCAAACACATGGAGGCTAAATAGCATGTTATTAAACAATGAGATCAAAGAAGAAATAAAAAAACATCCTGGAAACAAATGACAATGAAAACACAACAATCCAAAATCTATGGGACACAGTGAAAGCAGTCCTGAGAGGGGAAGTTCATAGCTCTATAGGCCTACCTCAAAAAATAAGAAAAAATCGTAATAAATTGTCTAACCCTACAACTCAAAGAATTAGAAAGTGAGTAAAAAGAAAAGCCCAGAGTAAGCAGAAGGAAGGAAATAGTAGAGATCAGAGTGGAAATAAATGTTGAGACTAAAACAAAACAAAAATACAAAAGATCAATGAAACCAAGAGCTGATTCTTTGAAAGTATAAACAAGATTGATGAACCTCTTGCCTGGTTCACCAAGAAGCAAAGAGGAGCCAAATAAAATAAAAAATGAAAGACGCAGAATAACAACAGACCCCACAAAAATACGAAGAATTGTAAAAATATACTATGATCAACTCTCTTCCAACAAACTTGTCAACCTAGAAGAAATGGACATATTCCTAGAAAAATATGACCTTCCAAAACTCAATTAGGAAGAATAAAATAATCTGAATAGACTGGTAACTATGGAGGAAATTGAAGCAGTAAAAAAACAAAACAAAAATCCTGAACCAGATGGTTTTACAGGGGAGTTTTATCAACCAAAGAATAACTAAAACCTATCCTCAGACTATTCCAAAAAATTCAAGAGGAAGGAACACTTCCAAGCTCTTTTTTATAAAACCAGCATTACCCTAATCGCCAAAACAGTTATAGAACTACAAAGAAAGAAAATTACAAGCCAATGTCTCTGATAAATATAGATGCTAAAATCCTCAACAAAATTGTAGCAAATCCCACACAGCATTACCTTAGGAAGATCACAAACCATGTCAAATGGGATTTATTTTGGGGATGCAAGGATGATACAATATCCGCAAATCAATAAACATGATACATGACATAAACAAATTGAGAGATGAAAACCATATAGTCCTATAAATTAATGCAGAAAAAGCATTTGTAAAAATTGACATCCATTCTTTTTTGAAAAATATATTTTATTGATTTTTTTTACAGAGAGGAAGAGAAAGGGATGAGAGTTAGTTAAAACATTGATGAGAGAGAAACATTGGTCAGCTGCCTCCTGCACACCTTCCATAACCAAGGTACATGCTTTTGACTGGAATTGAACCTGGGACCCTTTAGTTCACAGGCCAACGCTCTATCCACTGAGCAAAACTGGTTAGGGCTCCAACACCCATTCTTTATAAAAACTCTCAGCAAGGTGGGAATAGAGGGATCTTACTGCAACATAATAAAAGCCATGTATGACAAACCTACAACCAACATTATACTAAGTGGACAAAAACTAAATACATTTCCCCTAAAAACAGGAAAAAGATACAGAAAAGAAGAAATAAAAAGCACCCAAATTGGAAAAGAAGCAAAAGTGTCATTATACATCCTTGCATCCTTGCATAGATATTGCACATAAAAAACCCTAAAGACTCCATCAAAATATTACTAGATTTAATATATGAATTTGTCAGTGTAGCAGGATAAAAATTAACACCCAGAACTCTATGGCTTTTTTATATACAAAAAGTGAATTCATTCAAAGAAAACACACACACACACACACACACACACACACACACAAACAATCCCATTTATCATTGCATTGAAAAAATTAAGATACTTTAGGAATAAACTAAGGAGGTATAAGACCTGTACTCAGAAAACTATAGGACATTGAAAAATGAGATTGCGGAAGATACAAACAAATGAAAGAATATTCTGTATACATGGTTTGGTAGAATTGGCTTCATTAAAATGTCCATACTACATAAAGCAATCTATAGATTTTTGCAATTCCCATTAAAATACTAAAGGCATATTTCACAGACCTAGAACAAATGCTCCAAAAATTTATCTGGAATAAAAAAGACCCTAAATAGCCACAGCAATCTTGAGGGGGAAAAAAAAAAAAGAGTTGGAGGAACACAATACCGGATATCAAGCTGTATTACAAAACCACTGTTTTCAAAATTGCCTGGTACTGGCACAAGAACAGACATATAGACCAATAGAACAGAACAGAGAACCCAGAAATCAACCCAAGCCATTATGCTCCATTAATACTTGACAAAGGAGACAGGAGCATACAATGGAATCGAGACAGTCTCTTCAATAAATGGTGTTGGGAAAATTAGATGGATGCAAAAAAAAAAAAAAAAAAATGAAACTAGACCACCAATTCACACCATACACAAAAATAAACTAAAAATGGATAAAGTCTTAAAGTTAAGATGGGAAACCATAAAAATCCTAGAAGAATCCATAGGCAGCAAAATAGCAGACATAGGTCATAGTATTATCTTTACCAATACATCTCCTGACCTAGGGCAATGGAAACTAAACTTGCCCGCAAGTAGTACTTGAGCTGCATTCACAAGTTTTACTTTGTGGAATTTGTTATTGTAGAGTTAAAAATATTGTCTAAATGTCATGCTTTTTTATTTGAATTACTAGAGGCTCAGCACACACAAAATTGTGTGCGAGTAGCTGGCTCTGCATGCCTCAGCTGGCCGCCCCACTCTCCGCTGCTCCTAGTAGCTCGCACCCCACCCTCTGCCACATGGAGCTCTCCTCCACTAGTAGCTAGTAGCTCTCTGCTGTGACTAGCCTGCCCACCCACCCACAGGAGAGCTGCCGCTCCTTTGACCTTGTCACCTTTACAGCATTGCGACCATAGGTCTTTTTTATTTTATTTTATTATTATCTGTGTACATATTTTACCATTGCCCCCCCCTCCCCCAATACATATCTTTATGATATAGGTTCATTTGTAAACAAAACGTAACTTGGTTATTTTTTTAATATTCAAATTTTAATTTCTAAACAAGGATCTTGTTGTTACCAGTTGCTAATCTTACGGGTCTGTGAGTTTCTGTTTTACATATGTAGAGACTATGTTTTTATGCTCATATACATTTAGATTTTTTGTATTTTCCTTGTAAATTGAAACTTTCATCATGAAATGATGCTCTTTCTACCTTAAACTCTATTTTGCCTCATAGTAGTATAACTTAAAGTCTTTTGCTTATTAATATTTGCATGGTATACAGTCCTTTTTGTTTACCTTTCCTGATCCCTTTCATTTTTGATGTGTCTGTTATTAACATGTAGACAGGTTTTTAAAAATCCAGTCTGGCCCTCACCAGTTTGGCTTAGTGGATTGAGCATTGGCCTGCATACTAGAGGGTCCCGGGTTTGATTCCAGTCAAGGGCACATGCCTGGGTTGGAAGCTCAGTCCCCAGTGGGGGCATTCAGGAAGCAGCCAATCAATGATTCTCTCATCATTGATGTTTCTATTTCCCATTACCTTCCTCTCTGAAATAAAAATATATTTTTAAAAAATAAAAATAAATAAAAATACACTCTAACAGTTTATTTTTAATTTTACATTTTAGTTATCATGTAAATTGATTTCTTTTTCATTTGTATATTCCTGTGAATTTTTTAATTTTGATAAAATGTATATAACAAATTTTTATTATTTTAACCATTTTAAGTATACAATTTATTGGCATTACATATAGTCACTGTCCATCTCTATAACTGTTTTATCAGTCCAAGCAGAAACTGTATACCCATAAACAATAACTACTTTATTCTTTCTTTCATAGTCCCTGTTTGACTTTCTTTATGAATTTGACTATTTTAGGTATCTTATGTAAGTGGAATCATAAAATGTTTGTTGTTTTGTATCTGGTTTATTTTACTTGGCTTAATATTTTTAAAGTTCTTCTATGTTGTACCATGTATCAGAATTTTGTTTCTTTTTAAGGTTAAGTAATATTTCATTGCATCTACATATGACATCTTATTTATCCATTAATCTCTTGATGGACAATAGAGTTGTCTCTATCTTTTGCTTGTTATGAATAATGCTGCCATGCACTTTGGTTTACCGTCATATGAATTTTAACTCATGTAAATATTTATTAACCGCCACTACAATAAGAATACACAGCAATTCTGTCAGCTCAGAAAATACCCTGGTGCTCTCCTTTATAATCAGACCTTCCCTTCACCTATTCTCCTTGGGAAGCACTGCTCTGTTTTCCATGACTGTAGTCACATAACTCCAAAAAGGTTATATAATTGGGATCATTAAGTGTAACTTTTGAAGCTGGCTTTTACTTAGGTTAATGTCTTTGAGATTTACCACATTTGTTGTGTGGATCAAGTTTTTTCTTTTTGTTGCTGAGCAGGTGCCACACACACACACACACACACACACACACACACACACACACCAGTGTGTTTATCTGTTCACATGTTGAAGGACAAAGCAGTTGTTTTGACCTTTTTGATATAGATTTTTGGGAGGACATGAGTTCTCATTTTTAGGGTAAATACCCAGCAGTAAGCTTGCTAGGTTAGGTGTTCAGTACATGTTTAACTTTGTAAGAATTGGCAAATCATTCCCTGCATTTTGTATTTGCACCAGCAATGTGTGACAACTCTGGTTGCTCTTCATCCACACTGGGTATTGTCAGTATTTTTTACTCAGTCTTTTGAGTGTAGTATTTCTTCATGTTTTAATTAATATTCTTTAATTACTACTTATATTGAGTACAATATACTTGCATATGCCATCTTTATAACCTCTTTGGACAAGTGTTTATTTAAGTTCTTTGATTATAGTATTTTATTGTTGAGTTTTGACAGTTCTTTATATAGTCTGGATACATAATTTCAGATATACCTTTGTCAGATACATAACCTGCACATATTTTTCCCACTTTGTAACTTGTCTTTTAATAATCTTGAAAATTCTTTGACAGAGCAAAAGTTTCAGATTTTGATAGGTGAATTTATCATTTTTTTCTGTTTTAGATGGTATTTTTCATGTCATTTCTAAGAATTTTGCCTAATGAAGGTTTTCTTCTTTAAAATTTGTAGACTTACTGTTTTTATTTGCATTTATGACCCATTTCAAAAAAGTTAATACATTTTTGAGAAATTTTAGGTGTATAAGATTGGAAGTTATAGAGAATTTCATATACCTACTTACTCCCCTCCCCCAATTCCCATATTATTAACATCTTGTATTAGTGTCATATATTTGTTACAATTGATGAGCCAATATTGATACACTAGAGGCCCTGTGCATGAAATTAGTACATTGGGGGGGGGGGGTAGCTGTCCCTCAGCCCAGCCTGCACCCTCTCCAATGTAGAACCCCTTGAGGGATGTCCGACTGCCCAGTAGGATCGGGCCTAAATGGGAAGTTGGACATCCTTCTCACTGCTGGCTCCCAACTGCTCACCTGCCTGCCTTCCTGATTTCCCCTAACCACTTCTGCCTGCCAGCCTGACCACCCCCTAACCACTCCTATGCCAGCCTGATTGATGCCTAACTGCTCCCCTGCCAGCCTGATTGCCCCTAACTGCCCTCCCCTGCAGGCCTGGTCACCCTTAAGTGCCCTCCCCTGCAGGCCTGGTACCCCCCAACTTCTCTCTCCTGCAGGCCTGCCCCCTCCCCTCCACAACTGCTGTTCCCTGCAGGCCCGGTTGCCCCCAAATTCCCTCCTCTGCTGGCCTGGTCACCCCTAACTGCCCTCCTATGCAGGCTTGATTGCCCCTATCTTCCCTCCCTTTCAGGCCTGGTCCCTCCCAACTGCCCTCACCTGCTAGCCATCTTGTGGTGGCTATGTTGTGTGTTGGAGTGATGGTCAATTTACATATTACTCTTTTATTAGATAGGATAGAGGCCTGGTGCATGGGTGGAGACCAGTTGGTTTGCCCTGAAGGGTGTCCCAGATCAAAGGGGGTTCCCTTGGGGTGTGGGGTGGCCTTGGGGTGTGGGGTGGCCTGGGCAGGGGGCCTGTGATGGTTTGCAGGCCAGTCACGCTTCCCAGTGACCCAAGTGGAGGCCCTGGTATCTGAAATTTATTTATCTTCTATAATTGAAACTTTGTAGCTTTGAGAGGAGGCCAGGGTGGGTAGAAAGCTTGGCTTCCTCCATTGCTGGGGAAACCCAAACCCTCCTGTTCACTCCATGGCTGCAGTCATTTTTGTTGGGATTTATTTATCTTCTATAATTTAAACTTTGTAGCCTTGAGAAGAGTCCAAGGCAGGTCAGGAAACTTGACTTCTCCATCGCCGGGGGAAACCCAAGTCTCCTACTCTCTCCAGCTCCGTTTTATTTATCATCTATAATTGAAACTTGTAACTTTGAGTGGAGTTCAGGGCCGGCCAGAATGTAAAGGAAGCTTGGCTTCCTCCATTGCCAGGGAAACCCAAGCCTCCTGTTCGCACCATGGCCTTAGACATCTTGGTTGGGTTAATTTGCATACTTGCTCCTGGTTGGTTGATGGATGTGGCTTGTAGGTGTAGTGGAGGTACAGTAAGTTTGCATATTACTCCTTTATTAGATAAGATTATTATTAACTAAAGTCCATTTCCAAATAGGGATTTGCCCTTTGTGTTGTACATTCTGTAGATTTTGGAAAATGTGTGGTCACATGTATTCATCATTACAATATTGTACAGAATAGTTTTACTGCCTTAAATTTCCTTGTACTCTACTTAGTATTCATCTCTTCCCTCCACGCTCCCATCCCCACGCCCCCAGCCTCTGGCAACCACTGATTATTTACTATTGCCATAGTTTGGTCTTTTTTCAAAACATGATATGGTTATAATCCCATAGTATGTACCCTTTTCATATTGTCTTCTTTCATGTAGAAATATGCATTTAAAATTCCTCAATGTCTTTTCATGGCTAGATAGAGCATTTTTTTTATTGCCAAATAACATTCCATTTTATGGGTGTGCCACAATATGTTTATCCATTCATCAATTGAAGGACATCTTGATTGCATCCAGATTTTGGTAATTTTTAATAAAGCTGCTATTAATAATTTTTTATAGATGCTTGTGTGGACATATGTTAACTCATTTGGGTAAATATCAAGGAGTGCGATTGATTGAGAATTCTCAGGGTTTGAGAATGCTGGGTAATATGGTAAGAGTATGTAGAAAACTTCCAAACCCAAGTAGCTGTACCATTTATATTTGCACCAGAAGGAATAAGTGTTCTTGTTGCTGCACATCATTGCCAGCATTTGGTGTCGTCAGTATTTTGGATTTCAACCATTCTAATAGTGTGTAGCAGTACCTCCTTGTTTTAATTCACAATTACCTAATGACTTAAGATGTTTTGCATCCTTTCATATACTTATTTGTCATCTGTATGTCTTTTTGGTGAGGTTTATAAACATATCTTTTGCCCATTTTCAAATTGGATTATTTGCTTTATTATTTTTGAGATTTAAAAGTTATTTACATATTTTGGATATTAGTTCTTTGTCAGATGTGTGTTTTGCAAATATTTTATCCAAGTCTGTGGTTTATTATTTTATTCTCTTAACAGTGTCCTTTACAGAGCAGAGTTTTTAATTTTAATTTCCAGTTTACCTATTTCTTTCTCTCATGAATTATGCTTTTGATGTTGTGTCTAAAAAGTCATTGCAAAATCCAAGACTACTTAGATATTCATATATGTAAAGTATACTAGGAGTTTTATCACTTTGTATTTTACATTTAGGACAGTGATCCATTTTGAGTAATTTTGTGTAAAAGGTGTACAGTTAGTGCCTAGAATTTTTTTTTTTTAATTTTTTTTTTGCATGTGGATGTCCAGTTGTTCCAGCACTGCATTGAAAACTACCCTTTTTTTTGCCAAAAACCGGTTTGGCTCAGTGGAAAGAGCGCCAGCCTGCGGACTAAAAGGTCCCAGGTTCTTTTCCGGTCAAGGGCATGTACCTTGGTTTCAGGCACATCCCCTGTAGGGGTTGTGCAAGAGGCATATGGTTGACGATTCTCTCTCATTCTTGTTTCCAACTCTCTTTCCCTATCTCTCTCTCTTTGTAAAAAATCAATAAAAAAAAAATAAAAAAAATAAAGAAAACTATCCTTTTTCTATTGAATTGCCTTTCCTCATCTGTTAAAGATCACTTAACTCTACTTGTGTGGGTTTACTTCTGGGCTCTCTACTCTGTTTCATTGACCTATTTGTCTATTTATTCACTAATGTCACACCATCTTAATTATAATAGCTTTTATAGTAAGTCTTGAAGTTGAGTAGTGTCAGCCTTCTGACCTCATTCTTCTTCACTACTAGTATTGTATTGATCTATTCTGGGTCTTTTGTCTCTCCATATAAATTTTAAAACTAATTTATCAGTAGTCACAAAACAATTTGCTTGGATTTTGATTAGGATTGCACTGAATCTATACTTCAAGTTGGACACAACTGATAATTTTGATAATATTGAATCTTCCTTTGCATGTACATGTAATATCTCATTATGTAGTTAGATCTTCAATTTGCTTATATCATAGTTTTTAAATTTTTCTCTATGTATTTCCTAAAGGTTTTAGAGATTTGCTTCTTTCATTTAGATATCTGACCCATTTCATTTTACCCATATATGGTGTAAAGTTTAATTCATGGTTAATATTTTTTGTTTTATAAACTGATATTTGAACAATTATTTGTTGTAAAATGAGCCTTTTATTACTGAATTGTTCTTGCACCTTTGTTAGAGATTAAATGGCCATATTTATTTGGGGTTATTTCTGGACTCCTTGATTTGTTTTTTTGACTTTGGTGTCTTTTCTTTTGCCAATACTATGTTGTCATGATTACTGTTGCTTTATAGTAAATATTTGGGTAATGTGCTTTTTCTAAATTTGTTCTTCAGTTGAGAATTATTTTAGCAAATTTTGTTCCTTTGGAATTTAATTTTTAGAATCACTTTGTCTATATCTATAAAATATGCTTCTGTGATTTTAATTGATGTTGTATTAAATATATTATTTGTGGGAGACTGGCATGTTTACTATCTTCCTTCATGAACATGGTATGCCTCCATTTATTAAGATCTTGTTATCTTTCATCACTTTTTTTTTTCACACAGAATGATTCATGTAGTTATGACTTCAACAAATGATAAACTTGGTTACTTATACTGCAAGTCAGAAGTCAGAAGGATTAGCTAACCAGGATGTTGCTTAGGGTGTAGCAGATGGTCTTATCTAAGTAGCTTGATGAGGAAAATATTTGCTAAAGGTGACAAAGTGTACCTAACCTATTTCCCATATGCACTAGGTTATTGTCAACATAAGGCCTTAGCTTCAGGAAGTTGCCAAATTTAAGGTAAAGGAATAATTCCAAAGCATTTTAATAAATAAAGTACATATCCCTAAGCTGATACTTTCTTTTTAGTTCCTACATACTAAGATGAAATTTGTAGGCATTTCTCTAGATGGCATGCAGTATAGAACTCATGTGAGGAGTGTGTGTATATATTTTTATTAAAAATGTGCAGTATTTGTTGCATGATTATATCATGTATGTATATGTATGTGTCATATCAGTCATGCATGAGATTGATGGCATTTTTATAACATTCTTATATAAAATGAAATACTCATTGCTGCCTCTCTGAAAGATGATTTGATGACTTTTGCTACATGGTAAATAATGCTGTATATATATTTTTATAATGATATTATTTAAACTACTTATTATGAAAAATTATAACCATTCAAGAGTAGAGAAACAGAATAATACATCCCTATGTTCTCATTACCCACTTCAACAGTTATCCTTCAGAATTCATGTTAGTTAATCTTGTTTCATCTACACCCTCATATTCGGCCTGACCTATGAATCCTGCTCACCACCCCTTTCTCTATGCCCGACTCCCACCCAGCATATTTATTAGTGTCATGTTTGATTGCTGTTTTATAATATTTTAGTATTTATGAGAGGGTAAGGTTCATTTTTTGTTTCTCTTAGTTTTCTCACAGTACATAAAAGGTTTTCTTACATTATTAGTATTGTAAAATGTCAACTTATTCATAAAGCGATTATGTAGTAATTATGATTATTTATTATAAATAAACACATCATAGAGATAGAATTTTCTTAAAAGAAATAAAATTCTTTTAAAATGAAAAGTCATTGTTTTAAAAAATGTATTTTATGAAATAGATTTTTAGTGAACATATATTTTTAAGTCCTAAGAAACTCTGATGAACAGAAGAGACAATACAATACATATCCTACCTAATAAAAGAGTAATATGCAAATCGACTGAACAACAGAACGACAGGTCAGCAAGGGGCAGGGCCGGCAAGCAGGCGGCAGCAGGTCGGCCAAGGCGCATGCCAGTGGGTAGAGGGAAGGGACAGCGATAGGGAGGGTGGTGGCGACAAGAAGCAGTGATTGGGGGATGGGGGCAGGTCCATCTGCTTGTTGGCCAGTGCCCGCAGAATGAGGCCACTGACGGCGGTGGCAGCAAAGCGATGGGGGATAGCTGGCTGGCACCCTCCCCTGATTGGCCTACCAGGTCGCCTCCCGCAGAGGGAGGCCAGATTACAGCTTAGGCCTGCTTCCCAGAGGGAGCGGGCCTAACCTGTCAGTCAGACATTCCCTGAGGGCTCCAGGACTGTGAGAGGGCACAGGCCAGGCTGAGGGACCCTCTCCCAAATCATGAATTATCATGCACAAGGCCTCTAGTAATTTATAATTTAAATTATAATTTTAAATGTAAGAAGAATAAAAGCTTGTTGAAGGAAATTTATATATATCTATATGCATACATATTATATAATATGCTTCAAATATCTCTTTATATTGTCATTTTATTTTATTGTTTAAAGTATTACAAATGGTAGTACATATGTCTTCTTTTCCCCCCCTTTTCCTTCCCCCAGCCTCCCCTACCCCCGGCACATTCCTTCACTCCCCACCCCAGTGTCTGTGTCCGTCGGTTATGCTTATATGCATGCATACAAGTCCTTAGGTTGATCTCTTACCCTGCCAACCCTCTCTAGCCTTCCTGTTGTAGTTTGACAGTCTGTTTGATGCTTCTTTGCCTCTGTATCTATTTTTTGCTCATCAGTTTATAATGCTCTTTATATTCCACAATTGAGTGAGATCATGTGGTAATTATCTTTCTCTGACTGGCTTATTTCACTTAGCACAGTGCTCTCCAGGTCCAACAATGCTGCTGCAAGTAGTAAGAATTCCTTCTTTTTTATAGCAGGGTAGTATTCCATTGTGTACATGTCCAGAGTTTTCTAATTCGCTCATCTACTGATGGGTACTTAGGCTGTTCACCAGTCTGCATTTCCACCACCACATTTTTCTCCACATCCTTGCCAGCACTTGTTTGTTGATTTGTTGATGCCTTTTATTTTTTTTTTTCTTGTCTGATCACAATGGTTAGTACTTCTAGTACTATGCTGAAGAGGAGTGGTGAGAATGGGCATTAATGTCTTATTCCTGTTCTTAGGGAAAATGGTTTTAGTTTTTGCCCACTGAGTATGATGATGTTGTCTGTGGGCTTGTCATATATGGCTTTTACTATTTTGAGGTATGATCTTTTTATTCCCACCTTGCTGATAGTTTTTATGAAGAAAGGTTGTTGGATTTTGTCAAATGATTTTCCTGCATCAATCTATATGATTATATGGTTTTTATCTCTCAGTTTGTTTATGTGGTATATCACGTTTAATTATTTGTGGATATTATACCATCCTTGCATCCCAGGAATAAATCCCACTTGTTCATGGTGTATGATCTTTCCAATGTAATGCTGGATTTGATTTGTTAGAATTTTGTTAAGAATTTTGGCGTCTATGTTCATGAGGGACATTGGCCTGTAATTCTCTTTCTTTGTGTTGTCTTTATCTGGTTTTGGGGTTAGGGTAATGCTGGCTTTGTAGAAAGAGCCTGGAAGTCTTCCTTCCTCTTGCATTTTTTGGAATAGTCTGATGAAGATAGGTTTTATTTTTTCTTTTAATGTTTGCAAAAACTCTGCTGCAAATCTATCTAGTCCAGGGCTTTTGTTTGTTGTAAGTTTTTTAAATTACTGCTTCAATTTCATTGATATCAGCCTATTCATATTTTTTTATTCCTCATGGTTGAGTTCTGGAAGGTTGTATTTTTCTAAGAATATGTCCATTTTCTAGGTTGATCAGTTTGTTAGAATGGAGTTACTCATAATATTTTTTTTTATGATTCTTTGTTTTTCTGTGGGCTCTGTTGTTATTTTGCCTCTTTTAGTTTCTGATTTTGTTTATTTGGGTTCTCTCTCTTTGCTTCTTGGTGAACCTAGCTAGAGGTTCATCGATCTTTTTTATCTTTTCAAAGTACCAGCTCTTGGTTTCATTAATCTTTTGTGTTGTGTTTTTTGTTTTGTTTTGTTTTGTTTGTTTTTTTTGTCTCTATGTCATTTATTTCCACTCTGATCTGTATTATGTCCTTCCTCCTGATCACACTGGACTTTTCTTGTTGCTCTCTTTCTAGTCCTTTAAGTTGCAGAGTTAGATTGTTTATTATATTTTTGATGTTGTTATTTTGTTTTGTTTTTTTAGATAGGCCTGTAATGGTATGAACTTCCCTCTCAGGACTGCTTTCATTGTGTCCCAAAGATTTTGGGTTGTTGTGTTTTCATTGTCATTTGTTTCCCGGATGTTTTTTATTTCTTCTCTGATCTCTTTGATAATCCACTCATTGTTTAACAGTGTGCTATTCAGCCTCCAAGTGTCTAACTTTTTGTGATTGTTTTTATTGTAGTTGATTTCTAAATTTATGCCATTGTGGTCTGAGAAGATGCTTGATATGATTTCAGTCTTCTTGCATTTGAAGAGCCTTTACCTGTGTCCCTATATGTGGTATATGTTTGAAAATATCCCATGTGCGCTTAAGAAGAATGTATATTCTGTAGTTTTGGGGTGGACTGTTCTAAGGATGTTGATTAAGTCCATCTGATCTAGTGAGTCATTTAGGATTGCTATTTCTTTGCTAATTTGTTGTTTAGAGGACTCATCCAGTGATGTTAGTAAGGTATTAAAGTCTCCTACTATGATTGTATTGCTGTCTATCTCTCCCCTGAAACCTTCCAGATATTTTTTATATATTTGTGTGCTCCCACATTGGGTGCATATATGTTTGCCACAGTTATATCCTCTTGTTGTAACAATCCCATTAGAATTATGAAATGACCTTCCTTGTCTCTTTTTATTGTCTTCACTTTGAGGTCTGTTTTGTCAGATATAAGTATTGATACCCAGCTTTTTCTTTTTCTTTTTTTTTCTCCATTTCCATTTGCCTGATAGATATTTTTCCATATCTTCACTTTCGGTTTGTATGTGTCCCTTGTTCTAAGCTGAGTCTCCTGTAGACAGCATATATATGGGTCATGTTTTCTTATCCATTTTGTTTAGAGCATTTAATCCATTTATGTTTAATGTTATTTTTGAGTAGTGGATAGGTGCACAAAATTAGTGCACATTAAAAAGGAATTAATTAGAAGAAATACTTTAATACTGCTATTTGTCCTTTCTCTATAATAGAAGTGTCAGAGATGGAAGAAAATTAGTAAAATGTATATAAAGTCTTCCTCCTATCAGAGTCTGGGTCATACTGTGGGACCTAGATTCAAGTCCCTGCCCACCATCCAAATGCACTTCGAAAAAGCACGAGACCGCCGAAACTGGTTTGGCTCAGTGGATAGAGCGTTGGTCTGCGGACTGAAAGGTCCTGGGTTCAATTCCAGTCAGGGGCATGTACCTTGGTTGTGGGCACATCCCCAGTAGGGTGTGTGCAGGAGGCAGCTGATTGATGATTCTCTCTCATCAATGTTTCTAACTCTCTATCCCTCTCTCTTTCTCAATGTAAAAAACCCAATAATATATATAATATAAAGAAAAAAAAAGAAAAGAAAAAGAAAGAAAAAGTAAAAGCATGAGACCCAGACCTGGAAGGCTCCACCCCCATTGGATGAGACCCAGATCTGCCGGCTCCACCCCCGTCAAGCCCCTCTGGGCCGGGGCTCAGCCTCTGGCTCCCCAGCCCGGGGCCGGGGTGTGGGGTGCAGCCTGAGGTCCCCCGGGTGGGGAACACAGCCTGAGGTTTTCCGGCCTGGCACTGGGGCTTGGGGCCTGAACTGAGGTCCCCTGTCTATCACTGCTGGGATGGGGATGCAGTCTGAGGTCTCCCATCAAGCCCTGCGTTGCAGGGGACATGGCCTGAGGCCCCTGTGAAACCCTGCGGGGCAAGGAGTGCAGCCTGAGGTCTTCTTGGCCAGGTGCCAGGTTTGGAGGTACGGCCTGAGGTCTCTCGGAGCTGGGTCAGAGGGTGTGGTCTGAGGTCCCTCTTCAAGCCCCACCAGATGAGGTGCGTGGCCTGAGGTCCCCTTCAATCCCAGCCTCCCCTGCAGCATCACGTCAGTGCTGAACGGGGACGTCCACAGGCATTTTCATGTCCCTAGCCAAGGATACAGGCAGGCAGCTTCACCTCAGAGCTGAGAAGGGAAGCACATAGGCAGTGTGATAGTGCTGAGGGCGGAAGTCTCCCCATCCCCGCCAATAGACTGCTTGTGAGTGGGACACCATAATGGAAAAAAATTAGCTTTTTTACCTCTTTACATGTATAGGTTGGTTCTTGTTTATAGCTATTTCTGTGCTTTATGCCTGTGTTCTTTCCTCCCTTTGTATTTCTTCTTTTTACAGCATTCCCTTTAACACTTCTTGCATTGCTTGCTTGGAAGTGATAAACTCCCTTAGTTGATTTTTTTTTTTTTTTTTTTTTTTTTTTTTTTTTTTTGTCTGTGTAGCTCCTGATTTCCCCTTCAATTTTGATTGTTAGTCTTGCTGGTTAGAGTATTCTTGGATTCAGTCCCTTACTTTGCAGTACTTTGTATACTTTATTCCATTCCCTTCTAGCTTGGTGTGTTTATGTTGAGAAATCATTTGATAATCTGATGAGGGATCCTTTGTATGTAACTCTCTATCTCTCTTGTACATATAAAGAAAGATTCTTAAAGCCTTTAAGATTCTCTCTTTGTCATTAACATTTGCTATTGTAATTATAACATGTCTTGGTGTGGGTCTTTTCAGTTTCATCTTGCTTGGGACTCTCTGTGCTTATGTGACTTTTTTCTTCCCCATATCAGAGAAGTTTTTTGTCATTATTTCTTCAAGTAGATTCTCTAACCCTTGCTGTTCTTCTTGTCCTCTGGCAGCCAAATTATACATTTGTTACTTTGTTTCATGTTGTTCCAAATCTCCCTTGTGCTTTCTTCCTGCTTTTTAATTTTTTTCTCCAGTTGGTGTTCAGATTATGCTTGTTTCTCTGCATTGGCTTCTAACTCACTAATTTGGTCCTCTGCTCCTTCTAGTTTACTGTTGAAATCTTCCATAGTGTTTTTGATTGTAGCTATATCACTTTTGATTTCTTCCTGATTTTTGCGTAAGTTGTTGGTTTTCTCATCCATGTGGTTTATGAACTGTATGATCATCACTCTGAATTCCTTTTCTGTCATAATGCATGACCCAGTTTCACTTATTTCCTTTCTTGGTGAATCCTCTTTTTCTTTTCTCTACGATTGTTTTATTGTCTCCCAACTATCACCAGAAGGTCCAAATGTTGAGTTGCGGGGGCCTGAGCTATATGCAGTGGGAGTTTTGCACCACCCAAGTGTCACTGAAGAGCTCCGACACCGAGACGTGTGATTGCTGTGGGTCAGTGGGAGCCAGGCACACTAAGAATCAGAGTCACCAGCATTCAGTGTGGTCTTGTGCATACACCTAGAATCAGGGATCCTATATGCATTATGCTGAAAAAAGTACCCTCAGGCATACGCCAAATATCATAGTCCCCTACTGCATGCCCAGAAACAGAGACCCCTGTATGGACGCACACCAAGAATTGTGTATTGTAGTTTCTGTCACTTCATGCGGCCTTGTGCTGTGAATCAAGGTCCCTGTGTGCGCGTGGACCGAGAATTAGAGTCACAGGTGCTCAGTGTGTACTGTGAATCAGGGATCTTGTGCGTGTATGATAAGAAACAGAGTCCCCCATGTGCATGCCAAGATTCAAGTCACTGTGCTGTCTCTCGCCCAGAGAATCATGATCCCTGGTCTGCAAAGCCACCCTGTTAGGAGAAAGGCCTATTCCTGCGCCATGAGAAACAGACTCCCAGTGTCCACACATCCAGAGTCACATGTTAAGTTGACTTCCTTTGGCAGCAGGAAGCCCACCCAGCAAGGCTTAACAGGGGACTCAGGCTGATTTCCCCCCCCCTTCCCCCCCAAGCACAGAAGTTCTCCCAGCGTAAACACAGCTGATCCTCACAGCCAATTGGCCTGGAGGTCAATTCCTCCCAGTGATACCAACAGAAATCAAGGCTTAACTACAACAAGACTGTGCACACAGCTCACAAAGGGGTGCACTAAGAGTATCCACCTCAGGTAACTGGGGAGACCTACCCACTGGGCCATATAGGACACTAGCACACAAAATCAGTCTATTAACACAGGGAAGAAGCCAAAATGTGGAGACAAAGAATCAGGTCACAAATGAAATAATGGAGGAAAGCTGTGTCTATGCCGGGAGAACATCTGTGCTGGAGACACCCTTATGAGGCGAGACTTGCTTCAGTGGGGCTTTGGTGCTCACTGAGTCTGCCCCCTGAGTGTGTCCTTTATGGATGTGAGGAGTTGTAATCTGGATGGTCCCACTCTGACCCCTTGGTACACCGGCTCTTGGGTCTCTAAGGAGGTGCAAATTTAGCATCTGCCTGAGGCCACCCAGCAGGAGCTACTGAGAGATCTGCAGATTCCTCTTCTTTGTTTGGGATTTGGAGGTGCCCGATGAGGCCCAGCTGTGAAGCAATGCAAGCTGCTGTGGGGCCTTGGGCCTTCTTTTGGATGTTCTCGGTATCTCTGACTCAACTGCAGTTTGTTAGCTAATTTTAGATTTCAAAGAACCAGGCCACTCATGTGCACAGCTTGGGTGGTGTGAAGTCTCAGGGTGGAGCAAATAGCAATGGCTTCTCATTAGTCCTGCCCTAAGAGGCCCCAGGTCTCATTGTCCCTTGGTAATCGCTGTAAGCACCTCTGAGACAAAGCCGCCATCGAGTTCTGTTCCCGCTGCCAGATATTCCAGTTTCTCCTCATTTGAGCCTGGGTCCCCAGAGTTTCACCCAGAACTGGAGTTCAGAGGAGTTGGGAGCTTGTGTCTTCCTCTGGATTGAAAGAGCCAGCTGTGTACTCAGTTGCCAGTCCTCTCCTTGCTTGCACCTCCATACCTCTTTACTTCTGCAGCTCCTCTGAGTCTCAGTGTGCTTTTCTCTTCCCTTCTAGTTGTAGAATTTCTACTTAGCCGCCCTTCCTGTGGTTCTGGATGATATCTATTTTGTCTTCTAGTTGTAGTTTTGAAGTTGTTATGCGAGGCAGCAAGTTCAGGTGTTTATCTATGTCGCCATTTTGGTTTCTCCACAGTGCATATTTCTTAGCCTTTTTACTTATGTTACCGTTTTCCTTTTCATCCTCACCTGAAGATATCTTTTAATTAATTTTAGAGAGCGAGAAACATCAATGTGAGAGAGAAACATTGATCTGTTGCCTCTCATAAGCTCCCAGACAGGGATCGAACCCTTAATCCCCCCAACCGACTGAGCCACCCGGTAAGGGCTACCAGTATTCTATTGATAAACGTTTACTTATCTTAGGTCTGTTTTCCTGCTAGTCATCTGTCCATCCGTCCATCTACCTGTCTACCCAATACACACATACTGAGTAGTATAAAATACATTGAAATAAACCCCAAACAAATTAGTTCCCTGAAGGCAGTAGCATAGATAATGTTATGTTTCTACTTTAATAGGGTGACCAGGCAAAACGTTTTTGAAGAGTTGACTTTTGAGCTGTGCCTAAAATTAGAAAAATGGTCTAGAAATCTAGAAAAGAGGGTTCTGGGCAGAGGAGATACAATAAATATAAACGTCCTGAGGGAAGAACAACTTGGTGAGTTCAGTGAACAGAAAAAAGTACAGTGTGACTTAGAGCATGAGTAGTTTCTCTCATGTAAATAACTGCTTTAATATATGTTAAGTGCTTTACACATTTTTCTAAATACGGTTAGGAGTGGAAGTGAGGGGGCCAAATAGTATCTTCAGTTTTACATTTCGAGAGTTGAGGTGTGGGGCCACTTTCTTTTTTCTTTTTCTTTTTTTAAATATATTTTATTGATTTTTTACAGAGAAGAAGGGAGAGAGATAAAGAGCTAGAAACGTCCATCAGAGAGAAACATTGACCAGCTGCCTCCTGCATACTCCCCACCAGGGATGTGTCCGCAACCAATGTGCATGCCCTTGACCGGAATCGAACCTGGGACCTTTCAGTCTGCAGACCAACGCTCCACCACTGAGCCAAACCGGTTTTGGCAGGGCCACTTTCATTTTTATTCTTTCTCCCCAGAACTTCTTCTTGCTTCCCTTGGCTCTGGGATTCTTGGGTTGTCTGGAGCTTGGTAGGGAGGGAGTGGGCTGGGATGTGAGGTTCGGTGAGTGAAATTCTGTTGGGGAGAGATGTGACAGAGACTCTGATTGTTTCAGAGACTTTTGTCTATTAAGATGTAGATCTAGCAATAGAGCATATTCATATGTTGTACATGCTGAGTTTTGTGATAAAATATTTGGCTCTCCTTTGGCCTATTAATGAAATCATTTCAATGCAGAAATTGTCAACATTTCTCAATCTATGAAAACAAAATTTGGGGGTTTTTTTATAGTTAGATATGAGGCCATATTACAAGTGATTCCTAATTCAGTACTATTGGATTCAGTTTACACAATATGTGATTAAAATAAAGAGGCATTAAAAAAAATGTCATTAATCAGAGTCAGCCAAAACCTTTGCTATAATGTGGCTTTCGTGGAGGAAAGTAGTACTGGCAACTCATATTTAAAATAAGTTTATAAAAATCCTGGGCATTGTTACATTGGGGAATGAAAGCCCTTTTCTGAATGCCTTAATATCAGAAAGACATTTCATTTTATAAGGTAAATGTCAGAACCACCTATAATTTTTTAGGCAGGTTAAAAATTTTAGACTGGTTAAAGAACACAATTTGTTTCACTGGTATTTGACTGCTGAGTAAGATAGGAGAGACCAGTCACATTTGCATAGAGGGCTTGTTTAAAAATTTGCAATCTACATTTTTTGATACGGTAAAGTTATGAAATTTTTGGCAGGTTATAGTCAGATTCCCATGTACCTATAGAAATAAGGGAGTATGCAGCTTCCTTTATTATTTTTTCTTTCTTCTACATAACAAGACTCACTTCCTTTGAGAATTAAAAATAATTTGGAATGAGGTTAGAAATCTGTGATAAAGAAGATTTTAATTTAACAGATGCTAATAATATAGCATGTTCTGTCTATTGATGAAAATTTTTTTCTTTTTTAACATGGGTAATTTTTTTTCAGCACAACTTATAAATAAGTTTCAGTGGGAAATCAGTTTTATTTTGCTACTTGTACCTGGTATACATTTAATAATGGTAAGGTAATTAACTTCTATTTTATCTGTGATCGGATCTCTAGTATAAAATCATCCCACTAGTTTTAACGTGAATATGTAATTTTTGATCAAAACAACTTTTTGATATAAAATCTTTAAGGTGAGTTTAAGAAAACAAATTAGTATTTTATTAGCCTTAATCCTTTGTCCTGAAATGAATAGAAGTGTAAAAGATGTTGCATATTTACAAAAATCTTTTATTCCTATTACAGTATGTAGATACATAAATTGTAATTAACTTGCTTACTTAGAACATCTAATTTTTGCTTGTCATTATGCAAATGTATGGTTAAATCTGTTTTTTAAGATTTTTCCAGTTTAATGTTAGAATCCAAATTCATAAAGAGTTGGAAAAATGAGATGTCTGAGCTATAGGATTCACAAGGATTTCATATGAAGCCTATTTAATCAGGATAACACTGTTATTAATATTCATAATGTCAGCTGGAACACAAATGACAGACTATGGGGCCTAAAAATTTTACTTGGCGAATTTATTAAAAGTATCTTAAAAAATTAATGGAATTTAAGTAAAGTTAGTGAATATGAAAATCTTGTGTTAGCACAAAAAAAAAACTCTATTAGAACTTTCTTTGTGATAATTTTACATTGATGTCTTTTGACAGATTTCATTGGTACTTAAAGAAGAAAGATGCACGAATGGTCATTTAAGAGGATTTAAACACATTGGCACATTAATTTTTACATGAATAATAAGTACTTTCCAAAAGCAATTAACTTACAGTGTACAGGATATGAATTGAAAAATAAGACTGTGACATCAAGGGCAAGGCAAATGTGCTGTACATTTTAAACTTAGTGGTAGGACTTTTTAATATTTTGATTTATTTGTATAGTTCGCATAGGCTATGACTTAGAATATGGTTATTATAGTGCGTTTGAAAGCATATTAGAAGGGCAATAATGGAGTCTTACCCCCAAATATTGGTGATGTTAAAACATCATTCTCTGCAAGTATCATTTACATTTATTGGAGACTTAAACATTGGCTGTATTATTGGTAATATTTGAGAATATGTTCACTTTTGCAGAAAGTCTTAGGGTGATTCTGATTTGGATTTAGTGCTTCAAATACATTTGTTAACACAGACTTATTGATTATAACATAAATGTATAATAAAAACTTTTTGAATTTCAGAGTGAGAAGTTTAGTTAAGAATCATCTGAGTTGGGTACAAGTAAATTTGTTCTATATTTTAGCCTGAGAAAGTAAAAAGTTAGGGATGGCTTAAGTAAAACTGAGATGCATTTTATTTTTTAAACTACCTATTATTTATGTTTTTAAATATGCTTATAATGACATTATGCCAGTGTTATAGTTTTTATTTTTTTAATTTAAGTTCATTAAAATTTTAGATTATTATGTATAGTCAGAATAATGAATATTTTATTTAATACTTTCCAGAGATTTTTTTTTTTTGTGTGTGAGTGAATTTTAGTATTTATAAAAGCATAGTTATTTCCTGTAACAGTCCACTTAGGGTTCACCTGTAAGAGGATATAGTCATTGGCCTGGCAGTCCAGATGGGTACTAGAAGTTTACTTGCAATCTGTCAAAGTTACAATGAATGATTTAGTTTCACTAGACATGTAGGTGTAGCCTAGTATGATTGGGAACTCACATTCAGAGTTTGATTGGAAAAAGCATTGATTATCAGGGTGTGTAGAAATTACCACAATATAATGCATACATTAAAATTTTTGTATAAAATGTAAAATCATATTGCTATATTGGCTATTATGATTTTTTTCTAGTGGCTTTTTAAAAGTTAGTTTTTAGATGGGGATGGTTTTGTTTTTAGATCTGACATATTCATTCATTTTAATATATGCCCAGCAGAGGGCAGCATTTTACTATGTCAGCATCACGAAAGAATTAGTCCTGCTTAGACTGTCAATGTTTCTTGTAATTACTCCCAGTATATTTGTTGCTTGCTTATGAATTAACTTGCATTTATGGAACTAAATCATTCCAATCATTTAATTACACCTGAGGAGCTGAACTATAATTGCTTGCTTCCAACTAGGATCTGATATGGCTTGAGCAGTATTAATTTGGTGTTTACTTTTCTGAGTGCTAAAAGCATTAAAATGATTGTGCAATGGGATTACATTTTACTAATTGCTGGCATTCATTAACTGGGAAAATGATGAGGAAGAGTGACTGTATATTACAGAGGGATAAATTTATGGTTTTAAATAGTATATTACTAAGCACATTAAGGCCTGTAAGACATGTTTTAAAATACTCCAGAGGTTATTAAAGACTGTATTTTCTACATGTCTTGCTATATGAATCTCTTATTAAAAGACTGCAATTATTATTAACCTTTTTGGGCAATATGTAGGGAAATGGTTTCATTGACTGGAACATATTTCTTTGGTATTAATAACTTCCTATATTTTCAGCTAATCCAAAAGTAAATGAGGAACTTAGAAAAAGATTGCCAACTCCAGATCAACATATTTAGAGAAAATTGGAAAGAGAAGCTTACTCCAGCTTTATTTGAGGACTTTTTAAAGAATGCAGAGTTCTAGCTGTGAGGTAAATCTAATTTTATTCTCCTTAACAGCATGCACACAAAAAACTTGTAGAGCTTTTGTCATGTTTATTACAAAATCAAGTTTAAGAGCAAAATATGAATAATTCCACAAATTAATGATAGTCTTTATGTTTTTTTTAATTGAAAAAACATTTTTAAGTGACTTTTACAAGTAGAACATATTTTATATGAAAATATGTATTATAAATTGAAATAAATAAATTTGAAATTTTTGGTATAAAGTTTATGACAAATAGACTAGAAATTTTATTCTTGTTAAATAGTTGAAGTTATATTTGGAAAAAACTAAATAAATTAAATGATTCTCTAACCAAAGGAGCAAGAATATCTAAAAGCTTAACCTGAACTGTATTTACTGAAATATAAGTGTAAAGGAAAGAACCTGTTTCTGAGAAAAATGATTTAATTTCATCTGTTGAATGCACAGTTAATTGTCCCATTACAAATGTTTTAGAAAATCATTTATCCTATAAATTCTCTGTTACACAAAGGTAAGGCTTAAGTGTGTTCTGATATATTGTTTTAAGTTTATTAATCTAGAGGTGGCTTTATTTTAGCTTCAAATTCTGGAGCAAAAACCAGAGACATTGCCAGAGCAAACAAGAACAGAAGTACAAATGGAGAACTGGTCAAACGGTAAGGACTTTTAAGGTATTAATACCAAACCCCAGGTGTTGTGCTAGTTCAAGGCACTGAATGAAGTGTGTTTGTTTTAACCAGTCAGACAGAGGCAGACAAGTATACACACACACATGCACCCCCACACACACAAAGGAGGAGGCACACATAAAGAGACCCATATACTGCAAAAGGGACACAAAGACTGACACACAAAGACAGGCACATGCAGAGAAAGAGACACATACAGAGGAAGAGCTATTGAGAGAAAAAGAAGGGCCAGACACAAGGGAGAGAAAGAAACGTAGACACACAAGTCATGAAGACTGAGAGAATAACTTGGAGAGGGATGCATAAAGAGAGGGACACTCAAAGAAAGAAACACAAGCAGAAGAGATGCATAACAGTAAGGGAAAACCTACACTCAAGTAGTGAGACACAGAGAAAGACATGTGTATAGATATACATATGAAGACATAGGCACACCTGGGCTCAGAGTAATCACAGTAAGAGAAACACAGTGAAAAAGAGAGACATAAAATAGACACAGAGAGAGAGACAGACAGACAGAGAGAGAGAGAAAGAGAGAGAAAGAGAGAGAGAGAGAGAGAGAGAGAGAGAGAGAGAGAGAGAGAGAGAGAGAGAGAGAGAGAGAAGAGGACGGACACTGAGAGAGATAGAGGCATAGGCATACATACAGACACACCTAAGAGAGATGGTGTCAGAGGGGGCCGGAGAGAGTCTGAGCAACAGAGATGTGCAGCTGGAGACAGAGAAAGACACCCCAAGACAGCGACAGAGACAGGAGAGAGAGAAAGATACACACATCTGTACAAGCAGAGGGACAGAACAGCCAGGACAGAAACGCAATTTGAAAGACATACTGAGAGATGGCCTGATAAAGAGAGATGAAGAGAATGGGCACATCTGACTATCAATAGAGCCATAAAGAGGGAGGTTTAAAAAAAAAAAGTTAGATGTTTAATTGAAGTCTCTTACAGTAAAAAGTTGCAAATCTGGAATTCTTGAGAAATAGACCATTATGACTATAGTATCACATATAACTGAAAGCTAAAATATTATGTCCATCATTTTTATTTTCTCTAACAATTTTGTAATTTAAAAATAAGATTATTACCAACACAGTACACATTTCTCTCTTCCTTTTGGATTCCTCTTCCCCAACAGGGCTCCTTTTTTCCATGTGTGAACTTACCTTTTTCAGAAGGTTGAAGGCCATTTGGAGTGATGGTTCTATCACCATTTTACTAAATAAGTTAATAGCTACACAGTTATTTCAGGAATAGAATGGTCTGTGCTTTCTGAGTCTCCCTTTTCCTGACTTCTGCATTTGTTTTTTCTTACATACTGTTATAAATTTTCCTGTGGTTTCTGCCTTCCATTAGCAACTTTTCTCTTATTTGTGATTTTAGGCTGCTTATTAAGAGTTTAGAATCCAGATAACTGAATTAAGCATAAAGTCATATCAAATAGGATAGTTTAGAATCCAGATAACTGAATTGAGCATAAAGTCATATCAAATAGGATAGTTAAAGGTTTTCAATATAAAGTTTAAATGTTTTAGTGTATGAACTTTGTGACAATTTTGATGTACTCTTTTTATGTAAGTTTGTGTTAATGCTACATAGATCTGGATCTGGAAACTAATGTTTTATAGGTGTTTTTATTCATTTATGCAAATAAACAAGCAAACAGCCCTCTTTTAAAGAGCTCAGAGCAGTTTCGATTTATGTACAAAATAAGAAAAGAGGAAGTAAATAAATAATGATGGCCCCTGTTTCTTATATTTTCTATTCAGAGGTCATATTTCTGTGAAAAATATGTTGTGTAAGTTATAGACAAACAAATCTTTAAGCCAAAGGAATTCTATTTAATATATAAAAAGAGCTGGAAGCTATGGAGGAAATTCTTCTCATAAATGTGGTATGGTCAGAGTGGCTCAGTGGTTGCGTTGACCTATGAACCAGGGCACATGCTTGGGTTGTGGGCTCGATCCCCAGTGTGGGGCATGCAGGAGGCAGACAATCAATTATTCTCGCTCATCATTGATGTTTCTATCTCTCTATCCCACTCCCTTCCTCTCTGAAATCAATAATAATAAATGTGGAACAAGCAAGAAAGATGCAGAGGAATGGAGCTGCTGAAGTTCTAGGATGCTAATAAAAAGGAAGGTTTTCAGGCTAAAGACATGGCTGAATATTGATAGTAATAATTTAGATAGTTTGCAGGAAACATACAACAGTTGTGACTAAAACAGTAATAAGAAAATTTCCATTTTTACAGGCATGTTTTTGACATTGGAAATAGGAATTAGAGAATCCTATTAAAAACATTATTAAGAAATAAAATTAAACAGGTAAACATAATATATTTTGAGTTTAGTGATAACTGATACATTTAAACCAGTCTACATAGTCATTTCTTTGATATCACAGTTCATGGAATTTATCATAAAGCATAGATTACTTTAAAACTCTCGTACACAAATGTTCATAGTATACTCTCAAATACTAGTAGTTACTTCATTTAATGTTATTTTACTTATTTTTTTAAATTGAGCTAATTAACAACTTGAATTATGCAGATTTACTTTTGTGTCATTTTGCAGATTCATTATAAGAAGTGCTAAAGTGGTTATTCTTTTCCTAGCTTTATTGCAGAAACATTGCTGAATATTTAAGTCAAAGAATGTATGAAATATACAATATTAATAGGTATAACTATTCATATTTTTCTTTGCATTATAGGTAGTTTGGAAAATGTAAAGCTAAGGTTTGTAGGTGGAAGGGGTGATGACATCTACAAAATGTTATTTATATTACAAATTTTATATTTTATATATTTTATATTTAGAATATAATTTTAATATATTTATATTTAGAATATTTATTTAGATATAATGTTATTTATATTATAAAATAATATATATAAAATTTTCTGGATCTGGAAACTAATGTTTTATAGGTGTTTTTATTCATTTATTAATATATTTAGATTACTTACTTTTATTTATATTTGTTACTTTTTATTCTTATTTTCCATATTCTATAGAGTGGTTAAAAATGGTTCTTTAAGTGGTTAAAAGATCAAACCTGAATGAAAGAAATTTTCAGCTGATGGAAGCAATACGTGAGGGAATAAATGTGTGTTGCCCAGTGAACAGTAACATCTTCTGGCTTCTTAAGAAGTAAAGGATGTTTTACCCTTTCACAAAAACTTCTTTTTTCAAGATTCCTTTTTCCCCCTGCTTTTTTAAGAAACACACACACACACACACACACACACACACACACACACACAAAAGATCAAAATCAAGGTATGTATGTAAAGTCAGCCTTCAGAAAGAATGATTTGTTATGTCATTGGTTAACTCTTTTTAACATTTACTTATTAGTTACTTAACTGTATAAGAAAAAAGACATGGTGTCAAAATCTCCTATGAGTAATTAATTGGAAAAGTATAAAAAATTTCTAGGTATTTTTTATATTCAATTTTGGTGGTTTTTATTAAATTAGCAGAAACATAATTTAGTTGTTTTGTAATATACAGTCCATTGGAAATAGCTTTCATATTATTTATGAATAAGTGTGTATGTCATATCTATACATACCTACACTAATCTAGGTAAAAATGAGGTCTGGGTGCCTGTTAAATTTAGAATATTGTAAAACATATTTAAGTTTAGAACCTTTAGGGGTCAGTGTTCCCTAAGAAAGATTAAAAAAGATTACTGTGCCTACTCAAATTAAATATTAAGTCTGCTTTATTTTAAATATTTCTTACCAATTGATCACAGAGCTTGAGGAAGCTTTAGACAAACACCTTTCAATGTTATGGTTTCTTCAATATTATTTTCAGTTTTATTATTTTAGGATATTATATTTAATGTATATTTATGTACAGAGTGTTTTTTTTTCATTTAGGTTTTATCTCAATTTAAATATGAATTGTTTTAAAACCATTTTCTGTTAACCTTAAAAAGTAAGCATGATTCTAAATCATTATACTCATCTGAAATTTGAGATGAAAAAGTGCTTCTGGAATTGCTAATGTTAATTGAATCTTTACATGTAGTTTATTGGAGGCTAGCAAATATTTTAAAAATCTTTTGCTGAATTTCAGTGAAAAGCAGATGTCCTCTTTATTTTTGAATTGAATTAGCTTTTACCTCTTATAGCCATGATTCTTGTGGTTTTTCTATCAAACCTAGCCAAAGCTAACTTGTAAGTGGTTTATTAGTTTCTAGTCAGAATACTACTTACTTTTCTTTGGCATTTGGAACCTGTGTGCCACCATCAGTCTCTCTTATTATTGGTTCATTTATCTTTCTGTCTTTTCACAAAGTATATATTCTTCTTACCTTCTGTCCATCTGTTGTTCTGTAATTGAATTATACCTAAAACTATTGCATGACTTACAAGCATTTTATAAAAGTAGACATCTATAGAAAAACATCTAGGATGTGTCTTTGATCATTGTAACTAAAATATGATTGTAGAATCTCATATTTAAGTAAATTATTTTCTTTTAAAGCATACAGGAAGGAAATGGCAAATTGCATAGAATGGACTTCCATTTCTACCAACAAAGTTGTTGGTAGAAAAAAAATGATTTCCTAAGCATTGAGAAATTCAAGGTTCAGAAATATCTACATCATTAATCATTTTGTGTTAAGTAATAGGACTTGAATTGTATTTAATAATTGGCCTTCTAGTAAGTAATGGTGTATTTTCCTTAAATGAGTAATGTAATTTGCTTTTGTTTGTTTAAAGTAGAAGGTAAATTACCACTGGAGAACCAATACATTTAATAATGTCACTAAAAAGTTATAGAAGAAAGAACGCAGGTTTGGAGCTAGATAGACCCCTGTTTCAATTTTGTTAATACTTCACTTCTTATGTTAGTTGCCTGGACTTGGGTGCAAGTTTCATAATTATTTTGAAGCCTGAGTTTTCTTTTTTATGGAAGAGGAGATAATCCCTTTAGGACTGTTTTTGAGAGTAAGGGATTGTGTATGAAAGTCCTACTACAATACCTGAAACAGGAAGTGAGTTTATTTAATATGTATTTCACATACCAGAGTGATTATTTTTAGTAGTGTAGTGGTGAGAATGATTTTTACAGATGGAAATAAAAAGATTGTTGATGTACTTTACAGAATCTAAATAAATGGTGGTGGTGGTTGTCATTGTATGCCATTCAGTTGTGAAAGTAGGTATATAAAAAATATCTGAAGGTATTAGGAAACATAAATGACAATTTGAAATTATTAATTTTATAAGGAACTTCAAAAATGATATTCATATAATGTTATTAGAAACTTGATTTTTTTCAAAGTAGTATAGTTTATTTTTAGTATACTTATATTTGATAAAATAGAATGTAAAGTCAATAACATTCACTTTGGGTAAACCTAATTTTGTCCGTATTGAAATCCCAGTTGCGATAAAAATCTTCAGACTATTGGCATCATGCATTGTGCTTTTTCCTTTTAGCAAATATGAATTTAAGAATGCATTTTTTATTTTTCATATTTCATAGACTGGTTAGAGAAGACATTTCTGAGGTCTGATTAAACTCATTATTCATCTCCATAGTACCTACCTTAACAGAACGCTGGTAGCTTCTTACACATGGCCATCTAGAATTTTTGCGAGTGGTTTTAGGATTACTGGCAGCTGGTGCACAAGGATTGACTTATTTTCAGAGGAAATACAAAGGCAACTCTTAGGCGCATGATTGAGGATATACTATTCTATTTTAAAATTACCTGCTTTTAAGTAAGTTTGTTAAAGTAAGTGGGATTCTGGGTGTTTTTATTTTTAAGCTTGATATGAATGATTCTGTTACTATTCTTGGCCTTGGTAGGAAAGAGGAATGAAAACAAAAAATTTTACATGGGCAATTTCCTTTTCTAAAAGATTATAAAGTTTGTTATGTACTGTATTTTGAAATTCATCTGTTTCTGATACAAATAATTCACATATGTTAATTTATGCCAAAATTATGCATTTTGGCAGTTCATTAAATAGACGTTACTTGTAGAGCAGTCTTAGGTTCACAGCAAAATTCAGCGAAAAGTACAGCGCTCCCATCACACAGGGTACTCCCTAACTCTCCATACACACAACCTCCCCACTGTCAGCACCCGCCCCTACAGCAGGGCCTTTGCTCCATTCCATGAACCTCTCCACAAATTCTTAACAATGGAATGGTTTGTGAGACAACAGGAATCTTTGCCTTTTTACTAAATTTAGAGTGCTTTAAATTAGATTAATCTTGTACTCTTGGAATTCTTACTGTACCTTTGGTGCTTCATTTTATAACAATAATAATCACTAAGGAGAGTAAGCATGAAAATGGTAAATTTTTTTTTTTTGAATAGGACCATTTCTCTCCCATTTTGATATATTTATATGATCTTCTCTTTCTATAACTTGTGACTATTTCTTTTATTTACAGAAATCCAATTCTACTTTTATTATCCAAGCTCTTTCAAATTTATTTGTGGCCATGAAAATATGATGTTTTTTTGAAATAGAAAAACGACGAATTTTTTAAAGTGCTTTCTTTGTTTTAGATTCTGATAAACGTGCTCATTCATTTCTAGTTTTGGCTTTTTCATGCCAGAGTACTTCCTGGAACATATATTTGTAATACAAATCTTAATATGTTACATTTTTAATTTTCTAGAAGTTAGAATTTCAGTCTATCATATTTAAGATGATTGCTGTGCTCTCCATAGTGACTATATTTGTCACTTTTCTTATGATTACTATAAAGTCCTGAGATTATATTGGCATTTTGTTGATTTTACAGATCTGAATCAATATACATTGGTGTATCAACCAAATTAATGCCATTTACACAGTTGTCCATGTTGACTGGCTGTGGAGTAGGTTTGATGTAACTACATTTACTGCATTTATTCACTATTTTTGGTTATAAAAAATTTTATAATTGAATAAAGTGCTTTTGGGGAATTACCAAATACTCTGTGTGTGTGTGTGTGTGTGTGTGTGTGTGTGTGTACACACACACCATGAGTCAAAACTTGCCATATAGGACATTTTAAAATTTATTTTGGAGAAGTTTGAGGTGGAATTTTTCTGTTTTGTTTTTCATGCTTTTGTTTCTTTTTGAGGAATATGAAAAAGCAAACAGAACAATTCAGACTACAAAATTTTGAAATTGGTTGCATCTAAATGAAATATCCTAATCTATAGCTTTTGGGTAAAATTGATAATCCTTTGATAAATGGTAAAGTTGTGCTGATGATGTATGGTAAAAAGTAATTATTTAAAATTTTTTTATTTTTACTTTAATTTTTATTTTTTAAGTAATTCTAGCCTTCACATATCAAACCTTGTTGGTACTTTAAATTCAGGATGCTAGTAGGTGAAAAGTTAAAAGTAATCAGTTCATATTGATAAAATTATACTTGTAGAGTTAGTGAATATGTTAGCTTTTGCAAATTTAATATTTTTTAAATTAAAAACTAAATTCACCTCCTGAATCTTTTCACTGGCTATTCCTAAGATAATTTGATGTATTCTAAGGCATAATAATATTTATTGATTTTGAGCATTTTTTATATAGAAATATAATCAAAGTTAAGAACGAGATATCCTTATTTCCTTCTTCAATTAATGTCTTTTTTTTTCTGTGCTCCCCCACCCCACCCCCCCTTTCCCAGTGTTCAAGAATTTCAGACTAATATTGAATCCTAACAAATTGGGATAGGTAGGGTTTATTCAGCTTTAGTTTGCTTGAACCAACACATGTTATGGAGGAAATATGATAGGCTCTTTTATAAATTCTAACATTTGGGTATGGAGTATAGAGTATTCTCTATCCTTTCCCCAGATTAATGTAAAGATTTTTCAGTTTAAATACGTTTTTATTGTAAGTAGATAAGATGGTTTTTGAATCTTTATTAAAAAAACACACAGATGTAAAATTTGGAGTCACTGTAGCTTTTTACTTAATTGCTTGTAGGAGTTTAAAGTTAAAAAAATAATGATTTCAATTCAAGAGATATGATTGTTTCCTTTTGGAAACATTCACTGCCCATATTTTATAATCAACCCGTGTGGAGTTTAATACCAGAGCTGGATGTATTAGTCCAGGTGAGAAGGGTGAAGACAAAACAAAAATGTCCATTGAAAAGCTGTGCTTGGTCCGCTGAGGACTTAGTAGAGACCAGCATCAGAGACTTCCTCTGCATTTTTATGGGTCATTTGCTCTCTGAGATGTTTTATATTGCTCCTTTATTACCTTTTTCTTTTTTAAAAGACTCTGCTCCTCTATGAAGTCATTTGAAATAAACACATTATTTAAGAAATCAAATTTAATTTTCTTAGGTCTCTCTCTCTTTTTTTTTGTCTCAGGTATTTAATGCTTTTCTAAAAAAAAAAAAAAAAAAAAGTGAAACTCTAAGAAGGAGGTGATGATGCTATATCCTGCAACTGACTAATATGACTCTAGTATAGTAGGCGCACTTGATCAATGAAATGGGAATCTATACCTTTTATACTTCTGTTTTGTTTTGTGTGTTTTTTCCCTGGAGAAACAAATGGTAAATTTGAATAAAGTGTATATCATTTGCATAGAATGTCATATAATGATGCCATATAGAGTATAATGATTTCCTAAAATCTTGTCTTTAAAGTAACTGAATTACAATGAGAGATAAACAGAATATTTACCCATCCCTTATGAGCCGCTGCCAATATGTAAATTTATTCTTCTTCTTTGCACAAATATACTTTTGAGCTACTGCTTAAACACTTTGATGCTCTTAGTCAAACAGTTTTAATGATGCCTCCAATATTGTGAAAGTGTGACATTTGATGAATGTCTCATATAGTTTTGATATTTGGGCACATGTCAACAACAACAACAACAAAATGAACATTGGTTTGTCACGCAACACCTAGATAATTTGTAATTTTACTGTTTATATTCATCTTGACATTTTTTTATCTGCCAAAGGCAGGTTTCATTTGGAATCTTAATCTGAGATTTATTTGGTGGATCTGGAAGTCATAGCCGGGGTTCCCACAGGAAATGGTCCATCTACCCGCAGATTAGATGGCAGCCCTGCAGTTGTTAGGGGAGCTGCGCATTTAACACACATGCACACTCATTCAGGCTGCGCCGGGGAGAAAAATTAAAGTAGTAACCCAGGTTTAGGAACAATGTAGCTAAAAAGTCCCATATTTGCTGAATGACAAAGGGTTATATAGCAGCATTTCATTTTATTATTCGTGCTTGCATTTCTTGTTTGCTCTGTTGAGTCTGCTGACGAATACTAATAAACGCCTGCAACAATCCAGACGAGAGATGCCTGGCAACAAAGCTATGCGGTGGACCTCCCTGATCTTCTCCAGTTCACAACCTGACCTTTTGAAAAATTGGCTGGACTAAGCTGCAGAATTTGGGTGTAATGGTTATTGTTAACTCCAGCTTTAGGATTTATTAATTTGTGTGATCAAGACTTACCTATACTTCAAAGTTTCAAAAGACCAAACACAATCATCCATCCATTAGAATTAACATTGTGTTTCAGTGCTTTCCACTTAGTGTCTGACTGGTGATTCTTCTGTTTTGTTTTCCAAACCTAAAAATACACCAAAGTAAAATGAAAGGCACATATAAAGGGAACCTCCCCCCACCCCCCTTTATACTTGTTATTGAAAAGTTGCCTTCTGTAAATGATCTATGAAATTGTTGAATATATGGACAATCAGGATGTATTCATTCTTGAAATATATATACTGTAATTATGAAATCTGTTTTACTTGAAGTTGTAGAAATTTAAGATTTACCTAGTTCATTTACATTTTAATTGCTTTATACAAAGTATTATTATAATAAGAAAAACTGAGCAAGATTGGGAATATACAGTGAGGAGCCAAATGGTTCATATCACTGGAGGACAAAAAGAATAATAGGGTAGTTTTCACAATCATTTCACACTAAATAATATTAATAATGGTTTAAATAGGGTAATAAAAGTTTTACAAAGCTTTATGTTATGTGATATGTTCATAAGTTAATTAGGTAGCCTAAGCTTTAGGAGATTATACTATTATACTCTGTTCATGGCCTTCTAGTGTAAGAAATGATGTTAAAATTTAAAAGCTGAAACATTATGATAGAACTTAGTTTTTACATAGAATTATTACCTTTTTACCCTATAGAGTAAACATCAATGTATTCATGAGACTTATTGAAACAAACAAAAACTTAAAAAAATTTGGTATAGTTTCACCATTTTAAATAGCTTTTGTATAATAAAATAAGTAGCAAAATTTCAGCAATTTCCATGACTATGCAGTGGAGAAGTTGTAACATGATACACAAAGTCATTGAATTGTCTTAAAGATGAAATAATTCATCACCACTTCATTTTGACATATTTATCTAGATATACAACTATGTATAGGAATGTAAAGGATGTAGTTTATTTTGAATGTCAAACCCTCATATCCAAGTGGTTAAATTATGTCATAGTGACAGATTTCATGATTTTTTAGCTTTGTAAACATTTATAAAACCTTCAGGGTCTTACAGCTACATCCAACTCTCCCACATGTTTTTTACTGCCTCTCTCTCTACATACATACACACACACACACACACACACACACACACACACACATGTTGCACACCTTATTAGAACTACATAAGACTCTGTATTTCTGCTCTCCAACATGGTAACCAATGGCTACATGTACCTTTGAGTACTTGAAATGTGGGCAGTGAGTATACAGACTTATAATAGAAGTTATAGTTATTTTTTTCTTCTTCTCCTTATGGCTGGTCCAGTAAAAAACAAAACAAAACAAACTAAAAAACTAAAAAACAGCCTGAGAGAATATACAGAATACACAGTATCTAAGTAGCAAGTTTGCATTTTTTAAGTCAAGGATCCAAAGTTACCAAGTTTCCTATGACTCCAAAATTAGAACCTGTGAGTAATAAGCACCTATGACCTACTAACCATGATTATTGTTATATCTAATAAAATGTGCCATTGTAGTGAGTGCTCAAATTAGGTTACAGAACATGCCATTTGCATTTCTTATTTTCAGAAATGGATTGAATTTACAGAATTATACTATTAATTTTATTTGTGTGAAATTGAATTTTCTTTCAGGATCTCTTGTCGAGAGTTCTAAAATTTAAGGCCCTATTAGTTAATTTGTTATATATTCTGTTACAAACTTTATTAAACCATTAGTTATTAATTACAATTGTTAACCACATTAAGTATTTCTATTATGTTTCTCTCATTGAATAAGGTAGCATTTTATTTTCCAGGTTCATGTCTTCTTATTTTTTTAATAAGAATTTTTCTTATATGTTATTTATTTTTTATTATATTTTAATAAGTAAATATTTTGCTTTCAGCAAAACAAATTTTCACAGATAATAATAGCTAATATTTATCGAGTGTGAATTCTGTGCTGACACTTTTCTAAGAGATTATATAATTTAAATAATTGTATTCTCAAAACCTTTTGAAGTGGTTGCTATTATTATGTACTTTTCATTGATAAGAAGCTGGTGAGAGGTTAAGTAATTTGCTAAAAGTCATACATTTGTGTGTTAGAGCCAACATTAAAACCCTGAAGCCCATCTTAAGAGCTCATGCATTGATTCTGCTTGGTAGATCTAAATATACTGGTGTTCTAGTTGGAAGGTCTGCACTTTTCTCTTGTACACACATTAGGTAGGACCACTGTGATATGGAAGAAGTTTCTGATGTCTTTTTCTATTATATTTGGGGAAAAAAACATAGATGCAAATATGTGAAAAAACCTCCCTCCCTCCAAAAAGGAAACATAGTCAGAAATAATTTGGTAGCGGAAATAAGCAGTATCTGTATACACAAAAAGCTCTAGGAATTGGTAGAAGGTATTGGGAGCCACTAACTGGTACTGTTGTTCTGATTTTGTTGAAACTAATACTCATTTAGAAAAATCTTTAACCACTGAGAAAAAGATAACATTTTTTGTTTAAAATGTGGTGTTACTGTAGTAATCCTATTATCACATCAAATTTATACCTACTTAGTAGTAAAAAATATTTTATATCATTTTGATCTTACATAATGTGGTGATAGACAATATATAAAAGAAACAATAAACATGAGGTTTTTATTCCTTTAATACTTATGAAATCAGACACTACAATATAACTAATAACCTTTGAGAGGGGAAAAAAAAAAGAGTTAAGGAAGTGGAGACCAGTTGTGTTAGCAAGTGTCAGAAAGCACATTAACAAATTACCTCCGTTATAGTTCATTTTAGATACACATTTCCCTGATGGCACCAACATCTGAAGGAACAAGATATCTATGTATTTGAATGTACCTGCCCATAGTACTTCTCTTACCCTTCCTTTTTTTGTCAGTGAGGTCTCAAGGTAGCTGCTGTGTCGCTGTGCTGAGAAACCCCAGTAGATCCTTAGAGACAATTCTAACTTAACCACCCTGAAGAACCAGCTCGGTAAACAGCATTGACCCCCCAGGAGACCATCAGATCCGTTTGCACAGATACCAGTTGTCACAAACTATTTACAGAGCCAGACAGAACAGAATTTCCCACCCTCTGAGAATCCCTGTTTGATTCTAGCTGCCTCCTTACTTCTGTAGAGTAGTTGTGAAATAAGTTACCTTTGGCCATGAGTCATGATTTCTTGGGTAGCATTAATTCAGCTGAGTGTATTAAACATTGACTAATGTATTATTGTCTAGAGACTTGAACTCAAAGGGAGTTCTAAAGCTTTTGTTCTTAAAATGGGAAATAGTGTAATGCTGTTAATTTTCTGGACTTAGAAATTGAGAATTTAATAACAAGGTTACCATTAAGACAGTTGGCAATACTATTATCTCTAAAAGTAAAGAGAGAATTTGTTAGATTATGAAAATGATCCATTAGAAATAGCATGAAGTCACTAAAGAGATACAGGATTTTCAAAGCAGCCCACCTAGGTACATGTATTAAGTATTAAGATTCCAAAAAAAAATATCTTCACTAAATTCACCCATTTTGACCAAGTGAATAAATTGTTTCTAGCAAAAGCTGTAAGTGCCATGTGAGGAATATCTATTGTAGTAGTAGTCTTCCATAACATCATTTTCAAATGGTTACAGAATACTAGTAAGTTTATATGGCAGTGACAGCATTAGAGAGTAATAGCAAAAACTGAGGAATGTATTTGAAGTAATCAAATTCTTACATCCAAATAATATAGTGTACCAATAGAAGAGCATATACATAAAGGGCTTGATAGTCATCATGAAAATATTTCCAGTTGTTTAACTCTAAGGAAAGAAAGACCTCAGAGGCTTATGAATTATGAAGAAGAGATTGATAATTTATTCTCTAAGTCCATTTGGAGAAATAAATTTGAAAGGTAATATGAAATAGTTAACAACAACATTGATTAAACACTGGAGAAAATGACTAAAGGAGGTTATAGAGTTTCCATTTTAAAACGTGTGGGAGAGAAGAATCAATAGTCTTAGCTGTAAGTATTTGTCTGCCTCCATATGAGAGTTTTAATCAAAAGTGAAAGTGTTCATTTAAACATTTATCTAATTGACTGGTTTGTAAAACAGAGCCATAACTCCACTTTTTGTTGTATTTTATTGATTTATATTTCCATATGTAATGCTTTTTCAGGTGATGGGCAATACTAACAGCTCAACTAAAATATATTAAAAAATATGTTTTTATTAATTTCAGAGAGGAAGGGAGAGGGAGAGAGAGATAAAAACATCAATGATGACAGAGTCATTGATCAGCTGCCTCCTTGATGCCCGCCCTGCACTGGGGGGTGGATCCTGCAACCGGACATGTGCCCTGACCTGGAATTGAACCCTTATCGCGTGGTTCATAGGTCAGCACTCAACCACTGAGCCACGCCCGCCAGGCTCAACTAAAACTTGAAGAGCTTCATCCCATTGTCATTTCATAAAGACCTTTATCCTGAGTTAGAGAGTTCAGGAAAAATAATTGAAGATTGAATTAAGAGTCTCTAAGTGCTATTTTTTTTTTCCTCTTGGTTGGAGAGGGTACTAATTCAGAAATTGAATTTCAGTTGGGCTTGGAATAAGGTGATGAAGATTTGGCAAGGTGTAACAGGATAGAGTAGTGTCTTAAAATCTGACTTGCAAAGTCAAAATGCAACTTACTCTCAAATGTTTCAAAAAAAATTATAAATGTGTAGATAGCAGATATATACAGAGAGAATGGATAATAAAGCAAGTGTAGGAAAATGTTAACATTTGGGGAATATGGGTGAAGAGTATATAGAAATTATTTGTACTATTTTTGCAACTTTTTATAAGACTAAAATTATTTCAAAAGAAAATGACTCTTATCCACAATCATTTCTTGTTACCTTTCTCATCTCTTTCCTAGCATGTTAATGCAGTCCATAAAGTATTTTGCGTTTGACTCTGATTTCTCTTTTCAGTTTCTTGCCATTTTCCTGGATGACTTTAGTGTCTTCAGAGTTAAGCTTTTTATTACCCTGAGTCCTTGATTTCCTCCTCTCCAGGTACCTTCACAATCAGTCCATTTCATCAACCCATTCCCAGTTAAATCACATACTGGACTTTGTTCTTACATGTTGCTCATTTTAGAAATTTTGTATTCAAATTATTAGATCAGTTTGCTTTCTTCAATGTATTACAGAGTCCTTGATGGGGGAGGGGTATGTGTGTCTGTTTCTTTCTTGTATTTTTGTGTGTTTTTAAAAAATATATTTTTATTGATTTCAGAGAGGAAGGGTGAGGAAGAGAGAGACAGAAGCATCAATGATGAGAGGGAATCATTGATTGGCTGCCTCCTGCATGTTGGACCGAGCCTGCAACCCAGGCATGTGCCCTAAACCAGAATCGAACCTAGGATTCTTCGGTCCACAGGCTGATGCTCTTCCCACTGAAACAAGTCCCAACCAGCTACGGCTTGTTTTTGTTTTTCTAGTATTTGTCACAGGACATATCACACTATAGATTTCCCATGAATTGTTAAATTAATGAATCAATAGAGGAGTCAAACTTTCTATACAAATGGTTGAATTCTGATATAGAATAATGCAATATGGCAGAGTAGGAAAGCACTGAGCATTCAAAGAATTGAAGCAGTATTTGCTAAAATAGTAAAAAGAAAAAAAAAGGCAGACAGAAAGGGAAATTTTATAAATCAGCCTTGTTTTCTGTAAAGTAAAATCAAAGTCTCCATAGGAGAGTATGGATAGTCTGATTTGCAGAGCAGGCTCCAAATGTCTTATGAACAATTAGAGTTAGAAATCTAAAATGCTGAGCAAAAATAGAAACATCCAGAATTAATCAGAGCCAAATCACACAGTACAGGATTCCTAAAAAATATTAAACACTTAGAATTGAAATCCAGAAGTGGGTTAGGACTTGTTGAGTTCATTTTAATAATAGTAAAAAGGGTTCTAATTACTCCTGTACAGGAGGGACCAGCAAGGAGTCCTCTTATTGGGAGCTCCCACCTCTTCTCTGACTTTGAGGTGATAGCAGGCCCAGGTGTAGTAGAGGCAGTAAGTTACCAAGAAATCAGCAAATCACAAATTTGACATTAGGTAAGCTGAAGTAAAGTTATAATTGTAGTAAGCAAATAGCAAGCATAGATATAAAGGATGGGGTAAACTAAACAGTAGAAGGTTAGGAATAAAAACTGAAAGAAGAAAGACGCTAAACTAGACTCAAAAATGCAGAGGGAAAAATATGGGACAATCTGCAGATAATGTAAAGTTTGGTACGAAAATCAGGTCAGAGAGTTAAGACTTAAGATTCTGAAGCAGTTGGTATGGTGTTGGCATAAGCAACTGGGAGTGATTTATAGCTGGCATATCTTTTTACTTTTTGATGGATCTTTGTGCCTCATAACTGGAGCATAGTATAAGCCCTAATGGTTATTTTTTGATATGTCCCTAGGGACACTTTTTGTTATCTGATATTGCTTTCAGTAACTACTTATAATTTTATTTGAATTACAAGTTCTCTGTGAGTGGTGAAAAGCATGGTTTGTTAATGATTTATAGTGGTATTCCTGAGAGCCCATTTATAAAACTCTCATTTCAGATTTTGGGGGTTACATGCAACCAATACCAGCCTTTTCTAGAAAAACAGCATGATGAACATATAAAGCTAACCAAATACACATTTTGAAATGTCAAGAAGCAATAAATTATCTCCAGAAACCTATAATTGTTATATTTTAAACCAAAATAGAATATAGTGTAGGAATTTTATAGATATCTTCTAGTATGTAATTATGATAGCACATTTTCCTGATTCATTCCCCCTAAATAAAGTAAAATCAAAAATAATTTACTAAAATGGTTTCTAATCTGGCTTCAGCCACCAGAAAGACAATGTCCACGACATGGAGTTTATGACTGGCTCTAATTTCAGCATATATAACATTTCCTCTTAAAGAAAGAATACTTTGTGAGAAGTACCTTATCTATAAATTCCCCATTTTGTTTTTATTTTAAAACTACTTTCTCTGCCTCAAAAGAATTTTAAATTTGGCTGGTTGCAGGTGGCATCACCAAGAAGCAGATGATACTTACCTGCTTTTTTTACAGTTTTGCTTTTTAATGTTTTGGTGGATAATAAAGTTCTACTTACAATCAGTGTTTGTGCCTCGTGATCTAATTTACTGGTGAAAGTGTTTGTTTTGTGCATTTGTGTTTGTGTCATTTTCTTCCCCCCCACAGTAAGATATACATTATTCTTTTGAAATAGCTATCATTTACTAGTTACAGCTTAAGATAATTTTTATGAGATAGCAAGGCATTATGAAACAGATCCTCTAATGTATAACATGTATCTGATAAAATGGGAGTTAAAATAATTCTAATATTCATCTTATAATATGATGATGGTTACAAAAATAATAGCTAACACTTATTGATATGCCAAACACTAGGTCAAGATTTTTGCATGTATTAACTCAGTTCATCCTCACAACAACTGAGATAATTTATTATGTTCCTATTTTAAAAATGAGACTGAGGTGTGGGTGTGTTTTCTTGCCCAAAGTTATGCACTTGGCAAAGCTGGAATTCTGATTCAGACAGTCTGATGTTAAGAGTTCCATGCACAATATCACTTCACTGTCATCACTAACTTATTGCAACCTAGTTTTCAAAGTTTAGGGGGAAAAAAGTAATCTGAAAATAATACCTCTGGATTAATGCTTTTCAAGTTTGATTGCATGCTGGAGTCATCTGATCACTCCCAGATATTTTGATTTCATTAATATAAGATGGTCTGGGCTATTGGATTTCTAGAAACTCCTCAGGTTATTCCAACCCAAATCCAGTGTTTAAACCACTGTCCTAAATGCTTTCTCACTGTGTGCATGGAAATATTCATGGCAGAATCACACTATTCATGCTTATGTGATCACAATAGGAGCAAGACTAATAAGTATATGTTTAAAGCTTTGAGAGCATTTATTTCCACAAAAATATTCATTTGAATGATTTAACATGTAGCTATGGTGATTCTTATATTATGTGTGTTTTTATCTTAAATAGCCCAAAGTCATATTGAACATGAGGCCTCAGGGAGAAATAAAAGCACACAGCCAGATGAACAACTGACTGAAAATTCTAAAGGAAGCAAGCATCAGAAATGCAATGAATTAGTTAACGAAGCCACATATGAGGACACACACCTGCCAGAGCAGAAGTCCAGGAATTTTCCTCATCCAGGTGGTGAGGCATCGCACTGCATCACTGGAAAATCCAAGTGAGTGCCAGCAGCCTTAGATCCAGAGTGTAAGAACTGGGAGAACTCCTTTCGTCTTCCTCCCTCACTTCATTCTCCCTTCTTTATGGTGTGAGCTGAGTTTGATATATCATTAACATATTAAAATTTGGGGAATCTACCAGAGCTTTCTACTGTTTTGCATTACATCAATATGACATATCTAGCTCAGCGATTTTTAACCTTTATCTTCTCATGGCACACACAAATTAATTACTAAAATTCTGTGACTCACAAAAAATGTATTTTTGACAACATGACAAAAAAGGTGTAATTGTGATTCACTCATAATAGACAACTATTGGGTTGGTTGTCATTTTTTTATTTACATATTTTAAAAATTCTATGGCACACTGACTAAAAGTCACTGGTCTAGATTGCCAAGTGAAAAAGCACAAGATGAGTTTGAATAAAGGCCATGAGGTCTTATTCTTTTTAGTTAAATATTTTCTGTGATCTTTTATTATGGATCTGGAAATAACTGTTGAGTTGATATTAATGGGATTTTCTTTTTAATCAGTCCAAACCTAGTAGCTCCAAAACAAAATAAGCCCAGAGATGTGGTTTTGGTTTCCATTATTATTTATTTAAATGAATTTGAATGTTTTTAGAAAGGCCTTGTATACTTTCATTTACCTTTATTATTTTACAGTCTGCAGCTTTTACTTATTTATCTTCCCTACCTATCCATGAAGGGATTTGAACTTGTGACATTTGTCAGTTTTACCTATGGGATTAAGGTTCTTTCATAATTAGTCACTTATTATGAAAATACTACTATTAATATATTAGAAAATTTCAGTGACTGATATATTTTCAGTTCAGATAAAATTTTCTTTTATAAAATATCTATAATAATAAAAAAAGCATAATATGCTAATTAGACTGGACAGATGAAAGACCTTCTGGAAGTCCTTCCTGATGACCATCCAGACAAAGCTGGGCCTACAAGGGCCAAGGCAAGCCGTCATGGCTGTGAGGGCCAAACCCCTTGAATTTCATGCATCGGGCCTTTAATATTTTCATAATTTTACACATGAAACAGCTATTTCTATTTACTTTAAAATTATTCAGTAGATATATAGATGTACCAGTTAATAATGCGGATTAGTTTTCAATAGATGGAGTTACACATATGTTGATATATATGTGATTTGATATGTATGCCATTTTATTGTATTGACAACAAGCTTCAAAACTTTATATGTCAGATTTTCTGAAGGTATTAACATCATAGATATTTTTATGCTTAAAAATGTCGAATTTCATGCCAAAAAAAAAGTATTGGTGGGAAGTTTTAATTCATTACTTTATTTTGAGGAAAAAGTTATCGTATACTTTGGGAAGCTTATGGTGAACATGCTCCATCTCAAGATATTTGTGAACTCTGGTTTAAATGCTTTAAAAGTGATGATTTCGATGTGAAAGACAAAGAATGTCCAGGTCAACTGAAAAAGTTTGAGGACCAACCATTACAAGCATCATTGGCTGAAGATATATGTCAAACTCAAAAACAACTTGCAGAAAGATTAAACCTTGCTCAGCAAACAATTTCTGATCATTTACAAGCAATGGGAAATATTTTAAAAGAAGGAAATGGGTGCCACATCAACTGAACAAAAGATAAGTGAGAACGGAAGTCATCAGTAAAACGTTGCGTCATCTTTGCAGACACCACCTCCCAGCCACGGTGAACCGCACCCACCGTGCTCTTCCACAGCAAGCCCTTGGGGCACATCTCCTTTGAGCTGTTTGCAGACAAAGTTCCAAAGCAGAAAACTCCAGTGCTCTGAGCACTGGGGAGAAAGGATTTGATTATAAAGGTTCCTGCTTTCACAGAATTATTCCGGGATTTATGTGCCAGGATGGTGACTTCACCAGGCGGCAAGTCCATCTATGGGGAGAAATTTGAGGATGAGAACTATGTCCTGAAACATATAGGTCCTGGCATCTTGTCCTTGGCAAAAGCTGGACCTAACACAAACGGTTCCATTTTTTATCTGCACTGCCAAGGCTGAGTGGGTGGGTGGCAAGCACGTGGTCTTCAGCCAGATGAAAGAAGGCATGGATATTGTGACAGCCATGGAGCGCTCTGGGTCCAGGAATGGCAAGACCAGCAAGAAGATCACCATTCCTGACTGTGGACAACTCTAAGAAATTTGACTTGTGTTTTATCTTCACCACCAGACCATTCCTTCTGTAGCTCAGGAGGCACCCCTTCACCCCACTTTACTTGGAATGTTCTATGATCTTTGTGCTCTTGCCAGTTCATTTAGTTCCATAATTTCCTTACCTATTCCCAGTCTAGCTGGATTGCAGAATTAACTTTCTGATTATGAAATAAAAAACAGTTGTCTGTCAAAAATAATGTTGCTTTAATGGCATGAAAGAAAGTCTTTTTTTGTATCGAATTGTGACGTGATGAAAAGTGGATTTATTTGGAATATCCCAAATGCACAAAATCATGAGTTGATCCAGGTTAACCATCAACATCGACTGCAAGGCCAAATTGTTTAGGAAAGAAGACAATGCTCTGTGTTTGATGGGATCAGGAAGGTGTGGTCTATTATGAGCTTCTAAAACAGGTGAAATAATACTGATTGGTCCCAACAAATAATCAATTTCAACCACGTTTTGATTATAAAATGACTAGAATGGGCCAGAAGACATGGCAAAGTAATTTTGCTTCATGACGCATAATCACACTTTAAAACCAGTTAAAGGCATGTTAAAAGATCTTGCCTGGGAAGTATTAACCCACCCGCTGTATTCACCAGACCTTGCTCCTTCAGATTGCCACTTGTTCTGATGGAAGGCACACACACTTTCTGGGCAGCACTTCAAAATGTACGAAGAAGTGGAAAATTGGGTCTCTGAATGGTTTGCCTCAAAACAAGAAAAGTTCTGTTGGGACCGTATCCACAAATTACCTGAAAGATTGGTAATTTGTAACTAATGATAGACATTACTTTGAATAAAGCACTTTTGATGTTTCTTTTGAAATTATAATTTTTTATTACAAAATCCTCATTAACTGGTACACCTAGTATTAATATGTTCCTGCCACTTGGCAATGAGTTATATTCTTACTGAAGTACAGGTTAGAGCACATTTTGGGGGAGTAGGGGTGAGTGAAGAGGTGACAAACATAACCACATGAGAATAGTAGAGGTGGGGCTAAAGCCAGAATGTGAGAGATTGAGGACAGTTTCAACAGAAGATGCACATGGTAAGTAGAGCTGCACTGACTGTCCCAGGCCTCACTGCATACTTTCCTTTAAAAAAAATATATTTTATCGATTTTTTAGAGAGAGAGGGAGGGAGAGAGAGAGAGAGAGAGAGAAACATCGATGAGAGAGAAACATCAATCAGCTGCCTCCTGCACACCTCTACTGGGGATGTGCCCGCAACCAATGTATATGCCCTTGACCGGAATCGAACCCGGGACCTTTTACTCCACAGGCTGATGCTCTATCCACTGAGCCAAACCAGTTTCGGCTCATTGCTTACTTTCTTCTGAGAGACTCTAAGATGTAACTATTTACAAATAAAATGCCATAAAAAACTGCCCATTGCTTTTTTTCTTCCCTTGCTTTATACTACCTGCTAATAAATTGACATCTTCTCAAATAGCATGCAAAATGTAAAAAAAAGAAAAAAAAACCAAAAGAGATGTTTTGCTTACTGTTAAATATTACAAGAAAAAGTTTTCATATTTAATGTTTTAAATTTAATGAAAATATTACACTGTCAACAAAATTGAAAGAAAATTCTGATTACTGTTCTCACTTTAGGAAAGTGAAAAAAGTATCTAGTCCTGACCAAAAGTACAAATCAAATTAATATTCACAGCCCCTAAAACCTGAATTCTTTAAGTACACAAAACCATGAGTCTCGATAGATGTTACTAAATGCTTTCCACAGATTTACCTATTTCTATTGACAGAGTAAAATCTCTATGAAATTGATATATTTATTCTTTTCATCCATAGGATTTACTTAGTGCATAAAAAGGGAAACTTAAAATTAAGTAACTTTATATATTTCTTCTTAAAATTAAATTTGTCCCTCCCCATTTGAAGGGTAACGTTTATAGGTCCTGCATAGTAGAAATTATATGCTTATGTTGTTTAATAAATATTTTCTTTATTGCAGCAGTATGGAGCATACAAATAATGATTTGCATTATGAATGTATGATACCTGGTCAAGTTACTTCAGACTTAGATAAAGAGAATACTATTACATTTCTTCAAACAGAATTGGACATTCTCAGAGCAAGCCATAAAAAGGTACCTTATAGAAAAACCTAGTAATTGTACAGTGTTTTGCTGTTGACTTTCTAAACTCGCTTTGCTATCCATCACAGCTCAGTTTTACGGTGCGTTTTTATGCTTTAGTAGCTTTAGGTTGTTGCCATATCATGCCATCAGGCTATGATTGAGCTGAGAGATTGTCTGTAAACAGCAATTTTTTGGTTGTCTGCCTTTGCTGGGCTGTAGTATCGCTTCCTTTGTCATAAATCTATGATACTTCAAGTAGATACATGAAAAAAAAAAGATCAATTAAGGTTTTACTGCAATAAAACTTTATTTCAGTATTTTGGAGAATGAGGAATTCAATGCACAACTTTTCTGGGTGTTTTTTTTTTTGGAGATTATATATATATATATATTATATATATATATATATATATATAATATATATTCATTTTTTAAAGGGAGGAAGGGAGAGGGATAGAGTTAGAAACGTCGATGAAAGAGAAACATCAATCAGCTGCCTCCTGAATACCCAGTAATGGGGATGTGCCCACACTCAAGATACATGCCCTTGACTGGAATCGAACCTGGGACCCTTCAGTCCGCAGGCCACCCTCTATCCACTGAGCCAAACCAATTAGGGCAATAGCTTTTCTGTTTTTATTAATGTCTTTGCCCTATATTTCACCTCAAAAATCTATGTAATTAAACTTTAAAGTACCAGGGTTTGGCAATATCATAATTTTTTATTGTATACTGCTGTATTTTGTCCAATCCAATTTGTTCTGTCACATTGTACCTTTTCTGACTCTGTTTTTAAGTAACATTTCTTTGAACATTAAATACATTACTAAATAACTAGAGGCCAGTGCGTGAAATTTGTGCGCTTAGAGGGGTGGGGTCCCTCAGCCTGGCCTGCACCCTCTCTCAGTGTGGGAGCCCTTGGGGAATGTCCAGCTGATGGTTTAGGCCCACTCCTCATGGGGGGGAGGAGGAGTGGGCCTGAGCCATCAGTTGGACATCCTTAGTGCCACAGAGGCAGGAGAGGCTCCCGCCATCACCACTGCTCACCAGCTGTGAGCCGAACTTCAGGCTGAGTGGTGCTTCCCCTGTGGGAGCCCACTGACCACCTGGTCGCAGCTCCTGCATTGGGCGTTTGTCTCCTGGTAGTCAGTGCGCATCATAGTGACCAGTCGTTCCTACTTTCAGTCAATTTGCATATTAGCCTTTTATTATATAGGACGTTCACTTTTGTATGCCTTTTGTTTTTTTTAACCTCTTCACACTTGTCTGATTTTAATATTTCAATATTCTAGTTGTTGTTCTATAAAACTGAAGCATGATATTAGGAATGTTGCTCATATGTGATGGAAATCAGCACAAATGACAAAATCTGAGGGAGGAATATAAAAAAAAAACCAAACCACATTTGGAGGGATTCCACGTGAGAGCTGTAGATATTTTCTGTACTTTCATTTAGCAGTTATTTATTACATGCCAATATGAATCAGGTGCCAGTGCCAATCTCAGTGGATTATGATGGGCTAGCATTCTCCAAGGGAGATCAGTTTCAGATACTAAGATTATTATCTAATTAATTTTGTTTCAAAATATTAAAAATACTAAGAGGAGCTAAAAAGCTGTGCTGTCCATTATTTATTTAGGAGACTCCCTCCCAAGTCTTTGCCTTTAAGACAATAGAATTGATCAGATTGCTTTTTGCTGTATTTATTTTTAATAATTGTGTTGTTCCCTCTTTAATTTTATTTGCCTGAAAACACACACACACACACACACACACACACACACACACACACACACATAAAATGTATATCATAATGTTTTTATAGTTTTTGTCATTTCCCCTAAACAAACAAGGGGAAATAATGATTATTTTATTATTATAAAATACCTTCAAACCTTAAATATTGTGTGTGTTTTTTACTCCCTGGAGTTATGTATTTAGGCAGTTAAATGTAACATGTTTATATTAGAAAAAAACAGAATTTTACTTTGAGATTAATTATATTTGTGGAAGAAATTTGTCAGATAAAAATCTATGTGTTCCCCCCCCCCCAATATGTTTAAGCTTCAAGAAAAACTGTCTAAAGAAGATAGAGAACAGAGAAAACTAAAGCTTAAGTTGGAACTCTATGAGAAAGCAACAGAAGCTCAAATTGCTGAGAAGACAGCAGGTATGGTAGATGAATTGTAACATATAGCCTTAAGAAATATGCACAAGGTTATTGTATTATGTGGCTTGGTGAATACTAGCAAACTAGCTATTTGCCAAGGGAGGGAAGCTCTGTCCTTTTTTTTTTTTTTTTGGCTGCTTAGAAAATAGGTGGCTTTAACATCCTGGCTCTGGTATTAGTGAGAGCTTTACCTGTATTCATACTGATTTGGGCATTAAATGCATTGTTAACACCATGTCAATCCAATCACAAAAAGGTTGTTTGTTTTGTTGGAAGGGCCTGAACAAACAAGGGGAAATAATGATTACCAGTGGCTCTACCTTCCAACCAGCAGTTCAGATACCACTTACTGTCTTAGCTCTTTGAGAGGAAATACTTCTCCTTTGTATGAAGATAGCAATATATCCATTGCCAGTTAAAACCTACATTTCATTTGAAAATCTGTTTTGTGCAATTAATAAATCTTTATCTGATAATGTGGATGATGATAGAGGTAATGTTTTCTCCGAGCTTAAAGTGAAAGGTTGCCAAAGTTTAAGATTATAAACAACTCCCTTAAATATATTTTGTGGTCTATATTTATTTACAGGTCTTTGTGAGGAGAACATTTTTAAGTATGTCTGTAGTATATTACAAATGTGATCAGATGATTGTTAATAATTATGATCTCTCATCTATATACACATATATGCCTCTGTGATTCTAACTCACACTGTTCTAGTGTATTAAGGAAAGAGAAATTTCATAGAATAATAGCAATTACATTGCAGAGGCATTTTAGAGATTATTTTAACATTTTTATATCAATTTAGAATGATTTTAAGGAATAATTATATTTTGTGACTAATCTGAAGTTATAATCATACTTTATAAGCCAATTAATCTTAGTTGCATATATGAAAAAATTATGATCAGAGACATTAGCAGATATAGTCTGTCTTCAAAATATTACTGTACAGAGTAGAATTAAATATCACTATGGAAATATAGGCAAAATGACTATAAATAAATACTCCAGCTAAATATCAGATGATTATTTTTCTGTTAAACTACCATGATTTTTTAGGATGGGGAAAATAAGGGAGTAATGTATTTTAAGGAAAATTAACAGTATATTAAAAACAAATGATATATATATAAATTCAAAACAATTTGAAAGTTTCTTGGCTGTTTACTAGGAAGATATTACAAGAGATACATTTGTTTTAAGGTGCTTGCATCATAATTTAACTTTGTATGTGTCTTAGAGAAGATATTTAATAAGATTTAGGCCATTGTGACTGAAAATTATGAATTAATATGTCTGCATAGCTCTTGGAGGGGAGGAGTCATAAAGCAAAATTTTACTTTTTAAACTTTTGTATAATGTAACTAATCATATGCTTCAAATATTTATTTATTGGCATATATTTAAGGGTTCCCTTTGACTAAATTATGAATCAGATATGCATTAAATAGGAAGAATTTGATTGCTTTATGATTTTTATTAATCAAATATTTATCATTAATGATATTTTAAGGAAATGTTAAAGTTTAGAAACATGTTTAGTATGTTTTTATAGCCTCCTAAATTGATGAAAATAATTATGCTATATAGTTTCTCTGGATAAAGCAATCTAGTTTTAAAAAAAGATGACCAATCACTTAAAGTATAAATTTTTAAAATGTATCTTTACTTTATAACGTTTCAGTTCTAGATTAAAGATGCTTTACTTGTGACCTTAGAGAGAATTATTATTGTAATATGTGAAAATAAAAAAATCTGAGTTGCTCAAGAAATCTTTGGTTTGAAGCTGCTAGAAATTTATTAACTGACCCTTGGTAGACTCATTAATTTTTTCATATTTTTTCATACATACTGTTGTAAGTAGCTTATCTTCTACCTATAAGAGGCCAGAAGGCAAAACATCATAACATAAAACAACTATGTCAGTACCTTAACAGAAAGGGGAGCATTATAAGACTATAGTTACATATTTTATTTAGTATGATAAAATCTCAAATGGTTGCCCTAGCCGGTCATATGAAAGAATAAATAATCAATGGATGTTTGTTTCTATCACTGATCATTTTCATATTTGAAATAAAAAGTGTGTTTGGTAAAGTAAATTACAAATATGCACATACATCTAAGTATTATAATATACTTAAGCAAGATGTAAATATCTTAAAAGTCAAGGTATTTCACATTAAAAATATAAGTGCAGAAACATCCTGAACTACACATTGGAAATTGCAACTGGGACACAAATATAAATATATGTCAATAGGCCTTTCAAATAAAATTTTAATAAAATGCAGGTACTGAAGGAAATAGTTTTTTTATTTGAACATATAAAGTATAAAGATTTGTATATAAAGAAATTCATATATGAATGTTATTACAGGAAGAGAACCAAAAATCAATCTAATAAAAAGAGAATGGTTAAATGAATGAAGGGGCATTTACGTGAGACATGGAGTAATTAAAATAATTTGAGGCATGTTTGATGAGATGAGAAAATGTTTATGATAATAGTAAGAAAAAGAAGTAGGGGAAGATTGTATTTATCATATAATAAAATATATATATATGAACAGGGTGTCTCAAAAAATTGCTAGCTCAATTTTGAAAATGGAATGCATTTTAATAAATATTGCATTTATAATTATTCGAAGTGTGTGCATACATTTTGGGGGACACCCTGTATATGCGTGTATAGTTTATGAAACGAGAGGCAGCCCTGACCAGGGTGCCTTCGTTGCTCCGCCGTCATTCCACACGTGGAAAGGTTGCAGTTCACTTCCCAGCTTCAGGGCACACGCCTTGGTTGCAGGCTTGATCCCCTACAAAGGGCACGTAAGAGGCAGCAGACCTAGTATCGCTCTCACTTGATGTTTCTCTCTTTCTTTCTTAAAAAATAAACAAATAAAAAAATAAAATCAATAAAAAAGAGGCAAATTTTGGTAGTATTAATGGATACATTAATGTTTCAATCAACAGGTTTTCTCCAGTGAGCATGGATTAGATTTTGTATTAGAAAAAGAAAATTTTTAAAAGATGTGATTTTTAAAAAAAAGTTACTTGCTTTCTAATCTTAAAATAATTCCTGTGGATAAGTTTAACATAAATTTAACGCATGCCATTTTTCTTTCATTTCAGATTTGCCCCTTATTTATTTTTGTAACTTATGTACATATTAATCATCTTCCCAGCTGAATGTATAATTTCTAAGAATAAGAATCTTGTATAGTCAGAACCACATAAAACAAAAGGTGCCCAGTTCTGTCTGAGGCAGAATGTAGTAATGGAAAGACTAAAAGCCTTGGAATCAGATTGACCCAAGTTTTGATCACAGCTTTGACTTAATAAGGGTAGACTTTGGACAGGTTATATCTGGAATTTACTTTCTCCCATGTAAAATGTGAATACTAACTATTTAATTTCCCAGATTATTTTAAGGATTAGAGAGAATATATAAAAATACCTAATATATACTCAGTAAATTATAGGTAATATTAATATTTGATTATTTTTATCTTTATGACATTCTTAAACTTTTGATAATGTAAAAAGTTTTGAAATATTTTTTCTATTTAACTTTTAATTAAAATTAATGTTTCACTGTTTATTAATAGAAAAGTGAAATAAAAAAATTGGAAATAAAAGATTAGATGATGAGAATAATTACTGTTGAGATATATGTATTTATTAGTACCAGTGCGTATTATTGTCATGTGAATCTGAAATAAAATAGATGGGATACGGAGAACCTGGGATGTAATCTAAGGTGTATCGATGATAAACCTTCATGCAGACTGTTGTGTTAACAGGAAGCCTATTTCCTTAGCTTCCCTGATGGTTTTCACATGATGTGAATTCTGTCATTCGAATATGATCTCCTGAGAATTTGAAACAGTTGTGTCCTTTATTATAAAATCTCAAATGGTTGCCCTAGCCAGTTTGGCTCAGTGGATAGAGTGTCAGCCTGCTGACTGAAGGGTCCCAGGTTCGATTGTGGCCAAGAGCACACGCCTAGGTTGTGAGTTCGATCCCCAGTGGTGGGGTGTGTGTGTGTGTGTGTGTGTGTGTGTGTGTGTGTGTGTGCAAGAGGCAGCCAATCCATGATTCTCTCTCCCTATTGATGTTTCTATCTCTCTCCCTCTTCCTTCCTCTCTAAAATCAATAAAAAAATATATTAAGAAAAAAAAAGTCTCAAATGGTTAACCCTTTTACCTTCCCCTTCTTTACTGACATCACCATCATCATTGACTGTTTTTATTAGGCACTGTATAGGAACTGTGCTAACTTTTTAAAAATTCAAACAAGAAATATCTATTGAGGGGTTGTTATGTATTAGGCACTGCGTTAGTGAATGTACATCAGCAAATGGACAGATGTGTAATTTCAAGCATTCTTTTGTGTGCAGTCACTTCTTACTCATAATAGTAAGAATAATGAAATTATTCTTTGCAAGTAGGTGCGGTTCATTGCTCACACTTTCGATTCAGACCTTTGTTTTATTATTGTTGTTTTTAGCTCTTGTGTAAGTTACAGCCTTCCTAAACTTTGGCTAAACCCTACTTTATAGGTTGCTGCGACGTTTAAGTGAGATAATGTTTATGAATGCTTAACCCATTGAAGGCACTCAATAAGTGGAAATTATGATAAGATGATGATATCACTGTCTTGTTTTCTCAAGATTTCTTGATCTAAGAGGTGCATATTCAAAGTGTAGTTAATATAAGTAACTGTCCCACAGCTATTTATGTACATTTTATTTATGAAAAAATTGATATATATTTCTTTTAAAAATAATTTAAAATATTTTTATTTTATTTATTCTTTGCAGTTTTTAGTTTTCCTTGATTTTCAGATTTAATTTTATTTGTAAAATTAGAAAATATGAAAATCATGGTTTTAATTTCTACAAAAAAGAAAATAAGAGAAAAATATATAATAAGTTAATCTTCTTTACTTAACAAAAACTGAAATGATAAGCTTGTCCCCTATTTGTTAGCATTAGGGAAAAATGTATCTCATTGTAGCTGATTAGGACTTTTTACTATGTTTTAACCCATTACATTATATGTGGATAATATTATTTAAAATTTGTTAGTATATATGACCTTTAAATACTAGAGGATATTTTGGAGAAGCATAGCAGAAACATTAACTCATTGTTTTTTAAGTAAGCATGTCTTCTCATTTAAATAAAATGATTAAACCACAAACACTTCAAAATTTGCTTTATGTAAATTGAATTTGATAGTGAGAGAGTATTGTATGGCTTGATTTGCATCTACTCATTTACTTTTAGGACACTGATGTAGTCACAACTTTTAAAAATTGTTCAATTAAACCTTTCATTTTTTTCTAAACAGTCTTAGGGGGCATTGTCTAGTGCTTAATGTTTCTTAATTTTTATTCCTCTATTACATTGACAGTATACAGATGCTGTTTAAATTTTACACAAAAGAGTATTTCTTTCAATAGTTTTGATAAATTATTTTTGTGATATTTAAAATATTTGTTTCTTTAAAAACCTTATTTTTCTTTTTAAATGCTCACATTAGAGTCTCTGCTTTATATGTTAGTTATTTTTCTTTCTTGCATGTCATCCATTAAAGATTAGCTGTGGAAGGTTGGAGCATGGAGAGATTATGAATGACAGAACAACTCCTGTAGAATAATAATCAGTTTTTAGTATTTAATGCTGTTTGACTTTTGCAGACACATTTCTTATTAACCTTTGGTACAAAGATAAATCCAGGTTCCTGATATCTCATGGAGAAGATGAATTTAAGATCCTCTTCCAATTAAACTGAAATAAGGCCAATATTGGGTTTTAGCCAAAAGAACTCCTTAGTTCCTAAGTCTGATGTTTATAAATCTATCATCTATCTATCTGTCTGTCTGTCTGTCTATCTATCTAGTTACATTTTACATGTAATTCAGTGGTTACATAATTTGTTTAACTTACATTATTGTTTATGCAAGCATTTAATCTGCTTTAAAAAAAAAGATTTTCTCCATGCTAAAATTTAGAGTGATATTTTATAAATAGAAAAATACCGCCAAGCTCTTCTTATTACACAGAATGTATCGATAATAGCTTAAGTTTTTCTATCCAGGTTAACATGTAAATGTTAAAAGTATAGATAGCTAATCTACAATTATATAAAATATATTCAGACACCCAAACTAATTAACATGGAAAAATAAGTATTCTTGTGTAATAGAAAATATTTACATTGTTCTCTTGTAAAAAATTTGTTTACCTATATCATATCTCAGATGTTGTAGATGATCTAATGATTAAGAAAAACAAGAATTTATTAGTTCTGTATATCAGGAGAATAGAAAATAACATAATATGTACTAATAAGAAATAACACATTGGAATGTCATTTTTCTGTGTGTATAATGGGCAAAAGTAAAATGTGGAAACCATTAATCTTACACTTAAATGCCTTAACAATATTAAATTATAATGGACCATTACATATACATTTATATATCTGCATGTTTTATTTTGGAAGGAAAAAAGGATTTCAGGAATATGACAGTCGTTTCAGATAAAAACAAAAAGGCCCATTCTCTTTGAAATACACTTAGTTCGAAACAATGATAGGTAGAGGTTGATTATATCATCCTTGGCTGCAGAATCCCAGGATATGAATCAGGATTAATTCCAATGAGTGCTAGGTCAAATAATACTTGGAAGTAGATTATGGTCAATGTTGTAACCTCTCACTAGAAGAGTTTGTGTTTTCTGAAGGAAACAAAACAAGCATCCAGGAAAAAGAAGCCAGTGCCTAACAATAACCATCATTTGGCAATATTTTATTATGTTTGGCATATTGGAATTTAGAATGAAAACATTTTAGAGCATGTCAAATAATTAGGGTATTTAAAACAGAAAAGTAACAGAAAACTTTCAGATAATATTTTCTTAAGCCTTTTTCTATATGTTTAATTAATTCTAAAAAGTTTAGGTAATTATATTTCACAAAATTTTTATAGTGGTATATACTTAATGTATATACATATAGAAAGAAATTTAAATGTTTCTTAAAATTGTATTTCAAAAGTGTATAAAATAATCAATACTAATTATAATTCAGGGATAAGGTTCTTTCACATTAAAATTGTAGTTTTATCTTTATTGTTGAAAGTATTAGAGATTGTAGTTCTGAGAGGTATTAAATAGCATAATTAAACATAAATAGCATATTTTTAGAAAGTGTTCTAACATTGTCTTTAGTTATATGTATTAAATATTTGTATGTAGGAATTGGAGATTTTGCACACACACACAAAAAAAACACCCTCAAAAACACGTTCTCATAATTTTTCTACTTAAACATATTTTTGTAATTTTCTAATTAATGTTTATCAATTCCTAAACCATTGGTAAGTATAGCAGGTCCTTGATAACATTTTGCTACACCATTCATAGGAACTTAACTCTTGTTTATGTAAGTTAACTTATGATAAAATTTGTTTTTATCCATCATTTTTTTCTTGAAGTTACAGAACCTATCCTATCAAATAAAAGAGTAATATGCAAACGAACCATCACTCTGCTACACCCAACAAATCACACCCATCAGACAAGCCCATCAGCCAGTCAGAGAGAGTATGCAAATTAACCCCAACCAAGATGGTTGCTGCCACAGAGAGCAGGAGGGAGGCTTGGGTTTCCCTGGCAATGGAGGAAGCCAAGCTTTCCACACATCCTGGTGGGCCCAGGCCTCCACTTAAGGGTACAAAATTTCAATTACAGAAGGTAAATAAATTCCAACAGAAATGGCAGCAGACACGGAGCTGGAAGAGCAGGAGGCTAGGGTTGCCCTTGGCAATGGAGTAAGCCAAGCTTCTGCAGCCCTGGCCAGCCTAGACCTCCAACCCAGGCTACATAGTTTTAATTAGAGAAGATAAATAAATTCCAACAGAAATGGCTGCCACCACAGAGCTAGCAGGAGGCTTGGCTCAACTCCAGACTACAAAGTTTCAATTGTAGAAGATAAAGAAATTCCAGATACCAGGGCCTCCACTTGGGTAGCGGGGGGGGGGGGAGGGGGGGGGCATGGCTGGCTTGCAAACCACCACAGGCCCCTCTCTCAGGCCGCACCACACCCCAAGGGAACCCCCACCCTGATCCGGGACACCCTTGAGGGCAAACCAGCTGGCCCCCACCAGTGCACCAGGCCTCTATCCTATCTAATAAAAGAGTAATATGCAGATTGACCATCCCTCCAACACACAAGATGGCTGCCTCCATGTAGTCAAAATCCTGCCCACATGTGGACACAAGATGGCCAGCAGGGGAGAGCAGTTGGGAGGCACCAGGCCTGCAAGGGAGGACAGTTGGGGGTGATCAACCCTGTAGGGGAGGCCAGTTAGGGGATACCAGGCCGGCAGAGGAGGGAAGTTGAGGGCAAACAGAGGAACAGTTAGACATTAATCAGGTTGGCAAGGGAGTAGTTAGACATCAATCAGGTTGGCATGGGAGTGATTAGGAGGTGATCAGGCTGGCAGGCAGAAGTGGTTAGGGCAGTCAGGAAGGCAGGCAGGTGAGCAGTTGGAAGCCAGCAGTTCTGGATTGTGAGAGGGATCCCAGATTGGAGAGGGTGCAGGCTGGGCTGAGGGACTCAAACCCTTCCCCCCCCCCCCCACGCATGAATTTTGTGCACTGAACCTCTAGTCAATAATAAATGAGGACTTATACATTTATAGCAACTTCACAGAAGAAAAGTTTAAAGCATATGTTAGGAGCTAAAATGACAACTTTTAATGTAGTAGTCATACATCTAGGAATTTTCCTAAGTAATTAGCTAAAGTTCATAAGGATTTATGTTCAAAGATGTTCCTTACAGTGTTGTTTATATAGTGAAATAACTGAAAACAGTGTAAAATCTTATATTAGGACCATCTAAGTTTAATTAAATATGGTATGTCTGAATGATAACATGTACAATATAAAATTGTTTATATTTTTAAAGAATACTGAAGAATATAGGAACATACTCTGTTTATTTTAAATATATTCTGAATGTTACAAACTATGTAAACTAGTTCTGTCTCTGCATTTATACAATGAGCCTGTATGGTTCTTTAATCAGAAAAGGTCATTTATGAAATAATCATATAAAATATTGAACATTTTAATTCAATTTTAGAAAAACACAATAGTTTCTTCTTTAAAAGAAGCTCTGAAATAAAAAGTTGAATCCAGCATTGTAATGCAAAAAAAAAAAATAAATAAAAATAGCATCAAGCTACGTGAAGTAGGTTGGTTAATTTTGTACTGAATATGGGCATTTACCATATGTCTTTAAATTCACGTTATCCAATATATACAAAGAGACAATACAACTTTTAAGGAAATTAAAAAACTTAGTGTAAAAGTTGTGGTTCTGGAATATATAGTGATGGTTTCATAAAACACTAAAATATTTGCAAGGAATCCACTTACCATCATGCAAAGTTAGTAATGGTTAGGTATTCAGTGACATTCTTTCATGTTTAGTAAACATGTGAAATTCTTTCATGTTTAGTAAAGACTTGTCTTTTACAAAGCTATCATCTATGCTATATTTGTTCTTAGAATTTTGGAACACGAATTGTAATTGATGATTATCTTATGTCTCAAATTCAAATCCTAATGATTTCTTTTCCCCTCTCTTTATGTTCAGCCTTTTCTGTTTACATAACTACTTTGAGGATGTTAACAAACAAATTCTTTTTCCTGGGCAATGTCTATTGTCCAAATTATGTTATTTAGGGGATCATGATCCAATGTTTAAACTAGAATGTTTTCCAATATACTGTCTCTTACTGTATTTTAAAAGTAGTTTGAGAAGTGTACAATATGGGTTTGTCAATAGACTTGGGTTCTACTAAGAAAATATGTACTTTGTCTTGACTCAATAAACTCATACTTAGTATGGTTTAGCCTCTTCATATTTACTTTTGCCCATATTAGAAAACAATTAGCTTACTAAACAAATTTGAGAATTTGGTGCTGGGGGTGGGGGGGGGAAGGTGATCCTCTCGATGAGTCTCTTGAATTTGACTAAGAATTATACAATATTTGATAACCATGTTTAAAAATGGAGATATCCAAATATTATTGTAAACACCAGTGATTTGTTTTACCTACAATATAAGTATTTTACTTGGTTGGCTTACATAGTAGCTAATAATATTTGTTAATGTGATTTAACTGCTGTGAACCTTTACTGAACAAATATTGAAATTTATTCAAGTCAAAGAAAGAGAATCTCTAATGACTTTTGTTAAGGCTTCTATTTAATAGTTAAGGACAAAAGTTTGTATGACATACGAGATGCAATTAACAGTAGATTTTACATTTAATAAAAAGAAAGAAGCATGCGTATTTGCTTTATTCATTCCATCATAATTTGCAGTAGAGCTGTGGGTGTTTAATGAGCAAATTCCAACTAAAATGCTATATTGATTTTCTAGTGAACTTTGTAATAGTCATCCACCTTGGAAAAGCTCAGTGTTTACAATTAAGTTTTCTTTACTAAAAATGTTTGAGAGTTGCATATTGATCCTTTGAAAGTACTGAATCTAGAAAGAATCATGTTTTTCATAATAAAATTTTACATAAAAGCTTAATGTTAAAATTATTCAATAATACTTTAATTTAGGAAAAAATTTCTAGCATTTATAAAACACCTATGAAAGGAATAGCTGAATCTTATGGTCATAGCTGTATGTTTAATTTTTTAAAAAGAAATTGACAAACTGCTTAGTCTATTCCCCATCTGTGAAAATACTCTCTTACAAACCCTTACTCTCCTCGAAAGCCTTTACTACATCTGTCATGTCTATCTATTTATCCATCTATCTACCCTCTGACTTGGGTGTTTATTGTTTCCATGCTTGTTTTAATATTTTTACTAATTGTGTCTATCCATAAATAATAGGTGAAGTTGTCTTACTTTACAACTTGTTGTTTTTGCCAAAATTTCATTTTTGAGATTTGCCCATAGTTAATTCATTTTAAATGCTGGATAGCATTCCATTTTGAATGTAAAGTGAGTTATTTATTCCCTTTCCTGTTGTTGGACATTTGAGTTATTGCTTATTTTGCTGTTATATAATGCTATAGTAAGCATTTTTATACATGGTTCCTTGTGCATATGTGCAAGAATTTCTATAGGATACATACCAAAGAGGAGATTTGACAGATTATAAGCTACAGACATCTTCAACTATAATAAATATTATAAAATTTTTCTTGACAATTTCAAAAATATATGTGAGAATTTTCTTTATTTCACAAGATCACAATATTTGTTATCATTTGACCTTTTAATATTTTGGGTGTGAAATGGTAACTCAGTTTTACAGTAGCTTTTAAAAATAATTTCTGTCGTGACTAATTGATACCAATTTAGATGAATAAAAGAAAATTATTTTTGTTCACAGTATGCATTTCTCCTTTATTTTCTCTGATAATTTTGGATGATGTATTTTGGTAGCTCTGGTTGAAGAGGTGTACTTTGCACAAAGGAAACGTGATGAAGCTATTATGACTCGACTACAAATAGCCAACGAGGAGAGAGATGAAGCAGTCGCACGAGCCAACCATATGGAAATGTCTCTAAAACTGTATGTACACATTTAAATCTATGACATTAGAAGCATTTACAAAGTGTATGCATTATGTGGTGATTACATATTCAGAAATCTTACTGATTCTTTTGTGTTACGGTTGTAAATTCTATATCCCCATAGTTTTTCTCAGACTTCTGGCAAGCTGTAGGAGTTTGCATGTCAGGAATAGCAGCTAGTGCACGCACACTCACACACACACATACACACACACACACACACACGAAAAAAGAAATGCACAACACTGAGTACACTTACTTTCTTGACTTCTTCATAGTTCTATTGTCGATGTCCTTACTCTTGTGTTCTTTTGTAACTTCTATTTTCTTCCCGCTTTCTTCTTATCTCTTTTTTGATTTCTTTCAGCTATTTGGGTTCTTTCACGGCTCTTATGTAATATGCTCGTTCCTATTCTTAACTGCATTTTATTTCTGTTAGCTGAGTGACACCTAAACTAGAATGGAGCCTGGGAATCTACATTTTTAACAAGCAACCCAGGTGATTCGAATATAGGTAAACAATGGATGACAATTAGAGAAAATAATTGTCCTAGAAATAGTACTTCACCAATGTCAATATGCATTCTACTCACTTAAAATTCAGGCTCTGGAAGAGCCTGATAGTCGACCTTTTTTCAAGCTCCCAGCTGATGTAATGACACTATTCTAAAGAGTCACTTTTGGTGGAAAGACCCTACAGCATCTAGAAAGAAATATGTTACTTGTCAGATAGATGAAATGCAATATTGTAATGTTTTATGATCCATTAATATACTTATTGTGTGTGCTCTGCTCAACATTGTGCTAGGCTCTGTGGCTCATTACGGAGAACAAGTCATTAAATAATTAATAGGACAGTATTCAAGTTGTGATTAGGTAATGTGAGTTTTTTGTTGTTGTTTAGATTAATGACTTTTTTTTTTTGTGGAAGACTAATAAAGAAAATACAAATAAAGGAACAAAATTTTTTACCCAAATTCTATACTGCCTTCTCCCAAATAACTGTCTTAATAAGGAAACATTATTCCAAACATTTCTCCTTGCTTGTATTTTTAAACACTATTTTCTGGAAGAATGGCTAGTTGTGAGTCAGTTGGTTTTGTTCTGAGCATGATACAAGTGTGGTTTCTTTCCCAGGTTCTTGTCCAGGTGGATTAAAAGAATCAAGCCACAGACAAAAGGTGGTAGATGAAAAGGGTAGACATTTATTGGAAACAAGTACAGACTCCCACATAGGGAGGGGCTCCCAGAGGTGCCCCAACCAGCTGTGCCTATTTTACCCCCTAAAGCTCCTTTCAGCTGGTGGTAGAATGGATGCATACATAGGATATGAATGGTAAAAATAAAATCATTCTCTACATGCTGTTTTATTTGAGAGATATTATAGTATAGAATTTAGGAGCACAGATTCCAGAATTAGACACCTGTCTTTAAATCTTGGCTCTGTTGCTTCCTAGTTGTACAGCCATGGAAAGATTAGTCTCTGGGATTTAGTCTTTTTGTCTCAATATGGATAAGTAGTGCCTGTTTTATAGAAGTTATGAGGACTCAATGATTTAATATTAAAAAGTACCTGGCTTGTAGCAAGGGCTTTATGAGAATTTAGTAGTATTAATTAATTGAAGCAAAACTGTAGAAATTTTTGAACTTCCTGAAATGTTTTCTTACAATAAGATATAATTCCCTAAAGAGCCATTTAAGTTTAAGAAAAGAGATTGAAAAACATTCAGGTTCTGGAATTGTTTAATTTTTCAATTTTTGTAAACATGCAGAGTACAGGAGTGAGGTGCAAGTCTCATCAGATTATTTCATGATTATATATTATCAACATTACTTACAACTATAGTGATGCTAATGTTGATCACCTGGTCAAAGTAATGCTTGCCATGTTTCTCCACTATTAAGTTACTCACATTTCTTTTTTATACTTAGCTCTTTGAAAGCAAATCCCTTCAGTGCAGTCCATATTCAAGGAAGGAGGAGAAAGGAGGTTAATAGAATTCTACTTTCCCCAGGATCATGGTCTGCAAACTGTGGCTCATGAGCCACATGTGGCTCTTTGGCCCCTTGAGTGTGGCTCTTCCACAAAATACCACGGCCTGGGCGAGTCTATTTTGAAGAGTGGCATTAGAAGAAGTTTAAAAAATTTGGCTCTCAAAAGAAATTTCAATCCTTATACTGTTGATATTTGGCTCTGTTGACTAATGAGTTTGCTGACCACTGCACCAGGAAAATGTCTATATAAATTATTTGTAACTCTCTTCTCCTTCATTAACTTATTTATGTCAGTATGGTCTTATTAATATTCCTTTATAATCTTACTAGAGGCCAGGTGCATGAATTCGTGCACCAGTGAGATCCCGCGGCCTGGCCTGCGGGACCAGGCCGAATCAGCTCTCTGACGTCCCCCAAGTGTCCTGGATTGAGAGAGGGTGTGGACCAGGCTGAGTGACCCCACCAGTGCATAACTGAGGCCAGGGAGAGATATGGGAGGTTGGCCAGCTGGGGAGGGACCATGGGAGGGCTCCAGGGTGTGTCTGGCCTGTCTCGCTTAGGTCCGATCTGCTGGACTCAAGCAGCAAGCTAATCTACCAGTAGGAGCGTCCGCTCCCTGGTGGTCAGTGCACATCATAGCAAGTGGTTGACTGGCCTTAGTATGTCATTGGCATATTACGCTTGATTAGTTGAATGGCCGACTAGCTAACCAGACACTTAGCATAATAGGCTTTTATTATATAGGATAGCATGTTATTTTTTTTATTTTATTGATTTTCAGAGAGAGAAAAGGAAAGAGAGAGGGAGGAGGGACACACACACACACACACACAGGCACACACCAATATCAATCTGGAGAGAAATACTGTGTTTCCCCAAAAATAAAAAATCCTCTGAAAATAAGACCTACTTACAGGTTTCCTTCTGAGTGAAATATAAGGCATCCCTCCGAAAATAAGCACCCCCCCCCCAGGCTCTGTCTCAGAATGAAAATTAATTTACCTTAGACTGGTCGCTAGGGCCGTCCCGACTAGTGTCTAGCAACCAGTGACGTTAAGTGGAGTCCTGACCTCTGCTGTGTGGAGGCGGAGCAGAGGTCTGAGTGAGTGGTGAGCACGTGAGAGAGGAGGAGACTTTCGCAGATGTGTGTAGAAGAACAACAGGAGGATTAGAGCGGACAGGACACGGCTAAGGTGGTGAGTGCTGGTCTGTTGTGGGTGCTGAGTGCAGGTGGTGACACTACCTGATTCTCGTGGCTGCCCTCATGATGACTGAAGGTTCTCAGTCAGTGGCAGACCCTGCTCCAGCCCAGATCCAGGCCCCAGCAAGCCTGGTGATAGTCCCCAGGCAGGCCCCAGGGGGTAAATGTCTGATAAAGGCATGGGGGGGATGTCTGGTGAAGGTGTTCAATGGCACAGGGGTGAAGGGAGGGGGATCACTTAAAATGACACAAAAGGATCAGAGGGGGCAATCAAAATGACACAGGAGGATCAAAAGGAGTTACTAAAATAATAATCCCCCTCTGATTCTCCTGTGCCATTTTGATTCTTCCCTCTGATCCCCCCTGTGTCATTTTAAGTGATTCCCCTTCCCCCACCTTGATACCCCAATTCCTTTTATTTACCCCTAGAAATGAGCGCAAAAAGAAAAAGCTACTCTGTGGAGTACAAGAAAGGAATCGTGGAAGACTTTTGGGGCCAAAATCTTACTGCTTTCTGCAAAGAGAAAATGTTGAGTATCTGATTGGTCCGAAAATGGTGAGCAGAGTATGGTTACCTCATTGAACAAGTGGACAAGGGAAATGCTAAAAAGCGCAAGTGTGGATCAGGTTGGCAACCATTATTTTCCCAGCTGGAAGACCTGATCTGTGAATGGATTGTTGACAGGAGAGCAAAGGCTTTGGTTGTGAATAGGACTCAGATTCAAGAATTTGCCCTTGCAATGGCACCACAGTTTGACATAGCCCCCGAAGACTTCAAAGCATCACAACACTGGCTGGATAAGTTCCTTCAGCAAAGTGAACTGTCTTTAAGAAGATCTACAACATTGTTTAGGTTGGAAGATACTCAAGTTATGAAGTGAGCACTTGCATTCAAGTCCTTTATTGATGATGCTGAATACTCTAAATACAATCTTTCCAACATGATTGCTATGGATGAAACTGCAGTGTTTATGGGCCAATCATTTTAAACAACAATTGAACAGTGGTGTGCTTCCTTAGTGTACATTCCCTCCACTGCTGAGGAAAGTGCACGTGTTTCCTGTATTTTGGCAATTTGTCTGGATGGCACCAAAATCCCACCTTTAATCATTTCTAAGGGCAAGAAGGAAAAGATTCAATGTGTTTTGGGCATTTTTATTCTTGAAACTGAAAAAGCCTGGCCACACAAGCAGTTATAAGGAAGCGGGTCAATTTAATGCTGCCGCTTGTTATGTGAGGGAGCCAAAGAGGTCTGCTAGTCTGGGATGCAGCCAGCACTCACCGCGCTAAAGACATGAAGACATTTCTTCACAAAAGAAAAATAGATCAGATAATGATTTCCGCAGGAATGATGGCCTATCTCCAGACTCTTGATATTACAGTAAACAAGCCATTCAAAGACAATTTGTGCATGAAAAGTAATGACTACATTGAAAATAGAATGGAGAGAAATCAGCGTGGAAACTTTGTGAAACCTAAACTGCAAGAAGTTGTGACTTGGGTGAAGAATTCATGGGAGAAAATCACTGATAGTTGCACTGCAAATGTAAAGCAACAGGCAGACTGTCAAATTACAGTGGGGAGGGGAGGAAGATCTGGGGGAGATAATATATCAACCGAAGGACTTGTGTACATGCATATAAGTACAACCAATGGACATAAAACTCTGGGGAGGGAGGGTATATATGGGAGGGAGGGAGGGGGGCAAAAAAAAATCAAAACATATTTTTTTTTTAAATGCACTGCGTTAAGGCTACCTTGACAAGAAGTACTCATTTAAAGACAGTGCTATTGCTAAACATGGGAGATTTGGTCCACTGATTCTGAAAGAAATGGAGTCACAAGAAATTCACCAGGAAATTCAGGAATTGGATTGTTATGATGATGTTCCAGAAGATGATGACATGGTTGTCATTGAATAAATGAGTAAATTCTTGATACTGTAGGATTCACAGTTTGTCTGGTTTGTGTTGACAACTACCGTATTACCGTACCATATACAGGTAATAAATTTCCTTTATTTTCATTTAACAATAAATGTGTACCGTATTCTTCTTCATGGAAAAATAAGACATCCCCTGAAAATAAGACCTAGCACATCTTTGGGAGTAAAAATTAATATAAGACACTTCTTATTTTCGGGGAAACAGGGTATCAGTGATTTGCCTCCCACACACACCCGACCAGCGATCAAACCCACAACATGGATATGTGCCTTGACTGGTAATAGAACTTTCCCTTTCTGTAGAGGATGATGCACCAACCAACTGCGTCACACCAGACAGGGCATATTATTTGTTTTGTTACTTGTACCATTTGGTCTTGGCTATTGGAAACCCTCGATTGGTTTTTGTATCCCTTTGACATATCCTCATCATTTTCATTTTTTAGTACTGCCATACTTTCTGGCACTTCAAGATGCTTCAGATCTACAATTGTGCCACACCTACCCTGGAATCAGCCACTCCTCAAAGGAACCTTGATTTCTTTTATTGGAAAGTGGTATTAAAAACCAAGATCTGGATGCCAGATGTGCTCATTGTTGCTGGGTGTGACTACTTCTAGACCCAATCAGAAGAAAGAACTAGAAAATGTAGGGTGGGGCAAAAGTAGGTTTATAGCTGTGAGTATGTGAAACACAGAGTTTATTCTTATGTTAATATTTATTGATTATTAGAGGTCCAGTGCAGGAAATTCATGAATGGGAGGCTGGGACGGTCCCTCAGCCTAGCCTGCACCCTCTTCAATTTGGGACTGCTGGCTCCTTAACTGCTCACCTGCTTGCCTGATCATCCCTAACCATTCTGCATGCCTGCCTGATGCTCCTAACTGCTCTCCCCTGCCGGCCTGATTATCCCCTAACTGCTCCCCTGCCCGCCTGATTGCCCCCTAACTGCTCCCCTGCCAGCCTGATCACCCCTAACTGCCTCTGTGTCATCCCCTGCCACTGTGGCTTTGTCCAGAAGGATATCCAAAAGAATATCCAGAAGACAGCTGGTCTAATTAGCATATTACCCTTTTATTAGTATACAATAGATTGTATTATTTTCCATTTAAACACTATAACCCTACTTTTGCCCCACCATGTATATTTTTATAGTTTTTATTATAATATATTAAAATTAGGATACCTTAAGGCTGACTCTTTTTTATTTTGTTCTTGTAGCATTCATAATAAGGGAGAAGTGGGTAAATGAGAAAAGGAGAACACTCAATCCTAAGCCTATTTTTCAAGTTATTTAATCTATTTAATAAATACTTACCAAATAAATAGTATGTGTAAGGTTCAGTTCTGTTTGCTCAGTGCATAACAATATACTCCCAGTTTAGGAAGAAGACATTAAGTAAATAATTACATAAATACTTGATATTAACTAATATGAAGAATTATTGCTTCCTAGGATCAGTGTATAGTAATCTCTTAATGAATTATAATCTAGGAGTACGTGTGTGTGTGTGTGTGTGTGTGTGTCGGGGGGGAGGAGGTAGGTTTAGGAAAAACCATAAATAAGAAGGAAGAACAACAAAGGCTAATACTAGTATACCAGCACAGTTTTAAATGGCACTGTATAGGTTCCTTTCTAGTTAGCTGAAGCCTGAAGGTTCTGAACGTTTAATAGTGCATTTAAATCAAATCCTTCTTAAGATAGCACCAGTTTTTAACTGAGCTTTGCTTGATGGAAGCACCCTTGGAGTTATTGAGTATAGGTTGAAATTATAAATTATTTCATATATCTTTTTTAATTCCCTGTTTTTTTCTTCCTATAACCTTCAAATTCCTTCTGTCATCTTTTTTCTCTTCTCCTTACCACTTCTGATCACTGTATCTTTAATGTCAAATGTGTTTTATTATTCTACCACTTCTCTGCCTTGCCTTACCCCTTGAAAGTTCAGTGCTTTTTTCATTTTTATTTTTATCTAAAAAACGGGGGGGGAAACATGTTTACATATGTACATTGCAACTTTTGAGATTATGGTATGTTGTGTCAGTCTCTTTGTTATTATTGGTGTATCTTGATTAAGAGTCAGTCTCTTTGTTATTATTGGTGTATTTTTATTAAGAGTGGTACTATGTAAAATGAGATTGACTGATAAAAAACAATTCAGAATTTCCTTATTCGTTCTTTTAGCATGTGAGGTCAAAGTTTAGTTTCTTTCCATTGAACAAGGAGGATGACTATAGGTTCAGAAAGGAAAGACATGAAATACATAATATTGAGTGATTTGGGGATAAATCAAGAAATGTGACATTTCCTGCGTGGGTCTTTTCACTTAGAGTGCAAGGTTGTCAGTCAGAATTTGCATGGTATAGGAAATCAATTGAAACTTGAGCCCCTGGACATTTACTTCAGCAAAATTCTTACTAATTATCATGTCTATGTCTAGTTAGAATGTTATGGGCATAATTTAGAGTTTACAGAAAGTTGAGATTCTTGTATGCAATTGTAAACCTCATAATAATTATTTATAATTTACAGTTTCTCAGCTGTACTTCATATAACACTATAATTTTAAGTCTTTATTAAACCAGTAAAGCTTTATGTTTTGTACAAGCTGTACTTCAATAGACATTTTATATAGAAAAGTGAAGCCATATATAGCTCTTTTATAGTTTTTTTTTTCTCCCTTAATGGTCTATTTTTTGTCTAATTTTTATGTTTTCTTTTAACTGATAAACTTATTGTAGGGCTGAATTTAACTTTCTGAAACCACTTTTTTTTATGATTAATCTTTAACCAGACATTGAACGATCCAGCTTTAAAAAAAAAAAAAAAAAAAAAATTCAAATACTGAATTGGCACTTAAAGTGTATTAACATAAAAACCTGGCCTCGTTGTTCAATACTCCATGTCAGGGGTCAGCAATGGAAGGGCCTGTGGTGCAAGTCCAGCTTCCACCTGTTTTTGAAAATGAAATTAGTATATTAGCTGTTTTTGTGTTACAAAGGCAGGTTAGTAGCTGTGACTGAGAACACATGGCAAAGCCTAAAATGCTATCTTACTCCTTACAGAGAAAGGTTGCTGTTCTTACTCTATAATCTAGTAGAGACAAAATTATAATGTAGTTGATCTTTGCTACCTGACAAGTATTTCTGAGACTTTTAAATGAATACAGATAGAAAAATGCAAGTATTGGCTTTTTCTCTTTCCAAATTTATGTTTATATTGCACATTACTTTGTTTCTGTGAAAACTTTCAAATTCCAAATGATCATTTGTTTATTTTTATCAAAATTTTATTTTTCTCCACATGACCATTTATTAATGACTTCAATTTTAAAGTATAATTTAGCAAAGCAAATTGAGATGTAAGTGCTAAGTGGTTGACTTGGCTCACTCTTGCCCTGCATGTCAGACCCAGCACACTTAAAAAACGTGATTCCAATTTCTTCATCAGCAAAATGATCAGTCACTAGATATTATGTACTTTTAAGGATAATCACATAAATTATAGCCTGTATGCTAAATTCACATGCATAAGGATTTAGTATAAACATTTTATACAAAAACTTAATTTAAAAAATTCTAGTTGATACAGAATTTTAATATTAGCCTACATACAATTCTCTTAACCATATCCTATTGAAATATGTTAATTTAGAACATTGAAACCCTCTGGTGAAGTAATAATTTCTCACATTGCAGTGCCTGAAAAAAACTTATAAGTATTGCATAGGCATTCCATATATTTTTGTTATGTTTATTATTTATGATATAAATATTAGATAGCCTACCTATGCTGTTCTTTTCTTCTTGAATATATGTAATTCTTTGAAACAGAAAAGGGAGATTTATAACCTGTAGAACTAATTTTTTTTTAACAAATGTTGCCAGTGATCTACTAATCTAAATGTTATATTTTAATGTAGCTTTTTACATTTTAAATTATCAAGATAAATGAATTGTGAAGTTTAAAATTTTAAGTTGAGTTTTGTTTGACAATTGCCATAATCTCTTAGTCTGATTTCATTGACAAATAACAACATTAAGGTAAATATTTCTCACTACATATGGCTTCCCTTTTATTTTTTTGAAAAATATTTTTATTGATTTCAGAGAGGAAGGTGGAAGGAGAGTGAGATAGAAACATCAATGATGAGAGAGAATCATTGATTGGCTACCTCCTACATACCTCACACTGGGGATGGAGTCCGCAACCCGGGCATGTGCCCTGACCTGGAATCAAGCCATGATCTCTAGTTCATAAGTAGACACTCAACCATTGAGCCATGCCCAGCAGGCTGTGGCTTCCTTTTTAAAAATCATATTTATCCAACCAGTAACTGATGGTTGCTTGCCACCATTCTTTAAATGCCTTTACATCTTCATAAATTTGCTGTAAGAATTTTATCTTATACTTTTTCACTAAGCTTTTTAAATGATTGAAAATAAGTGAATGTCTTCACAGTTCTTATATAACAAGCTTTTATGAAGCAGTATATTTGGAAACTGTTGATTTATTTTGGGAGAGAAAGATGAATGTTTGCCCTTGTTGAAATGTGGCAAGTTCAAGAAGACATTAGTAGTTTAAGAAACAATAAGTTTATATAATTCAAAATTACTTTCCTGTTAACTTATACTGCTTAAGTATGTGTAGAAAGTTATTTATATATTTCTTTTTTTTTTAAATATATTTTATTGATTTTGTACAGAGAGGAAGGGAGAGAGATAGAGAGTTAGAAACATCGATGAGAGAGAGTCATCGATCAGTTGCCTCTTGCACACCCCCTACTGGGGATGTGCCCGCAACCAAGGTACATGCTCTTGACCGAATCGAACCCGGGTCCCTTCAGTCCCCAAGCCGACGCTCTATCCATTGAGCTAAACCGGTCCCGGCTATTTATATATTTCTTCCTGTTAAGATGCATTGTTCTAAAATTTATACTTTACATCAAAATAGCTATTTTATTGAATTGTAGAGTTTGGTATAATACAATTTTGTAACAAATTTATTGTGTCTTCTATTATCTTTTCCTAGTATTCTTTTTTTGTGGTAAGTATTAAATCATAGGAACCCAGAAATTGGGGATGGGGAAGTGCCTTGAATATCTAAACTTGGATATCTAAACTTTTTAGTACAATTTTAAAATAATTGAGGGCATTAAAAAAATCTACCTCATTTTACTACTACAGATTTTCATTTAATTTACCCAATTTAGTGATTGCCTAGATCACATGTGTCAAACCCAAGGCCCGCGGGCCAAATCCGTCCCGCCAGGCCTTGCAATGTGGCCTGCACCGCGCTGTCATCATTGCACTCCGCTGCGTTTCCATCACAATGACAGTTTATGACTGTTCAGTAAACCATTCAGCCCGCGATTTAGGCTGGATTTTAGATTTTGGCCCCTTCTCTGATTGAGTTCGACACCCCTAGCCTAGATTATAAATATTTTCTAAGATATATCGTTTAAATTGTTTCCCTTTACTGCATTTCTTCAATTCCCAAAATCAATAGTCACTTTGATAAACACTGTGACTCTTACAAGACAGTGAATTTTTTAGGGGACCCAATTTGCTTTCTTTGTCTCTAATAGAATCATTCTATATTTGTAATGAAAAAGAGAAAATAACATTAGTCTTCTAAAAATATTGTTCAATTTTAGTCAGCCTTTCTGAATAGTATATTTATTTTAATAAATAGGTAACAGAGGGAGATTGTAAAGTCAAATTTAGAGGTAATTATTTGTTATTGCTTTCAAGGTAACATAGGTAAAATTTATAATAAAAAAAAAGTTGCTTTGTTTTATTTCTAATGATGTCCAAAAAAAAACCAAACAAAAAACACACACAAAAACACACACACACACACACACAGAGGAATTATAGTTTCAGGTAAGAGTTGAAAGTCCAGGAATAAATATAATGACGAGAGTGAGTGCTCCTATCGCTGGGGAACTTTCTTCATCTGAGCACATATGAACAATTGATCCTTGTAGTCATATATAGCAGTAAACATTAATAACTTAACAGTCTGAAGTCAGTGCAGGAGATATGGAGCATTATTGAAAGATGGAGTCGAGCAGGTGGCACTTTAATATGTTCAGTGTCATGGTTGACTCTAAAGACTAGTCGAATGAAATTACTTGAGGTTCTAAAGATTTAAAAAGCGAACTCATTTTGCTGCACTAAGGAAATGCTACTGATCAGGCTTTCTGTGTCCCTTTTTTCTAGGCTAGAAAATATTAACCCTGAAGAAAATGACATGGTAAGCCATTCTCTGAGGAGATTTCTTGATGTCAGTCTTATATCTTAGAGGCTTAAGTTCAATTGAGTGGGTTTCAAGAACTAAGATGTGGGAAAAAGGAGAATTGACACACTAATAATGTACATCTTTGCTGCAATATGAAAATTCAATAACTTCACTCAGTCAATTTACAATTCACATGTGCCTATTAATTAAAACCCTATATTAAATAAAATATATTAAAACTTCATGTCTGACTAACATATAATGATGTTGGTAGACATTACAGGAATTACTGAACAGAATAAACAATGCAGACACAGGGATGGCTATTGAGAAGAATGGAGCTATAATTGTGGATAGGATCTACAAGACCAAGGCATGTGAGAAGAGAATAACTGCCGAAGAAATGAACGCAGTGATAGAAGAACGCGATGCTGCTTTGTCTCAGGTAACTGCATGTATCTGCAAAAGCAGCTACTTACTGTTTCCCTGTCCTTTGCCATTAAAAATGACTTTCCCCACATATTCTTAATTCAACTCAGTTATTACCATATAATTAATATCACAATGGTAGCTATATTAAAATAATCACATCATTTGTTATATTGGTCTTCAAATACATGCATCCTCATTTCTGTTAGCTTGTTATAAAAATACCAGAGGCCCAGTACACAAAATACGTGCATGGGGGAGGGTGTCCCTCAGCCCAGCCTGTACCCTCTACAACCTGGGACCCCTCAGGGGATGTCCGACTGCTGGTTCAGACCTAAACCAGTAGTTGGTTGTTCCTCTCACAATCTGGGACTGCTGGCTCCTAACCACTCACCTGCCTGCCTGCCTGATTGCTCCTAACCGGCTTCTGCCTACCAGCCTGATCACCCCCTAACTGCTCCCCTGCCAGCCCAATCGCCTCCAACTGCCCTCCCCTGCAGGCCTGGTCACCCCCAACTGTCCTTCCCTGCAACCCTGGTCTTTCCCAACTACCCTCCCCTGCAGGCCTGGTCGCCCCCAACTGCCCTCCCCTGTCAGTCATCTTGTGACAACATGAGGGTGGCCATCTTGTGACGACATGGGGTGACCATCTTATGGTGGCCATCTTGTGACGATGTGGGGCGGCCATATTGTGAGGGTGTGGGTCAATTTGCATATTACCTCTTTATTATATAGGATTATTATGTTCTTTAATGTAATCACTAAAACATGAAATCAACTTCTTATTTGAATCACAGTTTTGTGAGGGCTGAGATAATATCTATACTAGAGGCCCAGTGCATGAATTTGTGCACAGGTGGGGTCATGCCAGCCTGGCCCCAATCGGGGTGGATCGGGGCAGGCCTGTCAGAAGGAGATAGCAGAGGTTGGCTGACTGGCCCTCCCTGATCAGGGTCTGGTCAGGGCCAGGGTGGCTGGAGTGAGAGGCTACAGGTGATTGGGGTTGGGGGCCAATTTGGGGTGGGACCAGCCATGGGGAGGGGTTGGGGACAGTGAGCTGGACAGCCCCACCCTCGAATGGGATGAGGGGGCCTGATCAGGGGCCAGCAGCTTGGGGGAGGGGCCATGGGTAGTAGCCTGGCCAGCCCTGCTCCTGATCAGAGTTAGGGGCACTGATCAGGGCAGAGCTGGCTAGGGGGAGGGGTTGTGCCGATCAGGGTGGTGGGGTCCTATTGGGGGTGGGACCTGCTGGGGGGAGGGGCTGCAGGTGGTTGGCTAGCTGGCCCTGCCCTTGGGGGAGCTGATCTGGGGTGGGGCCTGGTGGGGGGAAGGACTGCAGGAGGTTGGCTGGCTGGCCAGGGGGAGGGGCTGCTGGCTGATATGGGTAGGAGAGTTCAACCAGGGGTGGAGCTGGCCGGGGGGTGAGGCCATGGGAAGTTGACTACTAGCCTGCCTCCCATCAGGTCATTTCGCTGGCTGTAAGAAAAAATAGCACATATATATATATATATATATATATATATATATATATATATATATTGTATATAGCCAGTGACTGGTTGTTCTGGTCATTATGGAATTCTGGTTTTATATATATATATATATCTTTTATTCCCAGTGCTAATTCAGTGCCTTTTAGTAAATATTGATAAATGAATCAAATTATTCCTGAATTCTTTTCTGAACATCACTTACACCTTCCTGTTCTACCCAAAACCTGATTGCCTTCCTGTGGCTCCTGCTCCTGCTGCAGGCCTGTCAGGCAGTGGTGGTATTTTCTCCTGCAGTTAGTCCAGTGGTGCAGAGGCTGGTTCCTCTACTCATTCATGTTTTTAGATTATTGTTTTGTTTTCCTCTCTAAACACCTCCATCTCTGAAGCTCATGCATCAGATTGTACCACCTGTACATACTCCTGTTGAACTCATGTGCACACTCCTATGTCTTTTCATTTCTTAAAAATTTAGGGTGTCTTTTACTGTCTCTTCATAATTCTTGTCATAATTTCTAATGATTTAACTACCTATGTAGATGATTTTTAAAAAATATCTCAGCCTCTCATCTTGAATTTCTCTTCTCTAGTCATCATTTCTTCTGCACTACTTCTGTCATCGCCCCTATGGTCACATCCTATCCCTGGTCATCACCAGTCTCCATTGCAAGCCTCCCACTCTCTGACCACCCCTTATATCTGCCCAGCCCACTTACTTTAGAACTCTGACTCAAGAAACTTTTCAACTGGCACCTGTTTCTATTACCCTACATATTTTCCTAACCCTCAAGCTTCGTATGTTCTCACTTCCCTCCTTATCTAGCTTATGTTTCATGCTCACCATAATTATCACAAACTTGAATATAATATGAGCTTAGTTCTCTTGGCCCTCTCTTCCTTTGTCCTACTCACCCAGCAAAGCTTAAGCCTTAAACATTTAACTTTCTGCCTATTCTACGTCTTCTTGGATTTATATGGCAGGACAATAGCATATAAATTTGCAAACTGAATTTACCTTAAATTTATGACCACTGTCTTCAAGTAGACATTGATGTTACATGATAGTCTTCTTGCTTTTTTATTAGTCCATTCAGTCTTCCTTCTAGAGGACTATTTTATCTTTTCTTTCTTCTCAGATATCTCCTTCTCCTTCCAAATGGGAAAAGGACTCTTTTTGTCATTTCACCCATCAGTCTACCTGTATTTGCACTCATAACTCTGACTTTTCTTATTTATTTCTTTTTTTTATCTACATGCATCTATTTAAGAACAATCTTAATTTCTGCACTAATTCACATCTTTTCTTACCTGCTTAAGGTTATTACCTAATCAACCAGTTGTCCCTTTTCTCTCCTACATGATACAATATTTTCTGTTAGTTCATGTCTATCACTATTTAAAGTGCTCTAGTACCTTCCTTGGATACTTCCATGGTGATGTCTTGGTAAATCTTGGTCTACTTGAGGTTTACCCTAGCACTTTTTTCCTTCCCAAACTGAGAGCTGCGTATCCACTAGTCCTAGCAGACCCTGTATTCCAGTGTTGGTCTCCTCAGCATTGTAAAACCATGGGAGACTGCATCATTCTTTTCCGGGGTTTTAGGACCTAGCTGTAGCTTCAAGCCCCATGCAGGTTTGGGGTTTTGCAAATTATTTGAAGTGGAAACAATTCTCAAGTCTCCAATTTTGCCACTTCAGGCCAATATGACTGCCAAAAACTTAGGATTTCTCTCTCCTCCCACAGGAGTCCTCTGTGTGGCCAAAGCCTGGTTTCTCTGCCCTGGCCCATGTCTCACTCTTTAAAACTCAGCTGGGAAATTACTGCAAATCTTCAAATCACCTCTTTTCACCCCTCCACAGACCTTAGTCACTTGGTCATTGTTATAGCAGCAGCCTTCAGATGATTTTTTAATTTATCTGGCTTATTCTTGGCTAGAGCATTGCTCTGCCAAATTATTTCATCCTATCTAGATGCAGAGATATGACATTTATCTTTAGATTAGAATCAGAAAAGTCCTTAAAATTTTAAGATAGGCAAATGTTTTTACCATTGTTCTCTACCACGTGTGTTCAATCTAGGATCATTCAATATATTGTTGAAGAGATAGCCAAAACTAGTTTAATGTGCTTGGAAATAATTATAGTATAAAGTAAAACATTTGATTTTTTAATCACTTATTTATTTTTAATCTTTATTGTTGAAAATATTATATATATGTCCCCCTGTTTTTTTCCTGATTGCCCTCCTCTACCCAGTTCCTGACCTGCATAAGCCTTCACCACCCTATTGTCTATGGCCATGGGCAATGAAAAAAAAAAAATCTCCCCCCCCTTTGGTTAATCTATCCAGCCCCCGTCCCCTTCCCTCTGAATTCCTCAGTCTGTTCCATGTTTCTATGCCGCTGGTTCTATTTTATTCATCAGTTTATTTTGTTCATTAGATTTTACATATGGGTAAGATCATGTGATACTTGTCTTTCTCTGACTGATTTATTTTGCTTAGCAAAATAATCTCTAGGCCCCTTCATACTTCTTCTTTTTTTTTTTTTTTTTTTTTTTTTTTTTTTTTTTTTTTTTTATAGCTGCATAGAATTCCATTGTGCAAATGTACCACAGTTTGTTAATCTACTCATCTACTGATGGGCATTTAGGCTGTTTCCAGATCTTAGCTATTGTAAATAATACTGATATGAACATAGGGATGTATATATTCTTTCTGGTAGGTGTTTCAGGATACAATGTTGAAAAAAAGAGATAGAGGAAGATATGAACAAGTGAAAGGATATACTGTGTTCATGAATTAGAAGAATTAACATCATTAAATGTCCATATTACCCAAAGCAATGTATAGATTCAATTCAGTCCCTTGTAAAACATATATTTCAGCATATTTCACAGATCTGGGACAAATACTCTAAATATTATATGGAACCAAAAAGACCCAGAATAGTTGTAGCAATCTTGAGAAAGAACAAGTAGGAGGAATCACAATACCGGATATCAAGTTATACTACAAAGCCACTGTAGCCAAAATAGCCTGGTACTGGCATAAGAACAGGCATACAGGCCAGTGGAAAAGAACAGAGAACCCAGAAATCAACCCAGGTCATTACACTCAATTAATATTAGCTAGAGATTTTGAGCTTTCAGAAGGAATATGATAGAAATTTAACCTTAATATTAAAATTTATTTAGCACCAGATATTTTCTAACAATATCTCCTGTATCTTGCCAGGATCACTTTAGTAATTCCATTCTATGTAGTTACTGGAAATCTTCAAATTCTGTGATAACTTTTTGACTTTGATACATTTAGGTTTTCAAATCATTTAATTACTTGAACTGGTCTTATTAAAATATTATATTTTTCAAATTAACCCTTATAATCTTATTTATTCAAATTCTCTTGTATCTTTTTCTGTTCCATATGGAGACTTGAAAGCCTTAAGGTCTTTCATAGGATGAATTAAAATTTTTATAATTAGCACTTGTTTGGTTGAGGAATTGTCTTATTATCTCACATTTGTTCTCTCTTCTTTATCATTTTTTCTTGGCTCACTAATGCTTGCATATTCTACTTCAAATTTTGGAAATATCTATAATTAGAGGATAAAACTAGAAACTTCTTTCCCCCCCTCCCCCCCCCCCACTAATTTTTCTGGGATCTTAAATTTCATAAGACCCAGAAGCTATCTATTTAAACTACTCACTAAATTGAGGAATTGTATCTGTGACTAATTTTCAATTTAACCAAATATTCATTTCCTCTTAATGTGTAGCCATTGGCATAGGCATTGGTTTCAGAACTTTTGACTGATAAATTACATTGTTTCAGATATATATATACAAATATCTATGTGACCATTAATGTCCTAAGTCATTCAGGCTAGTCTTAAAGACACAATTGGATCCAGGTCAGACATCAGGATTGGCAACTGATTAGCTTTTAGGGTTGGCCTTTTTGTGAGCTATAGTACTTCAGATAGCCATTTATATGATTATGGAGGCTGTGAAGTCCAAATCTGCAGTGGGCAAGTTGGATACTCAATAGAGCCAATGCTCTATTTCCATTCTGAGCCTGAAGGGCTAGAACCAGAAGAGCAGTTGATGTAAGTTCTAGTCCAAGTCTAAAGGCAAGAGTAGATCCAATATCCCAGTTTAAACAATGTCAGAGAGTAGGAATTATTTCTTGCTCAGCCATTTATTCTATTCAGGCCTCCAATGGATTGGATGTGACCCACCCACATTGGGGAGAGAAATCTATTTGACTCAGGTCTACTGATTCCAGTGTAATCTCATCTGGAAACTTTGTCACAGGCACACCCAGAAATGGTGTGAAATAAAATAGCCGGGCATCCCCGGCCTAGTCAGGTTTTCATATAAAATTCACTATTACACCATTTCTAGTGGTTCTGACTAAATAGGCTAGTTTTGATTTGCAAGGATATGCATAGATGGGCAAGGCCTAGCAGCAGGAGGCTTTGGACTTTATTGATCCTTGTGGTTGGTAGTATAGTATAGAGATTGTCATTGATTTGACCCCAGCTAGTATCTGGTGCATAGGTGAGGGGCCCAGCCCTAGAGAACTGAATAAATTATGCATGAGAATAAGGTTGGGATATGGACTTTAGCCAAATGGGCCAAGGGAATTGGTAAAATAAAATAAGTTTGAAACACTAAAGCAAAGGCTTGCAATACAGCAGGAGGAAAGAAGGAAGTGGTAACTTTGGTGTGTACATGGAATCTACTGTAGGCATAATGAATAATATGCTCATGTTTTGAATCAATTTCATTCCCACCAACTGATAAGGATGGGACTTGCATTGTATTTCTAGGCTTGATCATGATCCGTTTGTGAACTACATGAAAAGAGCTTGCAAGGTAAAAACTTTTAGGATCAGAGTAAAGGCAGGCAAGAGCAGAAACTAGCACTATTTTCTTTTCCAGGTTAAACACCTCTGCATCCTTCCATCTTTTCCTGGTTTTCCTTTTACTTTGCTGTCTTATAGATGTTAATTTTCTTTTGTTGATCTATCAAAGCTGAATTAATGATTATAAATTTCTATTACATGAGTATCATGCAGAGAAACTCACTCACTGCTATTTTTTGAAATGAGTCATTCTAAATGCCAAATTTTACTATAAAATTCTTTTAGCTTATGCACTTTTGTTTATTTGTTTTGACATATTTCTCCAACATTTTAATGCCACACACACACACACACAAACACACACACACACACACACACACACACACACTCCGTATTTTCCGGTGTATAAGACGACCCCCTAATTTTACAGTTAAAACATAGGTTTAGGCCTATATTCGCTGTGTAAGACTACCCCCCACTTCCGAGGCAACACCAGTTCTTTTTTTAATTAAATTTTTAATGAATGACATTTTTCGAACATACCACAATATACTGTACATTGATACGATAAATGGAAGGTCTCTTCACAAATGGCAATGCCATGAACTTGACCGAGAAACAAGAAATCCAAAAGAGAACTAACAATGATGGCATCATCTGGAAAGAAAATTGCATGAAGAACTTGCAGAGAACGCTTGTTTGTGACTGGGTTGATAAGAGGTTTTTCTAGGTAGAGGAGCATTGTGAGCTTAAAATCCTTCTAAATCCTCATCATGTTCTTCTTTTGACATCATAAGTTCATCAATGACCTCTTGTGGTATATTTGTAAGACAGTCATCATATAGATCAAATTCCGAATCAGATGGTGTGGCTTCAGCTTCGGCTTCCCCTTCATCTTGCCACAAGAAGTCATCCTCCATACCGTCCAAAGAATTTGATATGCCAAACTTCTTGAAAGACCTGATTACTGTTTCTTCAGTATTATCATTCCAGGCTTTTATGACAAAGTTACACAAAACATCCAATTGTGGCACACGCATGTTTCCTCCTTTTGTGAATAACTTTTCGCCGCTAACCATCCACTCATTCCACTGTTCTCTAATGCGATCTTTAAATGGCTTGTTTAGGTACACATCCAGTGGCTGTACCAATGATGTCAATCCTCCAGGAATAACTGCTGCATCTGTGTTTATTCTTGCCAGCCTGTTCTTTGTGCTGATAGTTAAATGAGCCCTGAACATATCCCACACCAGTAGGCTACATTCTTGACGAAGTCCACCTGGTCGCCTACTCCATACATTATCAAG